>NC_091439.1:81393025-81693025 GCF_964237555.1 Oryctolagus cuniculus | reverse complement strand
CCAAGGTCCCTATTTAAGCAGCTCAGAGACTACTTTCTAGGGGCTCTGAAGGAAGAAAGATTTTGATACAGACAAAGAAGGAATAATTTTGACCCATGGGGATATGAGTGGAATTTCATAGGGGCAGCCATGGAGGGCCCTAGACCCTGAGCTACCAATGGTGGCAGTTGTGATATGGGACTTATCAGGGAGATAGAATTAGGCTCATGAGCTGGAGCCACACCTCCCTGCCCCTATGTGATCTCACCTGTATCCACTCATCTGTCAATCAGACTACATAACCACGCCCCTTTCGGAAGTGGATACGAGGCTGGACCGTGCTGGGAAGGCTGGGTTTTGCCGTTCTTGTGCTTGCTCTTCCTCACTGCCCTCTGCTTTCCCGCCCATGTGCACTCTCATTTGTAATCTCTAGGCTGCTCCCTGGAAAAGGCTGGTGTGGAACCTCTCATTTATTCTTCCTGACCTGCTTTTGCTTAATAAAGCCCTCACATCCTTGTGTATTTCTCTCACTTTCCAAATAAATCCTGAACTTTACCATGTTGTCTGTCTGGTATGGGCCGGAACTTAGAATCCTTACCTAAGTAAATGGCAAGAACCCAAAATATTAAATTTTGGCTTATGGTAAACCATAACAGTTGCATCATTAAAAAAGTGACATAGAGAGTTCTCATTGACTTGGAAACCACATTTGATCGTTTCATGCATCTTTAGCATTTTTTCTTGAAAAAATGAAATAAGTTGAAAAAGTAAAAAAACAAAAAACCCAAAACTAGGCATCTACTTTCTGTCGATGTTTCTTACTTCCCCGACATTTATAGACTACTTATGTGCTAAATATAGTGGAAAGCCACCAATTGAGGCCAGCATCATGGTTGGTGAAAGATTCCCCAGCAGTCAGAGAGGAGTGAGCAGAGTTAGATTTATTAAATACATTGTAGGGGAGCTGCAGGCAGTCAGGAATAGCTGGGGCTGCATCTGCAAGGGAGCAGCTGGATAGGACAGCCAGAGGTCGACAAGTGCTGCAGCATGGTTTGTAATCTGGGAAATATATATTTGCGGCAGATTGCTGCTGCCTAGGGGGCTTTTCCTCACTAGTGATTTCTTTATTGCTGGGGATTTTCACTAGGGACTTCCTTACTGCCAGGTGCCCAGGTGACCTCCGCATGTCCCCCTAAGAGATCAACAATGACGGATCTTTGGCATTTGGGTAAAGGTCTCATCTTCTATTACTGCTTCGTGCTAGGCAGGGACATAGCATTGGCTCTAAGATTTTCATCTGCCAGGGGTTTAGGAGGTCCTGGGATCCTGGCTGTGGGGATCCAGCGGGTGGAGCCTCTGGGAAGAGGTTTGATCTGCTCTTATCCAGGGGACTGTGGGTGGCCTTGTCTGGAGAAATTTGATGTCGAAGGAGTTGTATTACTTGGAAATGGATTTGGTGTATTTTGGAGCAGATGAACCAAATTAGGAAGTCCAAGAGTTAAAGTGGGCAGGAAAGATGTTACATGAATCACTAGGTCAGGAGAGAGAATAGAGGCTAAGTTCCTCACTTGGGGAGCTGAAAATCCAAGCCTAGGGTCTCTAATTTTCTTCTAATCTCAGCCAACCTAATCTCTCACAACATTCAACTTTCACCAACCTTCTACAATGTTCTTACATTCCCTCAGTTATTTGTCCTATTTTTTCTTTTGCAATTCAACGTAATATAGTCCTTCAACTTTAGGAAAAAAATTTTGTACACAATGTCTTTCTTCATTCAAAAATTCTCTTTCCTTAATCTTTCTTATCAAGAATATATTCTCTTTGGGCCAGTGCTGTGGCATAGAGGGTTAAAGCACCAGCCTGTAGCAGGACTAGTTCTAGTCCCGGCTGCTCCACTTCTGATCCAGCTCTCTGCTATGGCCTGAGAAAGCAGTTGAAAATGGCCTAAGTCCTTGGGCCTTTGCACCTGTGTAGGAGATCGGGAAGAAGCTCCTAGCTCCTGACTTCAGATCGGCTCAGCTCCAGCCATTGCGGCCATTTGTGGAGTGAACAGTGGATGGAAGACCTCTCTCTCTCTCTGTCTCTACCTCTCTCTGTAACTCTTTTTTGAATAAAAATAAATCTTAAAGTAAAAGAACATATTCTCTTTTTTTCAGTGTTCATGTATTTGTTTTTTTTTCTTTTTATTATTTAATAAATGTGAATTTACAAAGTGCAACTTGTGTATTGTGGCTCCCCACCCCCAACCTCCCTCCTTCCCGCGGCCCTCCCCTCTCCTACTCCCTCTCCCATCCCGCCCTTCATCGAGTTTCATTTTCAATTACCGTCATATACAGAAGATCAACTTAGCATACACTAAGCAAGGATTTCAACAGGCTTCCCTCACACAACCGCACAAGGTATAGGGTATTATTCAACTAGTAGTGTTGTTTTTAAGTTTCATAGTAAAACACATTAAGGACAGAGATCCTACATGGGGAGCCTGTACCCAGTGACTCCCGTTGTTGATTTAACAATTGGCACTCTTATTTATGGTGTCAGCAATCACCCGAGGCTCTTGCCATGAGCTGTCTGGGCTATGGAAGCCCCTTGAGTTCACCAACTCTGAACTTGTTTAGTCAAGGCCGTATCACAGTGGAGGTTCCTTCCTCCCTTCGGAGAAAGGTGCCTCCCTCCTTGATGGCCTGTTCCTTCTGCTGGCGTCTTGTTCACCAGGATCTTTCATTTAGATTGTTTTTGCCACCGTGTCATGGCTTTCCATGCCTGTGAGACTCTCATGGGCCTTTTAGCCATATCCGAATGTCCCAAGGGTTAATTCTGAGGCAGGAGTGCTGTTTTGGGCATTTGCCATTCTATGAATCTGCTGTGTGTCCTGCCTCCCCTGCAGGATCATTCTCTCCCTTTCAATTCTATCCTTCATTATTTGCTTACACTGGTCTTGTTTGTAAAATCTCTTCGACATTTACCCTATCTTTTTTGATTGGTTGTGTACTTATACTTATCACTTTACCAAGTACGCTGACATTGGTACCTGCCTCCTTGATAAGATTGAGTTGAAATCCCCTGGCACATTTCTCGTTCCACCATTGGAGGTAAGTTCGAGTGAGCCTGTGCCGAGCTATATATCTCCTCCCTCTCTTATTCCCACTCCTATGTTTAACAGAGATCACTTTTCTGTTAATTTTTAAACGCCTAAGAATGATTGTGTATTGACTACAGAGTTCAACCAGTGGTATTAAGTAGAACAAACCGAGCAACAACAACAACAACAACAACAAAATACTAAAAGGAATAAAATAGTAAGTTGTTCCTCAACAGTCTAGACAAGGGCTGATCATGTCATTGTCTCTGATAGTGTCCATTTCACCTCATTGGGTATCATTTTAGATGCTCGTTTAGTTGCCATAGATCAGGGAGAACATATGATATCTGTCCCTTTTGGACTGGCTTATTTCACTCAGCATGATGTTTTCCAGCTTCCTCCATTTTGTTGTAAATGCCCAGATTTCATTGTTTTGTACTGCTGTATAGTGTTCCATAGAGTACATATCCCAGAGTTTCTTTATCCAGTCATCCATTGATGGACATTTAGGTTGCTTCCATGTCTTAGCTATTGTGAATTGAGCTGCAACAAATATTGAGATGCAAATGGCTCTTTTTTTCTCCCCTTTAATTCCATTTGGGTAAATTCCAAGGAGTGGGATGGCTGGGTCCTGTGGTAGTGCTGCATTCAGGTTTCTGAGGACTCTCCAAACTGTCTTCCATAGTGGCTTTACCAGTTTGCATTCCCACCAACAGTGGATTAGTGTCTCTTTTTCCCCACATCCTCGCCAGTATCTGTTGTTGGTTGATTTCTGTATGTGAGCTATTCTAACCGGAGTGAGGTGAAACCTCATTGTGGTTTTGATCTGCATTTCCCTGATGACTAGGGATCCTGAGCATTTTTTCATGTGTTTGTTGGCCATTTGGATTTCTTCTTTTGAAAAATGTTTGTTAAGGTCCTTGGCCCATCTCTTAAGTGGGTTGTTTGTTTTGTTGCTGTGGAGTTTCTTGATCATTTTATAGATTCTAGTTGTTAATCCTTTATCTGTTGTGTAGTTTGCGAATAACATCTCCCATTCAGTTGGTTGCCTCTTCACTTTCCTGACTGTTTCCTTTACTGTAAAGAAACTTTTCAATTTGAGGTAATCCCATTTGTTTATTTTATCTTTGATTAACCGTGCCTCTGGGGTCTTCTCCAGGAATTTTTCGCCTGTTCCAATATCTTGGAGGGTTTCCTCTATGCTCTCAATTAGTTTTATGGTGTCGTGGTGCATCTCTAGAAGAACATATTCTCTTGCATAGCATCCTTTCTATTTCTCTCTCTTATTTACAGCTTCCTTACTTTTTTTTTTTTTTTAAGATTTATTTATTTATTTGAAAGGCAGAGCTACAGAGAGACAGAGGCAGAAAGAGAGAGAGACAAAGGGAGAGAGAGGTCTGCCATCTACTGGTTCACTCCCCAAATGGCCAAAATGGCCAGAGCTGAGCCTATCTGAAGCCAGGAGCCAGGAGCCAGGAGCTTCTTCTGGGTCTCCCATGAGGGTGCAGGGGCCCAAGCACTTAGGCCATCTTCCACTGCTTTCCCAGGCTGCAGCAGAGAGCTGGATTGGAAGTGGAGCAGCCGGGACTTGAACTGGTGCTGATCTGGGATGCCGGCACTGCAGGTGGCGGCTTTACTTGCTATGCCACAGTGCCAGTCCCCTTCCTTACATTTTGAACTAATCCTTTAAAAATCACTGAATTAAAATAAATTTTTTAGTAAAAGAATATACACACAGAACACAATGAATATTATACTTCATCTGAATTATTTAACAATTCTGAAAATATCTGTACCCCATTTTCAAAAACAAATTTAAAGCATTTATTGTAAAAGATTTATTTATGTTATGTGAACCAACAGGCATTTGTATTAATAGAATTTTTTGAACCATTTTTTAGTTATATTTCAATTATTCTGTATTGGCTTGCTTTGATACAACAACACAAAGCTTATATATACAGAACTTAAAATGATTCTTGCTGGAAAGCAGTGACATAACCCATGGATCTATTAAGTGAGCATTTCTCATTCAACCTCAGGGAGTATGGAGCCAAGCAATTTTATAATTGTGGCCTCTCTTTGATTGGTCAGTGATATCATACTCTTTAGGGAGTTTCCTGATGGCCAGGTGGGCTTCAGCTGGCCTCAGGTTTTACATGCAGGTGGTCATTGCATTCTGCCCCAGATCTGAAGTTCCCCTGAAGTAAGACCCTTTGAGAGGATACTGATCATCAGGGTGTTACCTATTGCAGAAGCAAATGACTTCATGAGTCTGATGATTAGAATCTGGTAGGCCCTGCTGTACCACTGCCTCAATCCAGGCAAAGGCAAGGTCACTTTGAGCTTAGGAAGGGAGGCTAGGAATCTTGAGCTTGATGTTATTTGTCATGGGCATTTGAGTCACTGCTTAGTGCCTGGTTCCAGTCTCTGTAATCCTTGTTACTCCTCAATCCTCCAGAGTAGGGGTGCTTTTCATTCTGGCACCCATAGTGCTGCAGTCATCTTCTAGTTCATTTTGCATCCCCGACTACAGTGGTCCCATCTTACGCTTTCTGACTATCCCATTGAAGCCCCTTTGCCAGATTTGAGATGATGGGCATCCCTCTTCAGTGTTGGTGGGGATGGACTCATAGTACTTTAAAGGGTCTCTTTAAATAAATCCTCCTTCATTCTGTTTCATTGACGCTAAGAGACCATCTCACACAGTAGTTATCTATTGCTGTATGACAAATTACTCCCAAATTACTAGCTTAAATAACAGATATTTATTATCGCACGGTTTCTGAGGAGCAGGAGTCTTGGAGCAGCACAGTGTGGATTTGGCTCAGACTCTCTGAGCTGACGATCAAGCTGTGGAACAGCTACAGTCACCTGATGTTTTGGTGGGGGCGGGACAATCTGCTTCCAAGATGGCTGACTTGTTGGCAAGAGGCTTCTGTTTCTCTCTGGCTGTCAACAAAAGCCTACAGTTCCCTTCTATGTGAACGATCCGTAGGGTCATTCATAACATAACCACCGCTCCCAGGGGGTTGAGAGAGTAGGAGAGCAAGAGAGCGAGAAAAAGTAGCAGTGTCTTTAATGACACATCTGGAGAGTGATGCACTATCACTCCTACTCTTGGTCACACAGACACTGGTACAATGTGGGAGGTGACTGCGCAAGGCTGTAAACATGAGGGTCTAGGGGTCTTTGGGAGCTATACTGATGCTGGCTACCACACCATCTATTGTAAATGTACGACATATTTAAGTTCCACTTAAATATGTGTCCAGGTCTCCCATGTGAGTGACAGGAGCCAGTTACTTGAGGCATCACCCCTACCTCCTAAGATTTGCATTAGCAGGAACCTGAAGTAAGGAGTGGAACTGACAAAGTGTACTAACAAAATATTGGTAATTAAGCCATCAAATATAAGACACATTGAATTTCACAGATGTTAAATGTGAAAGAACTGAGTCTTAGAACTGATGAAACGCATTAAATCTCCCTGGTGAATAAAACTTTTAAAATTATAAAATTGATCTCTAGATATTTTCTTTGAAAATTGTATCTCAGAGCCAGCATTGTGGCATAGTGGGTAAAGCTGCTGCCTGAGATGCTGGCATCCCATATGGTGCCAGTTCAAGTCCTGGCTGCTCCACTTTCTATCCAGCTCCCTACTAATGGCCTGGGAAAGCAGTGGAAAATTGCCCAAGTATTTGGGCCCCTGTATCCACATGTGAGACCCAAAGAAGCTCCTGGTTCCTGACTTTGGCCTGGTTCGCTCTCCCAATGGCTGGGTCTGGGCCAGACACAAGCCAGGAGCTGGGAGCTTCATCTGGGTCTCCCACGTTGATGCAGGGGCCCAAGCACTCGGGCCCTCCTCCACTGCTTTCTCAAGCACATTAGCAGGGAGCTGGATGGGAATTGGAGTACCAGGACTGGAACTGGCACCCCTACGGGATGTGGGCATTGCAGGCACAGGCTTAGCCTTCTATGTCACAGTACTGGCCCCACCTTGGAACTTTCCATCTGTCGTGTCTTCAGTGCTTCAGTCAAAGCCACCAATTTATCCCATTCTCCTCTGTCTGAATCCCCAGTTTTTTTCTTGACCATTCTCATGCACTGATTACTTATTGAAAGCTTTTTCAGAAATGTTTTAGTTCAAATGCCTGTAAGTTCTCTCTGCTTCTTTCTGTGGTTGAAATTTCCTTATTATTAAATACAAATGGGGTGTCAACATTGAGCAGCACATTTCTGGAATATAGTATGACACGGATACTCTTTAAGTCACTTTGTAATCTTACTAAAAATATTTTTTTAACTTAAAAAAGACATAGAGAAGAGAGGGAGAGAGAAAACTCATATTCACTGTTCCACTCCCCAAATGCCCACTGTAGACCCAGGCCAGGGGTCAGAGCCAGGAGCTGGGATCCCAGTCCAGGTCTCCCATGTGAGTGACAGGAGCCAATTACTTGAGGCATCACCCCTGCCTCCTAAGAGCTGCATTATCAGGAACCTGAAGTAAGGAGTGGAACTGAAACCAAAAATCTGTCTAAGTTCCTAGAGGAAAGATGCCAAGATATCCGCAAGGATTTGGGCCATCTTCTACTGCTTTTCCAGTTCATTATAGAGAGCTCGATTGGAGGAGGAGCAGCCGGGACTTGAACTGGTGCCCATATGGGATGCCGGCACTGCAGGTGGCTTTACCCGCTACACCACAGTGCCACCCATCATCTGCCTTTTTTTTTTAACAGAAGTATCTATATTAAAAATGTATGGAAAATTCTTAGATTGTCATCATCCCAGAAGGTCTCTCCCCCCACCTATAATTGCTTCGGCAGATAATATACATTGCACCCTAAGGTATTTTGATTTTTATTGTGATGCTAATGTATGTCAGTACCATAACAGGGAATATAAACACCATGTTCATTTAGTCCTATATATTTCTGAAGCGAGCATCTAGGAAAGAAAGGAATTGATGCCTGCCAGTGGGAACAAGTGAAGCTAATGAGAAAATAAACTTAAGTTTCTAATTGTCATGAGGTACATTAGCAAATAACAACAAAGGCTGAGGAAAGAATTAACATTCATTAAAAAAGTCTTATGCTTTTCTTAATGTGTTTTGCTTCCTGGTATAATTCCTGTTTGCTCAGATTTTCCAGTTTTCATTATCTTAACAGACTTTTTTCTTGATAACACTGCCAGTTGCATTTCATTATTTCATACACCCTCTTGAGTATCATATATTCTTTTTTTTTTTTTAAAGATTTCTTTCTTTATTTGAAAGTCAGAGTTACACAGAGGGAGAAGGAGAGGCAGAGAGAGAAAGAGAGAGAGAGAGGGAAAGAGAGATATCGCCTGTCCGTTGGTTCACTCTCCAATTGGCTGTAATGGCTGGAGCTGCGCTGATCCAAAGCCAGGAACCAGGAGCTTCTTCTGGGTCTCCCACACTGGTGCAGGTGCCCAAGGACTTGGGCCATCTTCTACTGCTTTCCCAGGCCATAGCAGAGAGCTAGATTGGAAGTGCAGCAGCTGGGATTCGAACTGATGCCCATATGGATGCTGGCACTGCAGGCGGTGGCTTTACCTGCTATGCACAGCACCAGCCCTGTGTATCATATTCTTAAAACTTTTCAACTATTTGTACATTTGCCAGTATGTTTTGAAACTTACTTTAGAAGGTGTTTAAAATATTGTACTTTGTAGTACACTAAATATAATCATGTCCTTGATGGCTTACCAATACAGCCAATGATGTTAGCATAGAAAAGGCTTAAAAGTGTTATTATTTACTTTGTAAAACAGAAACAAACTATTTTGAGATTTTATATTAGTCTCATAGCAGCCTGAGATGTAGCCATTTTTAACTTTTAAATTTAATCTCTCATTGTATCTGAAAGAGAGAGAGAGAATGAATGAATGAATATATGTTCCATTCACTGGCTCACTCCCAAATGCCTGCAACAGCCAGAGCGGGGCCCTGCAGGAGCCAGGAGCCTAGAACTCAATCTGGGTTTTCCATGTGGGTGGGCAGGAATCCAAGCAGTTGAGGCATCATCTGCTGCCTTTTCAGGATGTGCATTAGCAGGAAGCTGCGTCAGAAGCAGAGTAGCTAAGACTTGAACCGGGCACTCCAGTATGGGATGCAGGCATCCCGAGTGACAACTTAACCCCCATGCCAACACCCACTCCCATTGTCTTCTTATTTCAATATCTAGGTCCTCCACTGGTGTCAAAGGAGTAGAAGTACAGAAGGATTCTGCCATCTACAACATGTCTCCCTTGCTTACCTACTGTGTGCTAATTTAACATTAAGGAGTCATTCCCATGAATTAGGCATTGCTCTCTGCTTCTATCTTTAGAAGCGCAAGTAGTCTTTAGTATGGTCCCCAACACTTAATTCATTTGTTTAGCTAGAATTTATAAAATACCTCTCTGCCGTGGGTTTCTTTGTTGAAGGGAGCAATATCGCTTTGGCCTTTGCAGACAAGGTTCTTGTCCTCAAGGGCTGGTGTTCTAATATCAGAGTGATAAATACACAAATGTTGTAAAAAAAAAAAAACAGTTAATTGACTGGCTAAGTTATAAGGGAAACAACCAGGGTAATGTGATAGATAATGTAGTGGGGCATGGGATTGTGAGGACTACTTACGCAAGAAAGGCCCTCTGTCAGAGAATCATGGAATACTGGCCAGAGAGGAGAGAGTGAGGCTGGAGTGCAATGACCATGATGGGGCATGGTAGTGATGATGGCACAGGATGGGGATGGGCAAAACCAGATCCCCGTGTTAACCACAACAAGGGATTTAGGCTTTATTCAATGAGCAGTAGGAAGCCACTGATGAGACTTCATCTCAGGAACCACATGATCCCAGTTATGTTTTAACAAGCTCACTCTGGCTGTGTGTTGAGGATATCGGTAGCCAGTTAGTGGTAGGCTGAGATCTGCCCACAGCCGTTCTGCTCCAGTGCCCAGGCCCTCCCTTACTGTGCCGTGCTCCATATTTCCTTGCATTTGTGCTTTGTTTCCCTCTGTGAGGAGCAGTCTCCTTCTTCCCTGAACCACCCATGCTCTGGCTGGCAAATTCCTACTTCCCTTTCAAGATAGAGAGTCAGTTATTACCCTCTCCTTGAAGAGGATGACCCCGTGCTTTACCCCCTGCTGAGACTCTTGTATGTGGGTAAGGGTGCTATTAAAAACTCTGCTAGGTAAATATGTGTGAAAGAGACTGTTCCAACCAAACGGGAGGTGTGGCCGCCTCTGCTCCCTCTTTGCTTTTACCATGTCTCACAGCACCCTGTACTGTTATTCCTCCCCCTGGATGCTGTATACTCAATTGTTTGCGCCAATGGCTCTGCAGTCCTCCATAAGGCTTTAAATCTCAGCTTTGTGCTTTTCTTATTTTGAGCTGTGTGGCTATGGTCAAGACACCTAAACTTCCTCATGTCCTCATCTTTGATATCTTCATCTATGCTATCCAGATAATAAAGTATTTCTTTTAGTTATTATTTTTTGTTATTGTGGGAAAAAGTGAAATAATAATTGCAGAACACCTAGCACAGAACTGGGCATGTACTTGGCATTCATTAGATAGTAGTTGTTACCCTTATCAAATAAGACTGCAATTATTTTTATTTTTTTTTATTTTTATTTTTATTTTTTGACAGGCAGAGTGGACAGTGAGAGAGAGAGACAGAGAGAAAGGTCTTCCTTTGCCATTGGTTCACCCTCCAAAGGCCGCTGCGGCCAGCGCGCTGCGGCCGGCGCACCGCGCTGATCCGATGGCAGGAGCCAGGAGCCAGGTGCTTTTCCTGGTCTCCCATGGGGTGCAGGGCCCAAGCACCTGGGCCATCCTCCACTGCACTCCCTGGCCACAGCAGAGAGCTGGCCTGGAAGAGGGGCAACCGGGACAGAATCCGGCGCCCCAACCGGGACTGGAACCCGGTGTGGCGGTGCCGCTAGGCGGAGGATTAGCCTAGTGAGCCGCGGCGCCAGCCTGCAATTATTTTTATGGGTTTTTCTCTTCTATTGGACTTTGAACTCCTTAAGGGGAGAGACCATATTTCATTTATTCACTTTTATGTTCTAGTCCAATGTCTAGTAGACAATGAATTCTAAAAATAAATGACTATAATTACAGAAAAGATGAAAGCAAATTGGGGATCCTTTTTTTTTTAATTCTTCCACTCCACTTTTTACATATGAAAGGAAAAAAATCTGTTTATCTTAAATTGCAGAAAGAACAGATCAGAATGCATTTCTTTCTATTGCCTGGCTGTCATGGTAGGGTCTGTGATTTGATCTTGGTGAGAATAAACAGAAGATAACTACATACTATCAAGTAAAGATTGAAGTATTTAGAGGAGTCTGTTTCTCAAAATTTGAAATGAGTATAAATATTTTTCAGTTGCTACATAGGAACACTGATATTTGGATAAAACTAAAAAACAGCTTTCTTTTTTGCTTGCTTCTACTTTGTTTACAAAGTTACAATTTCTTTTTGTTTTTTCATACTTAATGATTTCATGCATACTCAGAGCTGAAAATGAAAACATTATTTCAAGAATTATTCAAATATAATAGTGATTGGGATTGGTTAAGATAAATGAGTTAGAAAGGTTTACCTTGTCATATATTTCCCTTTAAATTTAAGTAATTTAAAACATTTTGTAGAGAATATATAATTCATTGCTATTAGATATAAGAAAATAAATGTGAATGCAGACACTAACCCAAAACAATGTGAAAATGAGTTGTGTGCTTGTTAATCAGTGTACCAAGAAACAAATTTTAAAAAAAGGGTGTTAACAGGAGTCACTGAGCACTTACTCCTCATGTAGGATCTTTATCCTTAGTGTGCTGTACATTGAGATTTAATGCTATAACTAGTACTCAAACAGTATTTTTCACTTTATGTTTCTGTGTGGGAGCAAACTGTTGAAATCTTTACTTAATGTATGCTAAACTGATCTTCTGTATATAAAGAGAATCGAAAATGAATCTTGACATGAATGGAAGGGGAGAGGGAGTGGATAAGGGGAGGGTTGCGCGTTGGAGGGACGTTGGTGGGGGAAGTCATTGTAATCAATATTCTCTACTTTGGAAATTTATATTAATTAAATAAAAGTTAAAAAAAAAAGGGTGTTAGGAATTGGTGCAGTGACCCAGGAAAGTTGGAACTTCTTTGCCCAAATAATTAAATACATATACATAGAGTTATTTCACTCAATGATAACCTTGCATACATAAAAACTGGATATTTTGGAGAGCTATTTAATGTAGTTTCTCATTCATCCTTTTGGGGCACCATCATAATCTGGATTTGTAGATTAATGACAAGAGCCATCAGTAGAAGTTCCTGTGGTTAACATAAAAGTTTTGACAACAGGAGAACTAGTTCCTTAATAATCCAAAGTGAATGTTTTGTTTACTGCCTGGTTCTAAGTAATCTATTATTTGATATTATAATACTTAGAAAAATAGATACCGACATTCATTTTTCTGTGATTGGTGTAGGAAAACAGAACAATTTTTTTAAAAGAATTATTTGTTTATTTGAAAGGCAGAATTAGAGTGAGGGTCAGGGGAGAGAGAGATCTTCCCTCCACTGCTTCACTTTTCAAATGGCTGTAATGGCTAGGGCTGTGCCAGGCTGGAGCCAAGAGCCTAGCATTCCATCATGGTCTTCCACATGGGTAGTAGGGGCTCAGATGACTTGGGGTCATTTTCCATTGCTTTCCCAGGCACATTAGCAGGGAGCTGGATTGGAAGTGGAATAGCCGGGACTGAACCAGCTTCCATATGGGATGCCAGCGTTGCAGATGATGGTCTAACTTGTTATACCATATGCTAGCTCGGAATACTTTTTATAATACTAGAAAAAGTACACAACTATTTTAAAAGGCTTATTTTATTAATTTGAAAAAGAGAGAGAGAGAGAGAGAGAGGGAGAGAGAGAGAATGAGCAAGCAGGAGAGAAATCTTCCATCTGCTGATGCATTCCTCAAATGGCTGTGCCAGGTGGGAGCTGGAAGCCTCTCACGTGGGTGGCAGAAACTCAAGTACTTGAGCCATTATCTGCTGCCACTCAGCTGGATTGGTAGTGAAGTAGCCAGCCAGGCCTCAAGCTGGCATTCTCATATGGGATGTGGGAGTCCCAAGTGGTAGCTTAACCCACTGCACCACAATGACAGCCCCAGTAGACAAATTTAAAAAACGTGTATGGTTTCAAAGGGAAACAACATATTGATGATTTAGAAACGGCAAACACACACATTGAGGAAATAATTCTCTAGATTAAAAATATCCCTCAGTTGTGTTGTGTTTGGTGTATACTCTCAATTTGCTGTTAAATCAAGTTATTTAACAAGTATTTATTGACTACTGTGTGCCTTTAATGTTCCTGCTATTAATCATAATCTCCAACATTTATTGAGTGTGCCTTGTGTGTAGATTACTGTACTAGAGGGAGTTAGTGGTTTGAAATGATTAATAGTTTATTTATATGCAGTAGAGGCAGCCTGTGCAGTGTATTTTTGGGGTTTGATGGTTTACTGACATAGCTGTAGTATATTCAGAGAAAAGGATTGCTTCACGTTGTAATAAGGTCATTGGAAGGAAAGGGAGCTCTGTGATAAAATTTCTACATTTTAGGACAAATTTCAGAAAGGTGTTTTTTATTTGGCTATACCTATTGAGCAACTATTGAGTGTCACATAAATAGGTGCAACCTACTGTATGGGCAAAAAGATTAATAAATGTTAGCATTTATATACCAAATGCATTTATTACTTCTCACCCATTGTGGTCAGCCATATCTACTATGGTTTGGATGTGGTGTGAATGTGTACCCCCACAGGTTCACGTGTCAGAAGCTTGGTCCTTGGTGTCGTGATGTCGGGAGATGGTGGAACCTTCAAGAGGTGTGTCTTTGTGTGAGGTCATCAGGCCATTGGGGATGCTGTCCTTGGAAGGGATTCACATAGTTCACAAGGGATGCCAGTTGGTTCCTGAGACAGAGATTGTTAACAAAAGAGCAAGACTGCCCCTCACCCCACCTTCCTGTCTCACCATGGAATCTCTTTCATATGCTTCCACCAGGAGGCCACCTATCATGAAGTCCTCACAAAGGGATAATCAATGGGGCTGTCAGATCTGGGTCTCCCTGCCTCCAAAACTGTTAGCTGAATAAACCTCTTTTCTTTCTACATTACCCAGTCTCCAGAATTTTTTTAAAGCAGTGGAAAATGAACCAAAACAATGATTTTGTCATTATCCCAGGAAAAGGGAGACTATTATAGAATAAGACCCCCCAGGCAAGAAAAGTCCTGAAGGGAGAGATTGAGGGGTTTGGGAAAGGCCAGTGAGTAGAAGCTGTCTGCATAGGGTAGCAGGTCCTGCCTTGAGTGTACTGGAGACCCAGGGTGGCCTCACAAAGGGTGAGTAGAGTCTCGCGGAGGATCTCCAGTTTAATTTACATGATCTCATATAATCTGTAAGTGGATAGGAAACAGAAGACGTCAAAGCACTCTTGTTCAACTCCATCAGAATGCAGTTTCTGGGGTTAAATGCCTGGCACTGAATAACTAGATCCTGGCTATAGCTTTCAGCATGTTATTCAAGGATTATTTTGAATTGTAAGCAGAAATAAGTGCATTTAAGAAATGGCCTACATTGGTGGAAATTTAAGAATATGGGCTGGAGGCCAGTGTTGTAGTGTAGGGGTTAAGCCACTGCCTGCGATGCGGGAATTCCATATGGGCACCAGTTCGATTCTTGGCTGCTTCACTTCCAATCCATCTCCCTGGTAATGTGCCTGGGAAAAGCAGTAGGAGATGGCCCAAGTGTTTGGGCCCCTATATTTACATGGGAGAACTGGAAGAAGCTCCTGGCTCCTGGCTTAGGCCTAGCCTAGCCCTGGCTGTTGCAGCCATATGGGGAGTGAACTAGCAGATAAAAGATGTATCTCTAACTTTCCCTCTCTCTGTAATTCTTTCAAATAAATAAATAAATCTTAAAAAAAAGAATACAGGCTTTAAAAATGAAATCTATGTTTCCAGATTGTTATGGAAAATTAAAACAATTTTAAAAATGAATTAAATGCAATAAACAATATCAATAACAAAAAACCAGCCATACTTCTATAGTTATTTAAATAATTGATCTGAAGAGATTTAAATTTTTTGGAAGAATATGAATTTTCTATAAAAAACTCTGGAACTTTTAAATTCTATTTTAAAAATAAGTTTAAAAATTATGTGAAGACCAGATTAATTGTACAAAGTTAACAGATACAAATGTATGCAAAAAAAAGGGAAATTTAATAATTTTGTGGGTACCAGATGTACTTATACACTTATTTCTATATGTGTTTATAGACAGGAATAAATCACACAGATTTTTAGTGACAGAATTGATGTGCAGAGGAGTGGTTGGGCAATATAGAAGTAGAGAGTTTATCCCATGTTTGGTCCACCTATACTAACAATTCCACCAGCAGGTTCTTAAGTGAGAAGCATTTAAGAGATTGGGGTGGGGTGGACTGGGGGGAAGCAGTGATTCTACTCTAGTCTCATCTTGCCATATATCTTCCTTTTGATTCTAGGGCTGGATATTTCTAGCAGTCAGGAATTCACTTGTTGAGAGAAATGCGGCTGATGATGAATCTATGTAGAGAACTCTCTCTGAGCCAGGATTTAACTGCTGCTGGGCCTCCTATCTGTTGCATTTATAGAAAAGCCAAGGATGCAATTCAGGGTAAATGCCATCTGAATGAGGGATATGTACATTGAGGTAGGTAGCTTCATGCACCAGATCTTGTTCCTCTTAAAACATGTTCCAACTTGGCCCTTGTCATCTGTAGCAGGAACTTCATCCTACCTGGCTAATTTTCCCAACGTAATTTTGGGAGGAATGATGAGGGTGTTAGAAGTCATCCTTATACATGTTTCCACATGGTCTCTGTTTATGAAGTAATAACAATGACAGGAACTAGTTTTCATTGAGTGTATATCACCTGCCAGGCCCTATAGACACTAATGTGTTGGATTCTTACCACAATATCCCCTGAAGGTTGTTGTATTAGTCTGCTTGAACTGCCATGAACTGTGTGGCGTGCATAATAGAAATTTCGGGAAGCTGTAAGTCTAAGATCAAAGTACTTACACTGTTGGTATCTAGTGAGTCCCCTCTGCTTGGCTTGCAGACAACTCAGTGTGTTTTCACATGACTTTTCTTCCTTTTATTGTAAGGACACCAGTCCTCTTGAGTTAGGTTCCTACCCTCCTACCCTTATGACCTTGGTTAATGTTCATTATCTCTTTTTTTTTAAACTTTTATTTAATGAATATAAATTTCCAAAGTACAGCATATGGAGTACAATGGTTCCCCCCCCCATAACTTCCCTCCCACCCGCAACCCTCCCCTTTCCCGCTCCCTCTCCCCTTCCATTCACATCAAGATTCATTTTCAATTCTCTTTATATACAGAATATCAGTTTAGTATATATTAAGTAAAGATTTCAACAGTTTGCACCCACATAGAAACACAGTGAAAAATATTGTTTGAGTACTAGTTATAGCATTAAATCACAATGTACAGCACACTAAGGACAGAGATCCTACATGAGGAGTAAGTGCACTGTGACTCCTGTTGTTGACTTAACAAACTGACACTCTTGTTTATGGCATCAGTAATCACCCTAGGCTCTTGTCATGAGCTGCCAAGGCTATGGAAACCTTTTGAGTTCACAGACTCTGATCATAATTAGACAAGGTTGTAGTCAAAGTGGAAATTCTCTCTTCCCTTCAGAGAAAGGTACCTCCTTCTTTGATGACCTGTTCTTTCCACTGGGATCTCACTTGCAGAGATCTTTCATTTAGGTCATTTTTTTTTTTTTGGCCAGAGTGTCTTGGCTTTCCATGCCTAAAATACTTTCATGGGCTCTTCAACCAGATCCATATCTCCTGACCATCTTTTGTGAGACATGGGTCAGGTAACTCCTGATATGAACTGTATTTTGTATGGGAATAAATAACTAACTCTGTAGTGGTATCAGCTCTATAGCTCTTCCTATTGGAAAACATACATAACATGAATATTCTACCCCCCAATAAAAGCCTGAGTACCATTTATTTTCTATTTTCTATTGATTATAATAGTTCATTAGAGGGGCCAGCGCTGTGGTGCAGTGGATTAAAGCTCTGGCCTGAAGTGCCGGCATCCCACATGGGTGCAGTTTCTAGTTCCAGCTGTTCCTCTTCCAATCAATCCAGCTCTCTGCTATGGCCTGGGAAAGCAGTGGAAGATGGTCCAAGTCCTTGGGCCCCTGCACCAGTGTGGGAGATCTGGAAGAAGCTCCTGGCTCCTGGCTTCGGATTGGCACAGCTCCGGCTGATGCGGCCAATTGGGGAGTGAACCAGCAGATGGAAGACCTCTCTCTCTATCTCTACCTCTTTCTGTAACTCTGTCTTTCAAATAAATTAATTATTTTTTTTTTTCATTTCACAGGTAGAGTTATAGGCAGTGAGAGAAAGAGACAAAGAGAAAGGTCTTTCCATTGGTTCACTCCCCAAACGGCCACCACGGCTGGTGCTGTGCTGATCTGAAGCCAGGAGCCAGGTGCTTCCTCCTGGTCTCCCATGTGGGTGCAGGCGCCCAAGCACTGGGGCCATCCTCTACTGCCCTCCCAGGCCACAGCAGAGAGCTGGACTGGAAGAGGAGCAACCAGGACTAGAACCCGGCACCCATATGAGATTCTGGCACCGCATGTGGAGGATTAACCAAGTGAGCCACGGCGCCGGCTGAGCTATTTTTTTTTTTAAGATTTATTTTATTATAGACAAGAACAAAGCATTGGAGATACGTAATACTCTTTTGCTCATAGTTATCAAAAGCTCTACTGTGTAATAATGGTGCTTTACAGTTTTTCACAGAACTGACTCTCAAAAGATTTATAATTCTGAAGTTATGAGGCAAAAAATAACCCAAGAGTTGACCTGACTTTTCTCTGCTTAGTTTAATTGTCTCCTGTCATCGACATCATTGACAGCCCTAGCTGTTGTAACAAGGGTTTCACTCCTGAATTGGCATAGTCACGGACCACAGCATCTGATAAGTACAAGCTGCCATTTGCCAGACACAAATGCTTTAATGAAAGGTTTTAATCTTAAGATCTGTGCTAACGGATCAGCGCGGTGCGCCGGCCGCAGCGCGCCGGCCGCGGCGGCCATTGGAGGGTGAACCAACGGCAAAGGAAGACCTTTCTCTCTGTCTCTCTCTCTCACTGTCCACTCTGCCTGTCAAAAAAAAAAAAAAAAAAAAAAAAAAAAAAAAAAAAAGATCTGTGCTAAGAACAATTTAGTGTAAACTGATGCTGCTAGCCAGAATTCTGGCGCCTTTCTTTCGAGAGCACATAAAGGAAGAATTAGTAATTATGCAGAGTGAGGGATGCTCATGTCACACTGACAAACCAGGGTTCTCTCATCCAGAGTCCTGAGGTCTGGCAATGCCTAGCGCATAGTGAGTTTTCATTGAGGGTTAGGATAAGTGTTTCTAATAAATGTGATCTGTCGGGCTGCCCAAGAATTCTACTATAAGATATATATCACTATGATCCAACAGTCTCTTCACAAACTGGTAAAGATTTTTCCAGAGCAGTTGCTGTCTTCAAGTCAGCCCTAACTTAGTAAGTACCAACCACATAAAACGTAGAAGATGGTATTCTTGTCTTCAAAACACTCATCAGTTTGTGGGAGGAGACAAAATAACAAATTAGAAACATAAGAGAAGATTTAAATTATGAATAACACAGGGACATTTTTAGTTATTGTAATTAATTGAATTTCATTTTTTAAAAAATATTTATTTATTTGAAAGGCAGAGCAACAGAGACAGAGTGAGAGACAAAGGGAAAACTTCCATCCTCTGGTTCACTCCCCAAGTGGCTGAAACAGGTAGGACTGGACTAGGCTGAAGGTAGAAACCAGGAACTTCATTCCAGTCTCTCTCATGGGTGGCAGGGAGTTGGGCCATCATCCACTGCCTTCCAAGACACATTAGCAAGAAGCTGGATTAGAAGCAGAGCAACCAGGACTTGAACTCCCATTCTTATACGTGATACAGGTATCAAAAGCAGTGGGTTAGTCCACTGCCCACAATACTGGCCCCAGTGTGAAGCATTTCTGTGGCTCATAAAGGATGTGTTTTGTTAAAGAGAGCAAAATGAACTTACTTCATGGATAGTAGCTGCATCATTTTTAGTTCCTGGGATATTTGAAACTTGTATTTTTATTTTTAGTTTATCTGAAGCAGAAAATGCTCTCAAGATGTGCCAAGCAACTTTTTAGCCCTATAAGAAGCATTACAGATGCCAGCATTATGGTGTAGCTGGTAAAGCTGCCGCCTGCGACAATGGCATCCTATATGAGTCCTGGTTTGAGTCCTGCTGCTCTACTTCTGATCCAGCTTCCTGCTAATAGCCTGTGAAAGCAGTGGAAGATGGCCCAAGTGTTGGACCCCTGCACCCATGTGGGAGACCCAGAAGAACCTCCTCTCTTTGGCCTGGCCTAGCCCTGGCTGTTGTGGCCATCTGGGGAGTGAACCAGAGGGTGGAAGATATCTCTCTCTCTCTCCCTCTCTTTCTGTAACTCTGACTTTCAAATAAATAAATCTTTTCAAAAAAAGAAACATTGCAATTGTCCTTTGTGAGGAGTTGAATGAGGTTAACTGACTATCAATATGAGGGTATTTCAGAAAGTTCATGGAAAAAGGGAATTAAAATGTTTATGTTAGTATAAAAATGTATTGAAATTCATACTTTTTTATGATATATATTTTTATTAATTTATTTTAAAGGCTGAGAGAGATAGAGGAAAGAGGAGTGATATCTCTTGTCCATGGTTCATTCCTCAAGTGCCCACAGCAGCTGGTATTGAACCAGAGTGCTTGAAATAGGAAAGATCTAGGGCAAGAATCATCCAGTCTGAGACACGGAGCTCAGTGTTTGGAAATAGTGGTGGTAGGTAATAAGCCCTTGAGTAAGCTACTGCTACCTGCTAATATTGAATGAGTGTTCACTATGGCCCAGGAATCATGCCAAACTCCTGGGATCATGGGATTTTCTCACTTCTTTCCATTTAGCTGGTAATATCACCGTCCTCATTTCTGTATTCAAGGGTAGTGAACATATGCATAGTGGTTTGCTTCAGTTGCCTTTCTACAAATCAGGGCCCTGTGTAGCTTATACTGTCTAACTTTTGAGATAGAATTTGAAGCCAAGAGTTTCAATATCTGGGTCATGTGGTTGCTTTTCTTTCAAGATACTTTCCCATGCTGTGAGGCATGATTTCTGTGGATTGCCTCTTCTCTGCTTACAGACCAAGTTTCTCTGAACTATTTTTACTTCTTTTCATTTTAAAATGGGCTTAAAATGGGCTTAGAATCTAATTGACAGAACTCAACTTTAAAATTAAATGTAAAGAGACCATGAGAAGAGGATCCAACAGTGATAAACTGCCTTCTGTAGAGTACATAAAACTGAGAAATCATCATACCTAATAAATGATCTGAAACATTTATTAAATGTTAAACAGTAGGCATTGGTGAGTTCATTAGCATTAATTAAATGAGTCAGTCAAGAATCAAGAGTGACGAAAACCTGGAGTCCAAGAAAACAGTCTTAGAATCTGTGCATTCAGGAGCTGGCGCTATGGCATAGTGGGTAAAGTTACCACCTGCAATGCCAACATCCCATATGGGCACTGGTTTGAGTCCCAGCAGCTCCACTTCTGATCCAGCACTCTGATATGGTCTGGGAAAGCAGTAGAAGATGGCCCAAGTCCTTGGGCCCCTGCATCCATGTGGGAGACCTGGAAGAAGCTCTTGGCTCCTGGCTTTGGATCAGTGCAGCTCCGGGTGTTGCGGCAAATTGGGGAGTAAACCAGCGGATGGAAGACCTTTCTCTCTCTCTTTCTCTGTTCTCTCTCTCTCTCTCTCTCTCTCTCTATCTCTGGCTCTCCTCTCTGTGTAACTCTGACTTTCAAATAAATAAATAAATCTTTTAAAAAATAATCTGTGTAGTCAGCTTTAGGGTGTAATTTTTACAGGGATTATTAATTGCAAGAAAAAATTTGAAAGTATCCACTGATATAAATTCCTTTGCTATTCTGTTTCAAATATTCCCATATCACTCAGATACATACTCCTAGAGTGATTAAACACCCAGTCCAGATCTTGATTCCTAAAACTTACATAGGAATTCAAATGATAAAAAGATGAAATAGCTAATGTGGGCTCTGATATGAGGAGTTCATAACAGATTATAGGTGCCTTACAAGTTGAACCTGACACCATGACAACATGATCATTACCCTGGGTTTTAGTGTTAGGTATGCTGTAGTAATAAGTTTTACTTTGGGAATGTAAACAAACATAATTCAGAGCAGCGGAAGTGGGAGAAGAAGGTAACTAGGCAGGTTGCATCTTAAAAATTTGGACAATGGCTCTAAAGCTTGTACCCAATAGCCCGGAGAGTAACCAGGATCAATAAACTGTAAGAAACTGTTTTTTTAAACTTTTATTTAATAAATATATATTTTGAAAGTACAACTTTTGGATTAGTGTCCCCCCCCCCCCCATAACCACCTTCCCACCTGCAAACCATCCCATCTCCTACTTCCTCTCCCATCCCATTCTTCATCAAGATTCATTTTCAATTATCTTTATATACAGAAGATCAACTTAGTATATACTAAGTAAAGATTTCAACAGTTTGCACCCACACAGAAGCACAAAGTATAAAGTACTGTTTGAGTAGTAGTCATACGGTTAATTCACATAGTACAACACATTAAGGACAGAGATCCTACATGGGGAGTAAGTGCACAGTGACTCCCGTTGTTGATTTAACAATTGATACTCTTATTTATGACGTCAGTAATCACCCGAGGCTCTTGTCATGAGCTGTCAAGGCTATGGAAGCCTCTTGAGTTTGCTAACTCCAACCTTATTTAGACAAGGCCATGGTCAAAGTGGAAGAAGGTACTTCCTTCTTTGATGACCCGTTCTTTCTGCAGGTATCTCACAGAGATCTTTAATTTAAGCATTTTTTTTTCTTTTTGCCACAGTGTCTTGGCTTTCCATGTCTGAGAAATTCTCATGGGCTTTTTACCTGTACCTGATTGCCTTCAGGGCTGATTCTGAGGCCAGAGTGCTGTTTAGGGCATCTGCCATTCTATGTGTCTGCTGTGTATCCCACTTCCCATGTTGGATTGTTCTCTCCTTTTTAATTCTATCAGTTATTATTAGCAGACACTGGGGTCTTGCTTATTTGATCCCTTTGACACTTAATCCTATCTTTATGATGAATTATGAACCGAAGCTGATCACTTTGACTATTGAGATGGCATTGGTACATGCCACCTTGATGGGATTGAGTTGGAATCCCCTGGCACAGTTCTAGCTCTACTATTAGGGGTAAGTCGAGTGAGCATGTGCTGAACTGTACTTCTCCTCCCTCTTTTTTCCCCACTCTTATTTTTAACAGGGATCACTTTTCAGTTAAATTTAAACACCTATGAATAATTGTGTGTTAATTAAAGAGCTTAACCAATGGTATTAAGTAGAACAAGAAAACACCTAAAAGAATGAAATAGTAAGTTGTTCCTCAGCAGTCAGAACAAAGGTTGATCAAGACATTGTTTCTCATAGTGTCAGTTTCACTTCTACAGGCTTCCTTTTAGGTGCTCAATTAGTTGTCACCGATCAGGGAGAACATACGATATTTGTCCATTTGGAACTGGCTTATTTCACTCAGCATGATGTTTTCCAGATTCCTCCATTTTGTTGCAAATGATTTTTTGCAAATCTTGCTTTGATTCAATAATAATTATTTGATATCCTATTTAGCTGCCTCCTTGGTCTTAGTTGTATCTTCTTTGTTGCAGAATCTTGATATCATTGTCAACCACTACAATGTGGTTGCAAAATCTCCAACTATAGGTAATGCAATTGACCAAGGGGCACAGCTGCTGCCTTGGCATTTTAGTGTAGGCCACACTTTTCATGGACTGCTTCGAGCTTATCACTGACTGTCTCAGGGATACTAAGGCAGGCCTGTTCCTAGGAGATTGGGATCAACTTTGGACTTGAGGCCTCTCCAGTTGTCTTGATGACACCTCCTTAGACTTCATGCAATCTAAGATGCTTCCATCCAGTTTTCCTTCCCCTTCTTCTCTCATAGTCAGATGTACATCACACTCACATGGCTAGCCTTGGCTGGCTTCCTTCCCATTTTTTTTCTCACACAGGAGTTTCAAAGATTTATTTATTTGAAAATTAGTGTTACAGAGAGAGAGAGAATGAGAAGAGAAGGGAAGGAGAGAGATAAAGAGACCGACCTTCCATCTGCTGGTTCATTCCTCAGATGGCTGCAATGGCCAGGACTGGGCCAGACTGAAGCCAGGAGCTTAATCTGGGTCTCCCATATGGGTAGAAGGGGCCCAAACACTTTTTCTAGCTTTTAGTGCTTTCCCCAGGGCATTAGCAGGGAGCTGTATTGGATGTGGAGTAGCTGAGATATAAGCTATAGCACACATGGGATGCTATAGTCACAGGCAGTGGGTTTGCCTGCTATGCCACAATGCCGGCCCCACACAGGAGTTTCTTCCTGTGTGATCTTTTAATGTGTTAACCTCTCATAGCATCTGCTTCTAAGAAAACCCAGAACTGATGGGGCTTCTCAAAGAGGGAGACAGGATATGGGAGCATCCATTCTAACAGTGCCACTGGATAGCTATGCGTTCCTCTCATTTAGAGGGTACCAGCAAGTCTACAAGTCAGCAGGCATGTAGGCAAGGTTATACATCAACTTAATGATTTGGGAAAAGGAATTTAGTCTGGTGGTGTAAAATAGGGATTAGAGCTGTGTTGTAAATCTTCAGAGACAGGCCCATTTAGATGCTCAGGCAAATTTACAAATCCCTGAAAATATTCCCAGTACCAATTAATGTCCATTACCCACCTGCTACTCCTGCTGCCACATTCCTTTGAGGGGGGGTGCCCATCCCCGGCCTGTTTTGGCATGAGCAGAAACTGTGGCCATGCCTCTAATTTCAGGGGGGTGTGCCCCCGAGAGGCTTTTATGCAGCATCTCTACACTGAATAACATCCTGTAATTGTAAGGGATTTTCCCCTCAAAACCCTAAAATTTTGTTCATAGTTTTGGTGACTGATGCATTTATTTGAAAGAATGACAGAAACAGAGGGAGGAAAAAGGAGGGAGAAGAAGGGGGAAGGGGAGGGAGAGGGAGTAGAGGGAGAGGGAGAGGGAGAGAGATGAATGAGGGAATGAATTTCATCTGCTGGTTTACTCACCAAATGTATAAAGTATGTTTTTCTTGCTCTGTGAATTCATCTGAATTAAAATTGAGAATTAGAGAGCCAATGATGAAAAGTCATATGATACTGAGTTTTGGGTTGTAGATGGCTTCAGACATGGTTGGATCAAGGTATTCAAACACTGATATCAGAATACTGTTCTTGCCTCTTTTAATTCTGTTCTCCTTTGTGTTGCTTTGGGTCATTCTAAAGCATTTTCTCCATGTTAAATGAGGAAAGTGTGTCCTGTTAACAGTTTTAGAGTTGGATGCTCTCACTATGAGAAATTTCAGTACAAAAAGGTCACCAGCAAAATCTTAGGAATACTTTCCTTGTTCTGTCTTGGATCATGTGCTTGTTGGAATTTATCACTGTGGACGCAGGCGTTAATGCTCTTTTAGCCAGGTCTGAGCCATGAGTTCACCCTGGGGCTGAACTGTATAGAGGGAGCAAGAATAGTTTCCCAAAACAAAATTTATTTTTTTTTTGAATGAGAGATGTATGCTTATTTACTTATTTTTTAACTTTTATTTAATAAATGTAAATTTTCAAAGTACAACTTTGGATTATAGTAGCTTTTTTCCCCCATAACCACCCTCCCACCCACAACCATCCCATCTCCCACTCCATCTCCCATCCCATTCTTCATCAAGATTCATTTTCAATTATCTTTATATACAGAAGATCAACTTAGTATATACTAAGTAAAGATTTCAACAGTTTGCACCCACACAGAAGCACAAAGTATAAAGTACTATTTGGGTACTAGTTATACTGTTAATCCACATAGTACAACACATTAAGGACAGAGATCCTACATGGGGAGTAAGTGCACAATGACTCCTGTTGTTGATTTAACAATTGATACTCTTATTTATGACATCAGTAATCACCTGAGGCTCTTGTCATGAGCTGCCCAAGGCTATGGAAGCCTCTTGAGTTTGCTAACTCTTATCTTATTCAGACAACGTCATAGTCAAAATAGAAGTTCTCTCCTCCCTTCAGAGAAAGGTACTTCCTTCTTTGATGACCCGTTCTTTCTGCTGGGATCTCACTCGCGGAGATCTTTCATTTAGGTCATTTTTTTTTCTTTTGCCACAGTGTCTTGGCTTTCCATGACTGAAATATCCTCATGGGCTTTTCACCTGGATCTGAATGCCTTCAGGGCTGATTCTGAGGCCAGAGTGCTGTTTAGGACATCTGCCATTCTATGAGTCTGCTGTGTATCCCACTTCCCATGTTGGATCATTCTCTCCTTTTTAATTCTATTAGTTATTATTAGCAGACACTAGTCTTGTTTATCTGATCCCTTTGAATCTTAATCCTATCATTATGAGCAATTATGAACCGAAGCTGATCACTTTGACTAGTGAGATGGCATTGGTACATGCCACTTTGATGGGATTGAATTGGAGTCCCCAGGCACGTTTCTAACTCTACTGTTTGGGGCAAGTCCGAGTGAGCATGTGCCAAACTGTACATCTCCTCCCTCTGTTATTCCCACTCTTGTATTTAACAGGGATCACTTTTCAGTTAAGTTTCAACACTTAAGAATAATTGTGTGTTAATTAAAGAGTTCAACCAATAGTATTAAGTAGAACGAACAAACAAAAATACTAAGAGGGATAACGTATTAAGTTGTTCCTCAGCAGTCAGGACAAGGGCTGATCAAGTCATTGTTTCTCATAGTGTCCATTTCAATTTCAACAGGTTTCCTTTTTGGTGCTCGGTTAGTTGTCACTGATCAGGGAGAACATATGATATTTGTCCCTTTGGGACTGGCTTAATTCACTCAGCATGATGTTTTCCAGATTCCTCCATCTTGTTGCAAATGACCAGGTTTCATTTTTTTTTTTACTGCTGTATAGTATTCTATAGAGTACATATCCCACAATTTCTTTATCCAGTCTTCTGTTGATGGTCATTTAGGTTGATTCCAGGTCTTAGCTAGTGTGAATTGAGTTGCAATAAACATTAATGTACAGATAGCTCTTTTATTTGCCAATTTAATTTCCTTTGGGTAAATTCCAAAGAGTGGGATGGCTGGGTTGAATGGTAGGGTTATATTCAGGTTCCTGAAGAATCTCTAAACTGTCTTCCATAGTGGCTTGACCAGTTTGCATTCTCACCAACAGTGGGTTGGTGTCCCTTTTTCCCCACATCCTCTCCAGCATCTGTTGTTGGTAGATTTCTGTATGTGAGCCATTCTAATCGGGGTGAGCTGAAACCTCATTGTTGTTTTGATTTGCATTTCCCTGATGGCTAGTGATCCTGAACATTTTTTCATCTGTCTGTTGGCCATTTGGATTTCCTCTTTTGAAAAATGTCTATTGAGGACTTGACCCATCTCTTAAGTGCATTGTTTATTTTGTTGTTGTGGAGTTTCTTGATCTCTTTGTAGATTCTGGTTATTAATCCTTTATCTGTTGCATAGTTTGCAAATATTTTTTCCCATTCCGTTGGTTGCCTCTTCACTTTCCTGACTGTTTCTTTTGCCGTTCAGAAACTTCTCAATTTGATGTAATCCCAATTGTTAATTTTGGCTTTGACTGCCTGTGCCCCCGTGGTCTTTTCCAAGAAGTCTTTGCCTGTGCCTATATCTTGCAGGGTTTCTCCAATGTTCTCTAATAATTTGATGGTGTCGGGTTGTAGATTTAGGTCTTTAATCCACGTTGAGTGGGTTTTTGTGTAAGGTGTAAGGTAGGGGTCTTGCTTCATGCTTCTGCATGTGGAAATCCAGTTTTCCCAGCACCATTTGTTGAATAGATTGTTCTTGCTCCAGGAATTAGTTTTAGATCCTTGATCAAATATAAGTTGGCTGTAGATGTTTGGGTTGATTTCTGGTATTTCAATTCTGTTCCATTTGTCTATCCATCTGTTTCTGTACCAGTACCATGCTGTTTTGATTACAACTGCCCTGTAGTATGTCCTGAAATCTGGTATTGTGATGCCTCTGGCTTTGTTTTTGTTATACAAAATGTTTTCTTTATGTTACACTGTGGTGAGTTTGATTACAATGTGTTGAGGTGAGGATCTCCTTTGGTCATGTTTATTGGGGGTTCTATGTGCTTCCTGTACTAGGATATCTATTTCCTTCTCCAAACCTGGGAAGTTTTCAGCTAGTATCTCACTAAAAAGAATTTCTAATCCTTTCTCTCTCTCCATGCCTTCAGGAACTCCTAGAACCCGAATGTTGTTTTTTTTTTTTAATAGTATCCTGTAGATTCCCAACAATATTTTTTAGATTTATTTTTCTTAAACTTGTATTTAATAAATATAAATTTCCAAAGTATAGCTTATGGATAACAATGGCTTCCCCCCCATAACTTTCCTCCCACCTGCAACCCTCCCCTCTCCTGCACCCTCTCCCAATTCATTCACATCAGGATTCATTTTAATTATCTTTACATACAGAAGATCAATTTAGCATATTTTTTTTAACTTTTATTTAATGAATATAAATTTCCAAAGTACGATTTATGGATTACAATGGCTTCCCCCCCATACCGTCCCTCCCACCCACAACCCTCCCCTTTCCCACTCCCTCTCCCCTTCCATTCACATCAAGATTCATTTTCGATTATCTTAATATACAGAAGATCAGCTTAGTATACATTAAGTAAGGATTTCAACAGTTTGCTCCCACACAGAAACATAAAGTGAAAAATAATAGATGATTTTTTTTTAAATGATGATGAAATCAGATCAGACCTATTGTCATGTTTAATCCCAGTGAGAGTCAATTTGGGAGTTGATAATTTATTTATTTATTTTTTTTACAGAAGATCAGTTTAGTATACATTAAGTAAAGATTTCAACAGTTTGCACCCCCATAGAAACACAAAGTGAAATATATTGTTTGAGTACTCGTTATAGCATTAAATCTCAATGCACAGCACATTAAGG
Source organism: Oryctolagus cuniculus (assembly GCF_964237555.1). NCBI lineage: Eukaryota > Metazoa > Chordata > Mammalia > Lagomorpha > Leporidae > Oryctolagus > Oryctolagus cuniculus. The sequence continues at coordinate 81,664,694 of NC_091439.1, read as the reverse complement.
ACAGAGATCCTACATGAGGAGTAAGTGCACAGTGACTCCTGTTGTTGACTTTACCAATTGACACTCCTGTCTATGGCATCAGTAATCTCCCTATGCTCCAGTCATGAGTTTTCAAGGCTATGGAAGCCCTCTGAGTTCTCCAATTCTTATCTTGTTTAGACAAGGTCATAGTCAAAGTGGAGGCTCTCTCTTCCCTTCAGAGAAAGGTACCTCCTTCTTTGAGGACCTGTTCTTTCCACTGGGATCTCACTCACAGAGATCTTTTGCCAGAGTGTCTTGGCTTTCCATGCCTGAAATACTCTCATGGGCTTTTCAGCCAGATCCGAATGCCTTTAGGGCTGATTCTGAGGCCAGAGTGCTATTTAGGACATCTGCCATTCTATGAGTCTGCTGAGTATCTCACTTCCCATGTTGGATCACTCTCCCCTTTATTTATTCTATCGGATAGTGTTAGCAGGTACTAGACTTGTTTATGTGCTCCCTTTGACTCTTAGTCCTTTCATTATGATCAATTGTGAACTGAAATTGATCACTTGGAATAGTGAGATGGCATTGGTACATGCCACCTTGATGGGATTGAATTGGAATCCCCTGGTATGTTTCTAACTCTACCATTTGGGGCAAGTCAGCTTGAGCATGTCCCCAATTTATACATCTCTTCCCTCTCTTATTCCCACTCTTATGTTTAACAGGGATCACATTTCAGTTAATTTTCAACACTTAAGAATAACTGTGTATTAATTACAGAATTAAACCAGTCATATTAAGTAGAACAGACAAAAAAACTACTAAGAGGGATAATGTATTAAGTTGTTCATTAACAGTCAGGGCTATGCTGATCAAGTCACCATTTCCCATAGTGTCCATTTCACTTCAGGAGGTTTCCTTTTTGGTGTTCAGTCAGTTGTCACCGATCAGGGAGAACATATGGTATTTGTCCCTTTGGCATTGGCTTATTTCACTCAGCATGATGTGTTCCAGATTCCTCCATTTTGTTGCAAATGACTGGATTTCGTTGTTTCTTACTGCGGTATAGTATTCTAAAGAATACATATCCCATAATTTCTTTATCCAGTCTACCATTGATGGGCATTTAGGTTGGTTCCAGGTCTTAGCTATTGTGAATTGAGCTGCAATAAACATTAGGCTGCAGACCGCTTTTTTGTTTGCCAATTTAAATTCCTTTGGGTAAATTCCAAGGAGTGGGATGGCTGGGTCGAACGGTAGGGTTATCTTCAGGTTTCTGAGGAATCTCCAGACTGACTTCCAAAGTGGCTTGACCAGTTTGCATTCCCACCAACAGTGGGTTAGTGTCCCTTTTTCCCCACATCCTGGCCAGCATCTGTTGTTGGTAGATTTCTGAATGTGAGCCATTCTAACCGGGGTGAGGTGGAACCTCATTGTGGTTTTGATTTGCATTTCCCTGATTGCTAATGACCTTGAACATTTTTTCATGTGCCTGTTGGCCATTTGGATTTCCTCTTTTGAAAAATGTCTATTGAGGTCCTTGGCCCATCTCTTAATTGGGTTGTTGGTTTTGTTTTTGTGGAGTTTCTTGATCTCTTTGTAGATTCTGGTTATTAACCCTTTATCTGTTCATAGTTTGCAAATATTTTTTCCCATTCTGTCGGTTGTCTCTTCACTCTCCTGACTGTTTCTTTTGCAGTACAGAAACTTCTCAATTTGATGCAATCCCAATAGTTGATTTTGGCTTTGACTGCCTGTGCCTCCCGGGTCTTTTCCAGAAATTCTTTGCCTGTGCCAATATCTTGAAGGGTTTCTCCAATGTTCTCTAGTAACTTGATGGTGTCAGGTTGTAGATTTAGGTCTTTAATCCATGTTGAGTGGATTTTTGTGTAAGGTGTAAGGTAGGGGTCTTGCTTCATGATTCTGCACGTGGAGATCCAATTTTCCCAGCACCATTTATTGAATAGACTGTCCTTGCTCCAGGAATTAGTTTTAGATCCTTGATCAAATATAAGTTGGCTGTAGATGTTTGGGTTGATTTCTGGTATTTCAATTCTGTTCCATTTGTCTATCCATCTGTTTCTGTACCAGTACCATGCTGTTTTGATTACAACTGCCCTGTAGTATGTCCTGAAATCTGGTATTGTGATGCCTCCGGCTTTGTTTTTGTTGTACAAGATTGCTTTAGCTATTCAAGGTCTCTTGTGCCTCCATATAAATTTCAGCACCAATTTTTCCAGATCTGAGAAGAAGGTCTTCAGTATCTTGATTGGTATTGCATTGAATTTATAAATTGCTTTTGGGAGAATGGACATTTTGATGATATTGATTCTTCCAATCCATGAGCATGGTAGATTTTTCCATTTCTTGGTATCCTCTAGCATATATTAACTAAATATTTCAACAGTTTGCACCCACACAGAGACACAAAGTGTAAAATACTGTTTGAGTACTAGTTATAGCATTAAATCACAATGTACAACACATTAAGGACAGAGATCCTATATGGGGAGTAAGTGTACAATGACTCCTGTTGTTGACTTAATGAATTGACACTCTTTCTAATTTACTCTTCTTTTCTTTGGTTTGACTGTATCCTTTCCTGTGCTCTGTCTTCTAAGTCTGATATTCTCTCTTCTACCTCACTGATTCTGTTTTTAAGGCTCTCAGATGTGTTTTTCAATTGTTTAATTGAATTCTTCATTTCATTTTGATTTCTCTTTAATATCTCAATTTCATGTTCTACTAAATTCCTCATTTCATTTTGATCCTCCTTAATATTTGTTTTTCACAAGAGAGATTTTCTGTCCTGTCCAGTATTGATTTCTGTAGTTCATGCATTTGTTTTTGATAACTTCTAAATGTTCTTATCATAAAGTTTTTGAATTCCATATCTTGAATTTCTTTTATCTCATCATCTTCATAATCTTGTATTGGAGAGTCACGTTCATTTGGGAGCATCATGATGTCTTCCTTGTTCTTGTTTCTTCGGTTTCTGCATTTGTTGTTTGGCATTGTGGAAATATTCTTTGGTTTCTTTTTTTTTTCTTGCTGTGGTGGCTTTTCTCATCATACTATGACTCTAGATTAAGTGGACTGACTGCTTTTGGTGAATCTCTAGAGGCTTGTGGTGGGTGTGGCCAGTGAGCTCTGTTCAGTTCTTCAGGGTTAAGGGTGTGCCAAAGGTGACACACTCAGGTTTGGCGTGGTAAATCTCTCTTTTTTTTCAGAAGGGTAGTAATTCCACTCAACTGAGCTCTTCTCCTTGATGGCAATCAGTGCCTGAGTGCTATCCCCAGTGGGTATAATATTTGTCTGCTCTGTCCCAAGGACCACACAAAGGATCTGTGCAGTTCTCAGTGTAAGCTCAGATTCCACTGCAATGTCTCTCACCAGGTAGCCAAGGTTACTGAGTTTGTGGTGTCTCCCACTGAGACTACTCATGTCTCAGCCACACCGTGAGTTCGCCCACACACTCTTATTTATTTATTTTGTATCACAGCCCTGGTTCATAAGCTCCAAACATTGACTAGGTCTTAACCTCCTGTTATTACTCCCCACCAGAGTCAGTTTTTTCTGCTTGGTTGAGGGTGGGTGCAGCCCTGAGCTGACACAGCTGTTGTGTATGTGCAAAATGGCACCTGCTCTATTATCTTGCATGCCTTTGTAAGGTGTGTGGAGAGAGAGAATCATGTCCATACCAACCCTTTTGTTTTTTTCTCTCCTCTAGTTCGGCTGGTGTACTTCCCCCATGGGGCTTCAAGCCTCGTTCCCTCTAGGCTCTTCCTGCCACTTTTCCGCCAGTGTCTTGGGCTTCTGTGGTTTCACCTCATCTCTGTTTCTAGCGCTGGTGTGGAGGAGAAGATTCTTGGCAGCTGGGGTCCTGAGCCATGGGCACCTGTGGCCTCTATGTAGATCCAATGTGTCCCTCTAATTCTAGAAGAGTTTTCTCTGCAGTTTTTTCCTTAACTATTCCCTGAGACTTCACTATCTCCACTTTTATTAAACTATCTTTTCCTGGACTGTCAGTGAACTCCCTCCCTATTCTGCCATCTTGGAGCCACTCAAGAAAATTTCGAGATACTTGAAAACAATAGCAGATATCTGCTGCTGGGGTGATAGACCCAAAACAAGTTTCAGTGGAGCTATCTTTGGGCCAATAAGAGACCCTATTAGGGGCCAGCTTTTTAGTGCACTGGGTTAAGCCACTGCGTGAGATGCTGGCATCCTATATTGGAGCTCCAGTTGGAGCTCTAGCTGTTCTACTTCTCATCCAGCTCCTTGCTAATACACCTGGGAAAGCAACAGAAGAGGACCCTGGTAGTGGGCCCCCTGCTATGCACATGGGAGATCTGGAAGAAGTTCCTGGCCCCTGGCTTCAGCCTGGCCCAGAATGGACTGCTCCAGTCATTTGGGGAATGAACTGGTCGATGGAAGATCTTTCTGCTCTTTCTCTCTGCCTTTCAAATAAAATATTTTTAAAAATAGGATTTATTTTATTTTAAAATGATTTATTTATTTATTTGAAAGAGTTTCAGAGAGGCAGAGAAAGAGAGAGGTCTTCTATCTGCTGGTTCATTCCCCAAATGGCCACAATAGCCAGAGCTATGCAGATCCAAAGCTAGGAGCCAGGAGCTTCTTCCAGGTCTCCTATGCAGGTGCAGGGGCCCAAGGACACGGGACATCTTCTGCTTTCCCAGGCCATAGCAGAGAGCTGGATTGGAAGTGGAGCAGCCGGGATTTGAACTGGCACCCATATGTATGTTGGTACTGCAGATGGTAGCTTTACCTACTATGCCTCAGTGCCAGCCTCAAGTCTTGCTTTTAAAGGAAAGATTTATTTATTTAAAATTGAGAGAGAGAGAGAGAGAGAGAGAGAGAGAGAGAGAGAAAGAGGAAAGAGACACATATATAGAGAGATCTTATATCTGCTTGTTCACTCCCTTAGTGGCTGCCACAGCCAGGGTTGGGTCAGACCAAATCCAGGAGCCAGAAGCTTCTTCCAAGTTTCCCACATGGGTGCAGGGGCCCAAGCATTGGGCCATTCTCTGCTGCTTTCCCAGGTGTATTAGTAGGGAGTTGGATCTGAAGCAGAGTAGCACTCAAACTGGTTTTGCCCATATGGGATGCCAGCACTGTAGACAGTGGGTAACACACTGAGCCACAGCACTGGAAAAATATGAATTTGTGTGTCATCCTTGTGCAGAAGGTCTTGATATTTGTAAACAATTTGAAAATACCATTAGATAAATAATATATTGTGATTTTACATCTTATGCATACTATCTTGATTTTATAAAGGGGAAAATGGAAATTTAGAGATTAAAGGATTTGCTTATGGTCATACTGATTAGTAATAAAATGTACTACTTTAGCAACCCAATTTCAAGATGTAGAATAAAATAGAAAAATGTAAACAAGTAAAGTTTAAACAAAGAAAATTATGTTAGACTAGAAGGTATAGAGTAAAAAATGGAGAGTGTAGTATTCTGTGCAGTGAATTGTGGTCACACATGAAGGTTTTAGCTTCCAGGTAGCCAATATGAGAACTATGTCAGCTCCTAATGGGAAGTAAAGCTTTTCTGCTTTTAAGATGTAAAAGATACTTATCATGTAGCACTTTGTATAGAATGTTTTAGTGGCTAACAATCTCAACCACACCCTTCTAGTAGTTGTGATTTTTAAGTTGCACTATAAGTTGCCATGTCTTACATTGTCTTTCAATGGAAGCCAAGAGTCTAAATGCAAAGTAGAAATCAGTAAAAGCTATTCTTAGTGGAGGCTAGTATAAGGATAGTCGCACCATTGCAACTGGTCCATATCTATATACAGACATAAAGGATATAGAAAATACATTATGTATTGCATTTCTGTTATACTGTATAGTGGCCAATGATAAACTCTCTGGCCACTTTAGGGTTTTCTATCCATCAATTCTGTTTTGATTCAAAATTTAGTTCTTTTCTCTAAGTACATTGTTTTAAATATATTTTGAACCCTATTTAAGGAACAGAGGCAAATGGAAAGCAAAAATTCCATTCATAAAGTGAATCAGATAGTCTGTTAACTTGTACTTTTGTACATTATAATTAACTCTGAGAAAATTAATCACCCATATTTGACTTTGCCATCTATTTTCTTTATTCATGTTTTTTATAAGCACACATTAAATCACCTTGTGTTTTTTGATCTGCTAAAATTCTTAAGAAAGAAAGAATGGCATAATTGTGGCTAGCTGAAGAATTATGTTGTATATCTAACAGTCAAACTTTTGAACTTTTGCTGAAAGATTGTCACTGCATTAGAAGTAATGTCTTCCAAAAAAATGGCAAGAGTACAAATTTCCTGACTAAACTCTTCTTTCAGAGAGGAGCATCTGTTACATGTTGAGTAATTTACAAAAGTAGAGAATTTATTTTAATGTTTCATTTTGTGGAAAATGTAAATTGATCCAAGCAGATCTATTATAGAAAACAAATCAGATGTGAACAATGTTCTGATTTGAGTGCACTAAAATGAGCTTGGGACCAAATGGTATTCTCTTCTTTTTTGTCAAATTTTCTAAATTTTCTTAAATTTATGTAATTAGAACAAATTTCATGTATCTTGTACATACAGTTTTAAGAACATAGTCACTACCCACCCCATCCTCTCTCCCTCTCTCTCTCCCACCCTTCCTCTTACGTCTTTTCTTATTTTTCTTTTAATTTTTGTGGTAATATACTTTCTTTTTTTTTTTTGAGAACAAGTTTTATTAATTAAAGAAGCACCAAAGGAAAAAAGCAATGGAATTGGGCACGTAGGCTTATCTAAAACTTATGAGATGGGGCTGGCGCCGTGGTGAACTAGGTTAATCCTCCACCTGCGGTGCCGGCATCCCATATGGGCATTGGTTCTACTCCTGGTTGCTCCTCTTCCAGTGCAGCTCTCTGCTGTGGCCTGGGATAGCAGTAAAAGATGGCTCAAGTGCTTGGGTCCCTGCACCTGCATAGGAGACTGGGAAGAAGCACCTAGCTCCTGGCTTTGGATCAGCGCAGCTCTGGCCGTTGCAGCCATTTGGGCAGTGAACCAACAGAAAGAAGACCTTTCTCTCTGTCTCTCTCTCTCACTGTCTGTAACTTTGCCTGTCAAATAAATAAATAAAAATCTTTTAAAAAATAAATAAAACTTATGAGACATAAGAATATCCTCCACTTAATACACCGAAACAAAATAAATCTTTGAGAACAAGTTGTACTATTAATCCTCATAATCCCACTCTTTGAGGACAGAGATCCTGTATGGGAAGTTAGTGTACAGTGACTCCTGTTGTTAATTTAACAATTAACACTCTTATATATGATGTCATTGGTCACCTGAGGCTCTTGACATGAAATGCCTAGGCTATAGAAGCGTTTTGGATCCACAGAGTTCTTCAGTATTTAGACAAGGCCAAAAGCAAAGTGGGAGTTCTCTCCTCCCTTCAGAGAAAAGTACATCCATCTTTGACAACCACTTCTTTTCACTGGTTTCTCATCCACAGAGGTCCTTAATGTAAGACACTTTTTGCCACAGTGTCTTGGCTTTCCATGCCTGAAATGCTCTTGTGGGCTTTTCAGCCATACCAGAATGCCTTAAGGGCTGATTCTGAGGTCAGAGTGCTACTTTAAGCATTTGTCATTCTGAGTCTGACTTATGGACTGCTTCCCATGTTGCAGCATTCACACCCCTTTAATTCTATCTATTATTATTATTACTAAATACTTAATCCTACTTATATGATCATTTTAACACTTAATCCTATCTATATTATCCCTATAATGCTTAATCCTATCCCATTATCACTTTAACACCTTTTTTAAACTTTTATTTAATAAATATAAACTTCAAAAGTACAGCTTTTAGATTACAGTGGCTTTTTCCCCTCCATAACTTCCCACAACCCTCCCATCTCCCACTCCCTCTCCCATTCCATTCACATCAAGATTCATTTTTAATTATCTTTGTATACAGAAGATCAATTTAGCATATATTAAGTAAAGCTTTCAACAGTTTGCACCCACATAGAAACACAAAGTGTAAAGTACTGTTTGAGTACTAGTTATAGCATTAATTCACATTGCACAACACATTAAGGACATAGATCCTACATGGGGAGTAAGTGCACAATGACTCCTGTTGTTGACTTAAAAAATTGACACTCTTGTTTATGGCATCAGTAATCACCGTAGGTGCTTGTCATGAGCTGCCAAGGCTATGGAAGCCTCTTGAGTTTGCCAACTCTGATCATATTTAGACAAGGCCATAGTCAAAGTGGAAGTTCTCTCCTCCCTTGAGAGAAAAGTACCTCCTTTTTAATGGCCCATTCTTTCCACTGGGATCACACTTGCAGAGATTTTTCATTTAGGTGTGTTTTTTTTTTTTTTTTTTTTTTTTTTTGCCAGAGTGTCTTGGCTTTCCATGCCTAAAATATTCTGATGGGCTCTTCAGCCAGATCTGAATGCCTTAAGGGCTGATTCTGAGGCCAGAGTGCTGTTTAGGACATCTGCCATTCTATGAACGTGCTGTGTATCCCCCTTCCCATGTTGGATCATTCTCTCCTTTTTAATTCTATTAGTTGGTATTAGCAGAGACTAGTCTTGTTTATGTGATCCCTTTGACTCTTTATCCTATCATTATGATCAATTATGAACCAAAACTGATCACTTTGACTAGTGAGAAGGCATTGGTACATGCCACCTTGATAGGATTGAATTGGAATCCCCTGGCACATTTTTTAAAATTTTTTTTTTATTTTTTACAGGCAGAGTGGACAGTGAGAGAGAGAGACAGAGAGAAAGGTCTTCCTTTTTTCTGTTGGTTCACCCCCCAATGGCTGATGTGGCACTGCACAAATCTGAAGCCAGGAGTCATGTGCTTCTCCTGGTCTCCCATGCGGGTGCAGGGCCCAAGCACTTGGGCCATCCTCCACTGCACTCCCGGGCCACAACAGAGAGCTGGCCTGGAAAAGGGGCAACCGGGACAGAATCCGGCGCCCCGACCGGGACTAGAACCTGGTGTGCCGGTGCCGCAAGGCAGAGAATTGCCTATTGAGCTGCGGCGCCGGCCCCCTGATACTTTTCTAACTGTACCATTAGGGGTAAGTCCGATTGAGCATGTGCCAAACTGTACATCTCCTCCCTCTGTTATTCCCACTCTTATATTTAACAGGGATCACTTTTCAGTTAAATTTAAACACCTAGGAATAATTTTGTGTTAATTACAGAGTTCAACCAATAGTATTAAGTGGAACAAAAAAATACTCAAAGGGATAAAGTATTAAGTTGTTCATCAACACTTAAAATGCTATTTTTACCCCTCTACTTAGGGGATTTGGCGTTCCATGGCAAGTTTTTAGAGTGTACTTTTTAGAAGTAAGTATGTAGGAATGTATGCAGAACTATACAGCTTTATAGTTACAAACTTTATACACTTAATAATTACAACTTTAGGAACATGATTCTTCCCATTATGCCCACCCTCCTACCTATACTCCCACCCCTCTTCCTTTTCCCTCTCTTATTCACACTCTTATTTTTTTAAACTAAGGCCTATTTTTAATTAACTCTATACACATATGATTAACTTTGTTAAGTAAAGAGTTCAACAAATAGTATGAAAGAGAAAAAACAAACAAAAAAACCAAACTGTTCCTCAACAGTCAAGACAAGGGCTATTCAAAGACATTGCTTCACAAAGTGTCAATTTCATTTCTATAGATTTCCTTTTAGGTGCTCTGTTAGTCATCACAGGACAGGGAAAACATATGGTATTTTTCCCCTTGAGACTAACTTAGTGAAATAAGTATGCTGTTTTCGAGTTTCATCCATTTGTTGCAAATGACTGGATTTCATTTTTTCCTGCTGTATAGTATTCCTTGGTGTATATATCCCATAATATCTTTATCCAGTCTTCAGTTGATGGGCATCTGAGTTGATTCCATGTCTTAGCTATTGTGAATTGAGCTGCAATAAACATGGGGGTGCAAATAACTCTTTCATATGCTGATTTCATTTCCCTTGGGTAAATTTCGAGGAGTAGAATGACTGCGTCATGTGGTAGGATTCAGATTTCTGAGGTATCTCCATGCTCTTCCATAATGATTTTACCAGTCTGCATTCCTCCAGCAGTGGATTATTGTTCCTTTTTCCCTACATCCTCATCAGCATTTGCTGTTTGTTGATTTCTGTATTAAGCCATTCTAACCAGGGTGAGGTAAAATCACATTGTGTTTTTGATTTGCATTTCCCTGATGGCTAATGATCCTGAGCATTTTTAATGTCTCTGTTGGCCATTTGGATTTCCTCTTTTGAAAAATATCTTTAAGTCCTTTGTCCATTTCTTAACTGGGTTGTTTGTTTTGTTATTCTTGAGTTTGTTGATCTCTTTATATATTCTGTTTATTAATCCTTTATCATTTGCATATTTTGCAAATAATTTCTCCCATTCTGTTGGTTGTCTCTTCATTTTTCTGAGTGTTTTTTTTTTTTTCAGTATAGAAGCCTCTCAATTTGATGTAATCCCATTTGTCAATTTTGGCTTTGATTGCCTGTGCTCTAGGGTCTTTCCCAAGAACTCTTTGCCTGTGCCAATGTCTTGCAGGGTTTCCCTAATGTTCTCTAATAATTTGATGGTATTGGATGGTATTGGGCCATAGATTTAGGTCTTTAGTCCATTCTGAGTGGATTTTGTGTTAGGTGTAAGGTAGTGGTACTGCTTCATACATCTGGATGTGTAGATCCAGCTTAAATATACTTTAAATTAAAGAGGAACATGCAAGAAATGACCTTAGATGACTAAAAATTTCAGTTGAATTTATTGAATTGAATATCACCAGGTTACACTGGGTAAGCTTTTAAATTATCTTGTGAAATGATCTTAAGTTTCTAATCAAACGTATTCTTGAGGGAAGAAAGTTCCTTTTATTTTTTCTCTTGATGAAAGGTCAAAATATGCCTCCATTTATCAACACATTTAATTTTGAATTTACATACATATGGGTAATTCTCATTAACCTGACAAGTGTGCTTTGAAGCCAGCCTCTGAAGGAATCACATTCAACTATATCAGTCTGACACCAAAGCCTTAAAGAATGGTCTGTAGAATTTATGTTATATTTTCCTTCTATAGGGAAACACATAGGCAGCAAACTTTTTTTTTCAAGATTTACTCTATTTATTTGAAAGAAAAAGTTACAGAGAGAGGCAGAGACAGAGAGGTCTTCCATCCACTGGTTCACTCCCCAGATGACTGCAATGGCCGGAGCTGCGCCAATCTGAAGCCAGGAGCCCCATCTGGGTCTCCCACGTGGGAACAAGGACCCAAGGACATGGGCCATCCTCCACTGCTCTCCAGGTCACAGCAGAGAGCTGTATCAGAAGAGGAGCAGCCGGGACTAGAACCTGCACCCATGTGGGATGTCAGTGCCCCCGGCCAGGGCTTTAACCTGCTGCACCACAGCATCCCCTGCAGCGAACTTTCTAACAATTCTTTTTATATCTTTCCCTATCTCCCTGAAGGTCAACATTTACAGTCGCTGCTAGGCATCTGTCATGTCCTTCTATGCAAACTCTCACCAACACATTGCCACTAAGCACCACCTCCTCCTTATTCCACTCCTCATCCAAACCGAAGAGTGGCCCATTTGCTGCTTATAGCATTGTTTCACGCATTCGTTCAGTACATGTTTTTTGATCATTAAAATGTATTTGACACACCATCTCTAGTACTGCATATAGGGTAGAAATTCCATTCTATTTGCAAGTTCTCTCTGTCTCCCTCCCTCTCTCCCTCCCTCTCCCTCCCTCTCCCTCCCTCTCCCTCTTCCTCTTCTCCCTCCCTCCCTCCCTCCCTCCCTCCCTCTCCCTCTTCCTCTTCTCCCTCTATTTTATTCTTGGGAGTGAGGAGCAAGTTAGAAAAGATTCAACTCAAAGTGGCTTTAACAAAAAGGAAAAAAAATTGCCTTTTATGGCTTATCTAACTGAGCAGGCATGCCTTAGTTTAGAACTGAAGCGATACCCTCAGAGTCTAATTTCCTCTTGATTGTCTCTATTTTCCAACTCTGTCAGCTGGCCTCACAGAATTTCAAGCTCACAGTGTGATAAAACCTGATCTGCTGTGAGAGATACTTCCCTGTTGCTGCAGAGAGAATTCTACAGTTGAGCTTATTGGTCCCAATTGACCTGCCTCACTGGTCTGATGCTCAGCCCTGTAGTTGCTACCGTGGCTAGGGCATGGACTGTGCTGCTAAGCTTGTAGCCTGCTTCACTCCTGGACCCCAAGGCAGAGTTACTTTTACCTGAAGCAGTTGGCCTGCCTGAGAATGTGCAGAGTGGTTGGCCTTGAAGGAAATGTGAGTGTGTGCAAGCTGGGGAGTCAAAAGGTGATAGTCCATGTTATGGCTTTTAAGATCTCTTTCCCTTCCTCATGTTAATAAATAATAAAAACATCTGTCTCGTTGCATGTACACTTTCAGCTTCATTCAGTATATGTAGACTCACAGTAAATGCAGGAATTTCATCTCTTATTTCCCTAAGAAAATTTATGCCTTCATTTGAGTGGGGAGAGAGAGGGAGAGAGAGGGGGAGAGAGGGGGAAAGAGGGGGAGAGAAGGGGAGAAAAAGAGAGAGAGAGAGGCCCTCTGACTCAAGAGGTATACCACCCATTTTTGTCTCTACACCATAGAATCAAGGCTCTTTTCATTTTCCACTTAACATTGGGCTTGATATGGAGGGACAAAAATGGTGACTGCCTCAAGGAGATAATTCTATTATTGTTCAATAGTTGTACACTTATGTATACATGTGCACATGTATGTATACATGTGCATAATATGACTTAAGATTGAACTACTCAGGTTTCTGTGACCAGAAGATAAAAACCTAGAGTATTAATGGATTTTGTTTCTGTTTGCTCTTATCTTAAAGGATAATTTTAAATCAGCACTTTTTACTATGATTAGGGTGATGCTCTATGATAATATTTTTGGAGCCTTGCATTCTGGTGACATGCAAGTCTCAGAAACTCAAATACAATTTTATGTACTAAACCTGTGCTTAAAGAAGAAGCTGTTAAATATACAAATAGGACTGAATGTAAATTATGAGCACTACTTTCGTCTTCCTCAGTTTCATAACTGATCTGTTTATAAGCTTTCACATCTAAGATTGGAGAAAATAAGAGGATCTTTCCTAGACGATATTCCAACGTTTTAAAAGGTTGCAAATAAACAAAATAATGAATCTTCTCAGATTACAATTATGCGGCACAGACTCTGAGAGCTGTTCACTGCAAGAGTGATGCATAGGAAGGTATCAGAGATAATATCTACATGGGCAGAAGATTGATAGTTTGATTTTTCTGGCCCTAAGTGTTTTGGGAGGCACTAAATGTTGAACTACTTGGGAATTGCTAAAAGGACCTAACTACACATACATATAAACAACACTTGTGTTTATGTCAGTGCTAGTTTGCCAGTACTCTTGGTGAGAATGTTGATCTGTTAGTCACTAATTCCAGATGGGATGAAACAAGCAGATGATTTCCCAAGGGTCACAGTGGAGTCGAAGGTGCCACTGGGAATAGGCTCCGGGCTAACTTTACAAGAAACCATTTTAGTCCTGTTGCCTTCATACTGGAGGAAATTTATGGAAGGACACAGATGAGATTGTAATTATTTATTCACAATACAGCATAGTTCATAGAAGCTGATTGTTGGAGAGGGTTTCCAAGGATATGTTAAAACGTACTAATTTTGTAGGATGTCAGTTAAACCATTCATTGCTTGTACTTTGCTTTTCTGAATGGGAACTGACTATATAAATAGGTATACAAAAAGGTATATTTTTTCTCAGTTATTAATAGGCTCCACTGTTCAAAAGATACTGTAAACTTAAAACACCTGTCTGGGTATTTCGTGGTGAGAGCTAGTATTTGGGGGCCAGTGCTGTGGTATAGTAGGTAAAGCCACCGCATGCAGTGCTAGCATCCCGTGTGGGCACTAGTTTGAGTCCCGGCAGCTCTATTTCTAATCCAGCTCTCTGCTAAGGTCTTGGAAAGCAGAAGATGGCCCTAGTCCTTGGGCCGCTGCACCCATGTGAGAGACCCGGAGGAAGCTCTAAGCTCGTGGCTTCAGATCAGCACAGCTTTGGCCATTGCAGCTAATTGGGGAGTGAACCAGCAGATGGAAAACCTCTCTCTCTCTCTCTCTCTCTCTCTCTCTCTCTCTCTGCCTCTCCTTCTCTCTCTGTGTAACTCTTTCAAATAAATAACTAAATAAATCTATTTTTTAAAAAAAGCTAGTATTTGAATCTGACCAGGGAAATATTTAATATCTGAAAATTAATAGCACAGTTATTAATTATTAACACAGATATTTAGTGTTTTTGGTCACTTCAGATGGTAAAGAAATATCATAAAAGCATCATTTTAGATTTCTTATTTTTTTAAAAAGATGAAATCTGGTCATTTTCAACAAAATGGAAGAATCTGGAAAACATTATGCTGAGTGAATTAAGCCAGTTCCAAAGGGACAAATATCATATGTTCTCCCTGATCGGCGACAACTAACTGAAACCTGTGAAGTGAAATGGACACTATGAGAAACAGTGACTTGATCAGCTCTTGTCCTGACTGTTGATGTACAATGTAATACTTTATCCCTTTCAGTATTTTTTTGTTCTAGTACTATTGGTTGAACTCCTTAATTAACACACAATTATTCTTAGGCAGGATGCTACCTTTGTTTTGAGCCTAGGATAGAAGGCTGATGTGAGACCCCTTAGAATGCTTTAAACATGTTTCCTGAGTTGGCAACGTGCATGCCTTCCTCACATCTGAGAAAGGTAAAGGAGCTAGAGGAAGCTGTCAATAAGAAGTGATGCCAGTGGTTTGATTTTGCACTCTTAGCATCAGTGAGGATGATGGACCCATGCCCAGATAGAGGCACAAAGGGAAGAGAGTGAACACAGCATCATCCTATGTCCTGCTTAGTCCAGAGGATCACCCAAGAGCACAAGAGGATTCCAACAGTGAGGGTCTTTGTGGAGTGAACCATGCAGACCTGCTAAGTGCTGGAGGGAGAGAGTGGGAAACCAGGAGTAAAAAGCAAAGAAGCTCCACACACTGTGCCTAGGAGAGAATGAATCAGCCTTAAAGAGAAGGAAGGCCTAGAGTGTGAGCTGTCCAATGAAGCAGGCAATGTCCTGGCCACTCTATTTTTCCTCCCTCTCCACTGTAATTGGGGTTCGAGAGTGAGGGAGGTAGTAGGTGAAGGCAGTGAACAGAAGGCAATCTGTGATGACCATGATAGTCAGTCACAGGTTTCTGCTGGGAAAGGCGGAAGAACATCTCACCTTGGAGTGACAATTGTACTGTTGAGAAGTTTATTGAGTTGATGCTCTAATTTTGAACTAAGAATATCTTTTATAATTATAAGTAACAATATGAATTACTGCATACAAGGGAGTCAATAGTCAATAAGAAATGAGGTCTGTCCAAGACATAGATTTCAACCAGAGGCAGAGGAAAAATTTCCTCCATTGAACAGATTTTAAGAGGACTCTCTGGGCAGAATGTTTAGTAACTCCTTATATGTCATGTAATGAATCAGGCAAAATAATGCTCCAAGTGTAGTTCTGGTTATATTTATTCTTCTCAAAAGGCTTCCTTTCTCGTGCTATCTTTTTCTCATCTCAGAGTGTATTCATATATATATTGTCAGTACATCTTGCTGAAGCTATATCAGCATGTTTGTGCTTTCATTCTCTGTAACTGCAGAATAAAAAGCCTGCCTCTTGTTGAAGGATTTCTAGGCTTTTCAGGAAGTGGAAGAGCTGTATGAAAATGAGCTTACTCCATTTGTATATAAGAAAGACTTTAATGGTTAAAATTTATTATCTGTCCTTGACTACTCATGTGTTTTGGATGTTTCAAAGCATCAGAAGGGAATAGCTTTATGAGATTGCTCCTAGTGTGTTAATAATATGTCTGAGGCAATAAAGAGATCTGGCAAAGCAATAAATTTGGACTATGATCTACTGAAGAGACCACAGCCGAACACATCAAGGTCTTGCATTAGTATAATCTCCATGTATAATAGTTTAAAACAATTTGTTCATCTTTTCAAATGATCATCATCCACTAACTGAAGAAAACATGGTTTTAAATTTATATTTATAAATATAGAGGATATATTTATAAAGGGGTAGTTCAGAATTTAAGAGCTACAATTATGTTATTGAATGCAAATATATCCCTTTCCTACTAGTTATCATATAAGCAGACATATCAATAGTTTAGATTAAATTAGACTTCATGTTCATCATGGACTATTTAACACTATATAAAAGTTCACTAAACTGGCCAAGAGAGACGAACAAGCCTGAGGGATGAAGAAAATGGGAGAGGAGATACCAGTAGACAAGAGACTGCAATAAGGTTTTTAAAAATGGAAACGTAGCAGATGAGTAGTAGTTCTCTTAGAAAGCAGACAGAAGTAAAATCTAACTGTGCTCAGGGGGAAACCAACACAGAAAGCACAAGTTGACTAATTTATGACCTTTCTGAACAAAGTATAGACATCAGTACATTGATTACTTAGTTACAGTTGGATTTTTATCATAGAGAACTTTGAGTGCTTACTGTATGCCAGGTACACTGTTAAGAATTACTTACATGGTGTGAATGAGCCACTCAACATCTCTGGGTGTCTGGATTCTAAACTATATAATGAGGAAGTACAATCTGACAACCTTAGCCTTTGGACATTGTGACATATTGTGTACCTATTCCTTACGTTTGCTGCTCTTATTTACTGGGCCCATCCTTTCAGAGCTTCTGCCTTGCATTTACCCTTAACCTCTCCTCCAACCCTCTTCCATGACAGCAGTACAGTTCCTGCCCATTGATGGCAGGCTTGGCTGTGACTGGCTCTGCCCCAAGAGCGTGAACAGACATGCACAAGTAGTTTGAGAGATGCTTCGCTTAGATCTCCCTTCAAAGAAGGAATTACTGCCCACATGGGGAGTGTAGTCAGTGGGCAGTCTCCAGTGGTTAGGTTCTTTAAGCTCTGCTTCAGTTGCAGAGAGCCCCCTCTCCTCAGGTCATATCTATCCCAGGGCTATCCATATCTGGTGACTGAGTGAGAGAGGAATATAAAGACCAAGGAATTTTGGCTCTGTGGCACGCTCTGATGGGCCATACTTACTAGAGAGTTTACCTCTGGGTTGGAACAAGTTTTCAACTTCTTGTTCTGATCAATCCTGTTCCTCTTCCTCCTTTTACAGATATTGATATCTAAAGAACATCTTGCTCTCAAACTCTGTTTCTACATCTTTTTCTGAAGAACCCACTCTGTGACTCATGCCATATTTGATCTTCAGTTTTAAAGGTCACCACCTGATTCTCCTATTGCTCTTGTTCCTCTATTACTGTAACAGCAGGTGCCAATAGGAGTTGTTTCTTCAGCTTTAGTTTCAGAATTAAGATATTAGGGAACATAAACACAGCCAACTTACAAAGGGCCTTTAATATGAGCATAAAATTAACCTTTATTATTGCAAGCTGCTAGGATATTAGAGTGTTTATGCCTATAGAATGACTTAATGAAAGCTGAATAATAATAAATAATGAAATTAACTGGTCTCTCGATTTAATAGCAGTATGTACATGAATAAACTTATTCCCACGGTCAAATCTTGTTAACAGTGAAAATGAAGTATGTTTTTATTAAAATGTTACTTCTAAAATTAAAATCAACACTCAAGTATGAAATGGTTACATTAATCTCCATGTTGTGTTAAATTTTAAGGAACTGATGAATGTTTTGCCTTATAAAACATTAAAGACTGCCTGAAGAAGTGTGTCCATATCCAGGGCACACTATCTACCATGTCTCTATTATTATATATTATATATTATTATATATAATATATAATACTAAATACTATATTATATTATATACTATATATTATACTATCTACCCATGTCTCTGTTGTTCTACAGATAATGTATAGCATGCAGTAAAAAAAATTACAAGACATGCAAAAGTGAGAAAGCACAACTGTGTCAAGAGACATGAGATTCATTAGATTCACATTCATAGTGATGCAAAGGTTGAAGTTAAAAGACATGGATACATTCCCCCTGGTGAAATAAATAATAATTGAGAGAAATATTTCTCAAGTAGTTTTAGAGAAAATAATAATTGAGAGAAACTTCTAAATATGATACCATTAATAGATATTGGATAACTTGAGATGGTCATTAAAATCTTGTGCTTACTTTGACTAATATAGTGACTAATATAGTCTATGACCTAGGGGCACAAAAATATTTAAATTCTTTAGCTTAATTATTTATGAAATATAGAAAAATTTTGAGATTCCTTTTGGACAACTGCAGAGTGATCTGAACCATTGTTAACATTTCATATTATAATGAATTAACACTGCAGGTGAATTGAAGTATGCCATATCTGTGTTAACTTTGCTAGGACTGCCATAAAAAAGTAACACAGATTGAGGGGAGAGGGAGAGGGGGAGGGAGAGGAGGGAAAGGGAGAGGGAGAGGAGGCAGAGGTAGAGGGAGAGGGGGGAAAGGGAGAGGAGGCAGAGGGAGAGGGAGAGGAGGGAAAGGGAGAGGAGGGAGAGGGAGAGGAGGGAGAGGAGGGAGAGGAGGGAGAGGAGGGAAATGGAGAGGGAGAGGAGGGAGAGGGAGAGGAGGTAGAGGAGGGAGAGGGAGAGGAGAGAGAGGAGGGAGAGGGAGAGGAGGGAGAGGAAGGAGAGGAGGGAGAGGAGGGAGAGGGAGAGGAGAGAGAGGAGGGAGAGGGAGAGGAGGGAGAGGGAGAGGAGGGAGAGGGAGAGGAGGGAGAGGGAGAGGAGGGAGAGGGGGAGGGAGAGGGGAGGGAGAGGGGGGAGGGAGGGGGAGAGGAGGGAGAGGGGGGAGAGGGAGGGGGAGAGGAGGGAGAGGGGGGAGAGGAAGGGGAGGGAGAGGGGGGAGGGAGAGGGGGAGGGAGAGGGGGAGGGAGAGGAGGGAGGGGGAGAGAAGGGAGGGAGAGAAGGAGAGGGAGAGGGAGAGGGAAAGGGACAGGTCCTCTATCTACTGATTGACTTTCCAGATGGCCACAGCAGCTGGAGCTGTGCTAGGCTGATGCCAGGAGCTTCCTCTGGGGGTGGGGGTGGGGTGGAAGCAAGTTCTGAGGCCATCCTCCAGTACTTTTCCCAGGCCACTAGCAGGGAGCTGGATTAGAAGCAGAGCAGCTGGAATCGAACTGGTGCCCATATGGGTTGCTGATGTCGCAGATGGCTACTTTAGCTGCTATACTACAACCTTGATCCCAGTATAACATTCTTAACTATTCATTTGGCAAAGATAAAAAATAAAGTTTGACAAATATATATTTTCCACAATACTAATACACACAGGCATTTCTTTTGTTTTTGTTTTTTACTTTTTTGCTCTTTTTAATTTTAGCTTCCTCATATGAGGGAGAACATGCAGCATTTGTCTTTCTATGTCTGGCTTATTTCACTCAATATGGTGTCCTCGAGTTGCATCCATTTTGATGCAAATGGTAGAATTTCATTCTTTTTTTTAACAGCTGAATAGTATTTCATTGTGTATATAAGCTACATTTTCTTTATCCATTTATCTGATGATGGACACCTTGGTTGATTCCATATTTTGGCTTGAGCAGTGCTGCTATAAACATGGTGGTGCAGGTATCTCTTTGATACAACATATTCATGTCTTTTAGGTATACACCATAATGTTTTCCATAGTGGTTACACTAATTTACATTCCATCCAACTATGTATAAGTGTGCCCCTTTCTCCTCCTTCTTGCCAGCATTTGTTATCCTCTGTCTTTTTGATAATAGCTATTCTGACAGGAATGAAGTGATATCTCATTGTGGTTTTGATTTTGCATTTCCTTGATAGCAAGTAATGTTGAACATTTTTTATTTGTTGGTCATTTGTATTTCTTCTTTTGAGAATTGTCTATTCAGGTCCTTTGTCCATTTCTTAACTGGATTGTTTTTTTTTGTTCTTGAGTTTTTTGAGTGGCTTCTATATGCTGGATATTAATCTTGTTGGTTAGCTAGCTTGTGAATATTTTCTCCCCTCTGTTGGATGTCTCTTCACTCTAATGATTGTTTCCTTTGGTGTGCAGAAGCTTCTGAATTTGATATAATCTCAATTGGTTAGTTTTGTTTTTGTTGCTTGTGCTTTGGGTTGCTTATCCAAGACATTGTCACTTACACCAATGTTTTGGGATGTTTCTCTTACTTTTTTTCCATAATGTCATGTCTTGAACTTAGGTCTTTGTTCCATCTTGAGTTAATTTTTCTATGTCATGAGATATATGGATCTAATTTCATTCTTCCACATGTATACATTCATCTAATATATATTGTATGTTGTCAGCACCATCTAATGAAGAGATTATCCCTACACCAATGTATGGTCTGAACACTTTTGCCAAAAATCAGTTGGTTATATCTATGTGGATTAATCTTTGGGCTCTCTATTCATTTCAACTGATCTGTGTCAGTTTTTATGCCAGTCCCATACTATTTTAATTACTATTGCTTTGTAGTATGATTTGAAATCAGGTATCGTGATGCATCTAGCTAGATATATTTTTGCTCAGGTCTGCTTTGGCTATTCTGCATCTTTTGTGATTCCAAGCAAATTTTATTACTTTTCTAATCTGTAAAGACTGTCATTGATATTTTGATTGGTATTACATTGAGTCTGTAGATTGCTTTAGACTGTATAGCTATTTCTTTAAGGTATGCAAACTTCATACATTTCATAAATACAAATTTAGGAACATAGTGATTCTTCCTACCCTATCCTCCCTCCTACCTGCACTCCCATCCTTCTTCCTCTTCCATCTTCCATTCCCATTCTTATTTTTTACTAAGATCTATGTTCAATTAACTTTATACACAAAACATCAGCCCTACACTAAGTAAAGAGTTCAACAAATAGTATGAAAAAAACCAAAAACTGTTTCTTAATAGTCAAGACAAGGGCTTTCCAGTCTTCACATCTTAAAGTGTCAATTTCATTTCTATAGATCACCTTTTAGGTACTTTATTAGTTAGATCAGGGAGAATATATGGTATTTGTCTTTTTGGGACTGGCATATTTCAATAAATATAATGGTTTCCATTTGCCTCCATTTTATTGTTAATGTCAGGATTCCATTTTTTTTAAACTTTTATTTAATGAATATAAATTTCCAAAGTACGACTTATGGATTACAATGGCTTCCCCCCCATACCGTCCCTCCCACCCACAACCCTCCCCTTTCCCACTCCCTCTCCCCTTCCATTCACATCAAGATTCATTTTCGATTATCTTAATATACAGAAGATCAGCTTAGTATACATTAAGTATGGATTTCAACAGTTTGCTCCCACACAGAAACATAAAGTGAAAAATAATAGATGATTTTTTTAAATGATGATGAAATCAGAGCAGACCTATTGTCATGTTTAATCCCAGTGAGAGTCAAGTTGGGAATTGATAATTTCTTTTTTTTTTTTTTACAGAGGATCAGTTTAGTATGCATTAAGTAAGGATTTCAACAGTTTGCACCCCCATAGAAACACAAAGTGAAATATATTGTTTGAGTACTCGTTATAGCATTAAATCTCAATGCACAGCACATTAAGGACAGAGATCCTACATGAGGAGTAAGTGCACAGTGACTCCTGTTGTTGACTTTACCAATTGACACTCCTGTCTATGGCATCAGTAATCTCCCTATGCTCCAGTCATGAGTTTCCAAGGCTATGGAAGCCCTCTGAGTTCTCCGACTCTTATCTTGTTTAGACAAGGTCATAGTCAAAGTGGAGGTTCTCTCCTCCCTTCAGAGAAAGGTACCTCCTTCTTTGATGACCTGTTCTTTCCACTGGGATCTCACTCACAGAGATCTTTTGCCAGAGTGTCTTGGCTTTCCATGCCTGAAATACTCTCATGGGCTTTTCAGCCAGATCTGAATGCCTTTAGGGCTGATTCTGAGGCCAGAGTGCTATTTAGGACATCTGCCATTCTATGAGTCTGCTGAGTATCTCACTTCCCATGTTGGATCACTCTCCCCTTTATTTACTCCATCGGTTAGCGTTAGCAGGTACTAGACTTGTCTATGTGCTCCCTTTGACTCCCAGTCCCTCCACCATGACCAACTGTGAACTGAAATTGATCACCTGGAACAGTGAGATGGCATTGGTACATGCCACCTTGATGGGATTGAATTGAGGATTCCATTTTTTTAAACACTGTGTAGTATTCTATGGTGTGCATATCCCATAATTTCTTTTTCTAGTCTTCAGTTGACAGACATTTGAATTGACTCCATATCTTACCTACTGTGATTTGAGCTGCAATAAACATGGGGGTACAGATAACTCTTTCATAAGCTGATTTCATTTCCCTTGAGTAAATTCTGAGGAGTGGATGGCTGGGTCATGTGGTAGGTGTATATTCAGATTTCTGAGGTATCTTCATATTGTCTTCCACAATGACTGTACCAGTTTACATTCCCACCAACAGTGGATTAGGGTACCTTTTCCCCCAAATCCTCAATAGCATTTGTTGTTTGTTGATTTCTGTGTGAGAGCCATTCTACCTGGGGTGAGATGAAATCTCATTGTGTTTTTTTTCCTTTTTATTTCAAAGACAAAGTGACAGAGAATGAGTGAGACAGATATGGGGAAATGGGGAGAGCAGTTCCCCTTTCAAATATTTACTCCTCAAACAGCCAGGGCTGCAAAGCCAAGAGCCTGGATCTCAAATCAGGCTCCAGTCTGTGTAGGCAGGGACCCAAGTACTTAAGCTATCGCCTGCTGCCTCTCAGGGTGTGCATTGGCAGATAGCTGAATAGGAAGTGGAGGGGCTGAGACTTGAATGAGGTATCCCAATACAGGCATTCCAAAGAATATTTTAACCACTGTACCAAATCTGCCCCTGGACATTGTTTTTTCACATGGATTCAGTTTCCATCTTTGAATTCACTTAATACTGGAGTACAAAAGTAAGCCAGGAGTTTGTGACATTAAGCCAGATGTCAAGGTTTCCAGTAAGTCATAATCCTTGTGTATTATTCTCTTTTGACTCAAGCTCCCATGAAGAGCAATAAGTAGTACAAGTCACCTTACATGTCGTTAGGAATGTAACTGAATTGATTGAGATATAATTTGCTGGATCCTTGTGTTCACTTTTATGTTTGTTATATCTGAGTATTAACATTTGTCAGTTATTCTTTTTAGAATTATGTAGAAAAAGTTACACTTACATTTTTATTTCCTTAATTATTGCCATTAAATGTACACACATTAACTAAAAAAAGGTGGTATACAATGTCATATGTACCCACATCATGTTTTATATAACCCTCATGTATATTTTATATATATTTACATACAAATATATACACGTTTTTTCTAAACCAAGATAAATCATAACCTATATCATATACCATGATTCTTTAAATATTCACTGTGGATTTTCTAATGTGATTCAGCATACTTACCAACTTCATGAATTTACATTGATAATCTATCATTTGTTTACTAATCTCAGTACTTATATTTTATCTTTTTGGATAAAATTACTTAAAAATACTTTTAGCCATCATGTAATAATTATATATTTATGAGATATATTGGGTATGTTTTTCTTCTTTATATTATTAATTTTTTTTTTATTTTTTGACAGGCAGAGTGGACAGTGAGAGAGAGAGACAGAGAGAAAGGTCTTCCTTTGCCGTTGGTTCACCCTCCAATGGCCGCCGCTGCAGCCGGCGCACCGCGCTGATCCGATGGCAGGAGCCAGGATCCAGGTGCTTTTCCTGGTCTCCCATAGGGTGCAGGGCCCAAGCACCTGGGCCATCCTCCACTGCACTCCCTGGCCATAGCAGAGAGCTGGCCTGGAAGAGGGGCAACCGGGACAGAATCCGGCGCCCCGACCGGGACTAGAACCCGGTGTGCCGGCGCCGCAAGGTGGAGGATTAGCCTATTGAGCCACGGCACCGGCTCTATATTATTAATTTTTTGAAGATTTATGTGAAAGGCAGAGGTACAGAGAGGCAGAGGCAGAAAGAGAGAGAGGGAGAGAGAGGTCTTCTATCTGCTAGTTTATTCCCCAAATGGCCACAATGGCTGGAGCTGGGCCTATCTGAAGCCAGGAGCCAGGAACTTTTTCTGGGTCTCCCACATGGGTACAGGGGCCCAAGGATTCGGGCCATCTTCTACTGCTTTCCCAGTTCATAGCAGAGATCTGGACTGGAGGAGAAATAGTTGAACACAAACCAGAGTCCATATGGGATGCCGGCACTGCAGGCAATGGCTTTACCCACTACACCACAGCACTGGCCCCTATTTTATTAATTTTTAAATTAATATATAATACTTGCACACCGTTAAGGAGTACAGGGAAATATTTCAACATATGCATATAGCAGCAAACTGTTCAGATCAGAGAATCAGCCCCCCTTCCCACATGTTTGGAGCCTACTAACACTTCCCTTCTAGTTCTTTATATAGAATCATACAGTACTGTGATCAATAGTCCTCCCCCTGTGCTGTGGAACACTTGAACCTATTGCTTCCATCTGTGTTTTGATACATGTCTATAAAATGGAATGATTAAATCAGGTTGTTCAACAAACACTTCACCTCAAATAATGGTAAATATTTTTGTGATGAAGACATCTAAAATCTACTCTTTTAGCAATTTTGAAATGTGCAATGCATTTTTATTTACTAAATAGTTTTTAAAGAGATAACTTTCTAGCTACTTAAGTAAATATCTTAAAGCCACTAGTTATATATACTTAAGTAGTACATATTTTATATTTTATATGAATATATAAATAAGAACCAACAAATTACAATTAACTTGATCATAGAGAATCTAAAATTAATTTGGACCAACACTAATGAAGAACAAAGTCAGTTGAGTTTATTCTTTTGTGTCAACAAGTCCTATGTAGTTGCCCTCTCTTTTCTTTTCACCTTTCTTCTGCCACATGAAGAGAATGAAAATAACAGCTTCCGAACAAAGCCACCAGGCTTTCCCTTCACTTGTTTTGAATGATGTGGGGAGCTTGAATGAAACACCTGTGGCCAAGGCAGTATCAGCTGCTAAGAGATAAGTGGTCAAAGCCTTGCTCCAGCCTGAGCCTGAATAATGAGAACTAAACATTGGGTGACACTTTTTATACCTCAAGACCCTGGGTGGATTCACAAGATCTGGTACAATCTTGCACATAAATAGTTGTTTATTATGAAAGAAAGCCCTAGATTATTATGTAATATAAAAACTTGTTTGTTTTGAGTTTAAGGCTTCACTGTTTTCAGTGGGTATATTGTAGTAATACAGAAGAATAGAAAATCATTGCAACATGAAGTTGAATCAGACCGGCAGTAATTATTCATCATTGAAGAAAAAGTGTGCTTCACCTGTGCTCTTAAACATGAAGGACAGCCTCCCTGTCCTCGATCATCACCTGTGCCTGCTTTCCCAGCCAACCAGCCATGACCAGCTGTGACCTGGCCAACCCGCTCCCCCTTCCCTGTTCCCCCATGTTCATCATGGAATTCATAATACAATACACAGCAGCTATATTCAAGTCAGATCAGTGTGTTCCTCCAGAATTTGTCTTTTTCATAGACTTTTGCTCCATGTGGTTCTTTTCTGTTTCCCTAGTTTTTATCCTGTTGGCTTCATGCCCAGACTTTCTCACTCTGTACACCCTATTAATTGAAGTCTTTTTAGACAGCCTGCTCAGCTCCATTGCCAGTCTTGAGAAATGTGATGTTCCACATTCAAGCCACTCTCTGAGGACATCCTAGTCCAGCCAGGTCTTAGAGCTCAGGACCATTTTGTTATCTTACAAATGGGTACTGAAGAGTCAAAAAAAATTAAGCCTTCAAATTTCAACTTGTTTTGCACTAATCCTTCCTCTGGCAGAGAACTTAAATTTATATACTCAATGTTCTGTGTCAATCAAAAAATATTTTCTAAGCATCTACAGTAAGTCAGTGTGTGTGTGTGTTTGTGTGTGTGTTAGAGGGTTTCATGAGGGCCAATAAATAGGACCTTTCTTTTCTCCTCCTGGATTTTGAATGTATGAAAAAAAACATTGAAAGGTGGATGGAAGTGAAATATCTCTATCTCTTGTGGAACAAGATGGGAGTCATGGAGTGAGGAAAGAGCCAAGTGGATCAGTTAAGTGGCTCCCAGAATCAGAAGGGTATGCCATGATGTTCCTGCAGAGCTGGGCAGAGGCAGACTTCTTCACAGCACCCTGGAGGTGAAGGAGATCACCTTTTCCTGCAGACTGGCAGCTCTCAGGAGGGAGAGTGGTACAGCTGACCATCTCTAGTTATTCTTCCCATTTTTCATTTTTCTTTCCCAGAGAAGAGTAGGCATACTCAGAGATGACAAAAGGATGCTTAGGGAAAAATATCTTCATGTCAACCAGGAGTAAGGTAGCAGAATTCTCATTTGACAGAATATATTAGGGATCTAATGTGCAGATACAGTCCCTCCCCTTATGAAATTTACAGTTCAATGGGGAAGGCAGATATTAGCCACAAAATTACAAATGATAAAGTTGGATGCAATTCTTTTGTACATTATTCTTTATGGGACAGATTTTTAAAAAGATTTATTCGTTTGAAAGGCAGAGAGACAGGGAGGGAGACACACACTCACACATACAAAATATTTCATCTGCTGGTTTACTCCCCAAATAGTCATAACAGCCAGGCCTGGACAAGGCTGAAGTCAGGAGCCTGAAACTCCATCTGGGTCTCCCACATGGTTGGCAGGGTCCCAAGCACTTGGGCCATCTTCTGCTACTTTCCCAGGCACATTAGCAGGGAGCTGGATCAGAAGTGGAGCAGCTGGGACCTGAACCTGTGCTCTGATATGGGATGCTGGTGATGCAGGCAGTGGCTTAACCCATTGTGCCACAATGTTGGCCTCATCACATATAATATATTTTATGAGTTTATTACTTATAATTTGGGAGGGAGGGATTTTTAAACACACACACACACACATACGAGAGAAGAGATGGAAAGTGTCCTATCCGATGGTTCACTCCCCATAATTCATGCAATGGCTGAAGCTGGGAGCCAGGAATTCAATTCAGTTATCCCATGTGAAACATATTAACCAAATTACTTGAGATCTCACCACTGCCTCCCAGGTTCTGCATCAGCAGGAATCTGGAGTCAAGAGTCAGAGTCAGGCAGTGAATGCAGGAATTCTGTATGGGGCACCGGCATTTTAACTGCTAGCCACCTCCTGAACAGCTCAAATCATCTCTAGGTTACTTATAAAACTAATAAAGGGGACGGTGTTGTGGTGTGGAAGGGAAGCCACTGTTTGCGACACTGGCTCTCAATTCTCCACAGCTTCTCACTGCACAGGGTAGGATTGGAGGAATTGGAGGTACCTATTACCATTCTTCTGGATACCTACAAGGCCTCATTTCTGGCTGTTCTCTCTTCTCTCATCTTTTGGTGTTTTTTTTTTTTTTTGTTTTTTTTTTTTTTTTTTCATAAACCATGCTCTCCTATTTCAGGGTTCTCATCCTTTTTATTTATTTACTTGAGAGGCAGAATTACAGACAAAGAAGGGGGAGACAGAGAGAGAGAGACAGAGAGAGAGAGAGAGAGAGAGAGAGGTCTTCCATCTGCTGTTTCACTCCCCAAATGGCTGCAGTGGCTGGAGCCGGGCAGATCTGAAGCCAGGAGCCAGGAGCTTCTTCCATGTCTCCCATGTGGGTGCAGGGACCCAAGGACTTGGGCCCTCTTCCACTGCTTTCCCAGGCCTTCAACAGGGAGCTGGATCAGAAGTGAAACAGTCGGGGCTGGTACAAGTGCCCACATGGGATGCCAGTGCCACAGGCAGATACTTAACCTACTATGCCACAGCACTGGTCCCAGGGTTCTTATTCTTGTCTGCTTTGAACACACAAGCTTCTCTGTTTAAGTGCTGGTTCATTATGCCCCTGCAATTATAACACAAACTTTATATATTTGAGATGTCTTTTTCTTGCTGTTTTCTGAGTTCTTAGTGTATCACCTGGAATACAGGAGGTACTCTCTAAAAGGTGTTACACATTTGAAAAAGTGAAAATTCTGGATTTGGGAGATGGTTGAGATAATAAAATAATGGTAAAGGGTAAGGGGAGATTTTATGTTTCTCCAACATTTTAATTTTTAAGTATACTATAGAAACTAGTGAGTAAAAAGCAACCTATGAATGATTTTGTTTGGGTGCCAACAACCTGGTGCTGCAGGCTAAGCCATTGTTGCGAAGCAGGCATCACATATCAGTGTGCTGGTTTGAGTCCTGGCTGCTCTGCTTCTGATCCTGCTTCCTGCCTTAAGCAGGGGAACACAACCCAAGTACTCGGGGCCCTGCCAACCATGTGGAGACACAGATAGAGCTCCTGGCTCCTGACTTTGGCCTGGCCTGCACCTTGCTGTTGTGGCTATTTGGGGGAGTGAACCAGCAAATGGAAGACCACTCTGTGTCTCATCTCTCTCTCTGTGTGGCTTTACCTTTCAAATAAAGAAATCTTTAAAAAATAAGAAAATTTGGTATGTAATGGTGAAAAAAATGATATATCTTCTAAGTTATTGAGAAGTGGCAAGCAAATTAGGAGAACTGGAAAACAATGAAAGAAGATTAATCAGGGCATTTAATTCTTTGGAATGATTTTGTATTTCAGTCACATATTTTTCCCTTTTGCTTTTCACTGTATGTGAAGTATGTTTTGTCATCTCTAAATATGATCATCTAAGTTGCCTTCTTTAAAAAAATGACTTGTATTTTTTGGTACTTCATCAAACTTTTTGTAATTATATTTAAATTCTATAGAAAGTGAATTTCTTGTATTTCCTTCCTAAATCCATTGTATAAGTTCCCTTCATAAAGATCATGGAATATGCATATTGTGAAAAATATGCATGGATTTCAAATATCTTTTAATTCTATTTTCCATGAACTTTTCAAAGTCCCCTCATATTCAAAAGAAAATAAAATTGAAGAGGCTAATATAATTCTGTTAGAAAACAATGTTTTGTCTGATAATACATGGTCAGGAGTTTTCATTGGATTATCTTTGGTT
This sequence comes from Oryctolagus cuniculus, assembly GCF_964237555.1. Classification (NCBI taxonomy): domain Eukaryota; kingdom Metazoa; phylum Chordata; class Mammalia; order Lagomorpha; family Leporidae; genus Oryctolagus; species Oryctolagus cuniculus. The sequence goes on along the minus strand of NC_091439.1, from coordinate 81,635,546 downwards.
AATATTTCATTCTGAATTGATATAAAAGTACAATAACATTTTATTTTATTGTCACACTTAGGTCATATTCTTCATGAAATGAGCAATTGTTTTCTTCTTGGCATTAAGATACTCCCTGGGAAGAATATAAATATAAAAGCCAAGATGAGTGTTCAGTTCAGAAGTTACTCACCTGCCCCTCAGAAGCTGAGTGGAAGGAGGTCTTGGGTTAATGGGTAGACTAGGTTAGGTTACACCCTTGACTAGAATGCTGGCTGCCCCAGCAGGGAGACCCCTGCAGCTGTTGGTGCCCAGATCTCACCACCCAGGGGGCCATTGAAGGCTAAAGGACGGCCGGCGCCGCGGCTCACTAGGCTAATCCTCCGCCTAGCAGCGCCGGCACACCGGGTTCTAGTCCTGGTTGGGGTGCCGGATTCTGTCCCGGTTGCCCCTCTTCCAGGCCAGCTCTCTGCTGTGGCCAGGGAGTGCAGTGGAGGATGGCTCAGGTGCTTGGGCCCTGCAACCCATGGGAGACCAGGAAAAGCACCTGGCTCCTGGCTCCTGCCATCGGATCAGCGCGGTGCTCCGGCCGCAGCGCGCCAGCCGCGGCGGCCATTGGAGGGTGAACCAACGGCAAAGGAAGACCTTTCTCTCTTTCTCTCTCTCTCACTGTCCACTCTGCCTGTCAAAAAAAAAAAAAAAAAAAAAAAAAAAAAAAAGGCTAAAGGATTTGCTACTTGCTGGCTGTGTAGCCCAAAGTAATCCTTCAACAATGTTTTGAGAACAGTTTATTTTAAGGATCTTAGGTTCTTTTAGTGTTGCAGTTCCCACAGGGAAGGAAAATGAAAGAACACATCTCCGTGGAAGGAAGCTTATTGTATACCTGAGACTACCTTTATTTTGTTTAATACACACTTACCTAGTGCTCACACCGTGTCAGATGAATATCTTCCAAGCACTGGAAAATTCTCAACTCAATCTAAATTGTGTAGTAATTTCATGAGACATATGGCATCATTTCCTTATTTCACTGATGAGGACAGTAGAGCTCAGGATAGCTAAGCTGCTTGATCAAGGTTGCGCAGCAGGCCAGAAGTGGAAGCAGCCAGGATTTGAAACCAAAGATCTGCTTTTGAACCCGGGTTCTCAACGTTATTCTCTGCTGTCTCTCATACTCATCTGAAACTCTGGTTCTCCAGTGTTACCAAGCAGTAGAAAAATGGTGCTCCTCTGTGATCAGTGAGCAGCAGAGTCGCCATGTTGGGAGTATGACCTGATTCAAGAGTCAAATGGATGGAACTTTCAAAAAAGCGTGTGTCTGTCTGCTGGTGATGATCAGCTGGGGACTTCCTACTGCCACAGTGGCTGCACTGAACATACTCATTCATGATTCAGTTAGTCACCATCTTTTTATGGAACTCCAAGTTTACGCCAGCCTCAGGGAGAGGGGCCAGGTGAACAAGCAGCCATGGTAAGACACACATAAGCAGAATCGCAAAATCCAAGTTACAGAATGTGGTTTTTCTGAGGGCAAACAGCAGGATGTCATTAAGTAGAATGAGGAAGAGCTTGATTGGGCAGGCTTGGGGGAGAATGGCCAGGGAAGGCTGAACTGGTGCCAAGATCTGAGGAATGAGTGGGGCCAGTGTGTCAGTGAGGGGTAAAGGGGTGGGCATCATGGCTTCCATTTGCCCCTCCACATGCAGCCCTACCTTTCTTCACTCTTCTCACTGCTTTGAGAGGCCAGCCTGGATGGACCAAAACAGGTGGTTGAACTCAGTGGTTCTATATGGAGACATTTTGGTTTGTCAGAGCTGAGAATCATGTGGTTGATAGAAAGAAGGGAAGCTGCTAAATACCATGAATTTTACTTATTTATATACTTCAGAAGAGAGAAGACAGAAAGACAGACAGACTTTGAGAGAGCTTCCATTTGCAGTTCACTCTCCAAATGCCCACAACAGCTAGGGATGGACTAGGACAAAGCCAGGAGTCAGGAACCTAGTTCAGGAATCCCATGTGAGTGACAGGGATCCAAATACTTCTGCTGTTACCTGGGGTCTCCCAGGATGCACATCAGCAGGAAGCTGGAACTGGAAGTAAGGCTGAGACTTGAACCTAGCCTCCCCCACCCCCATATGGGATTTGGACAACCCAAGGGGTGTCTTAACTACTGTATAAAGTGTCTGCCCCATTGTTACACATCTTACAGTGCACAGAACAGGCCATGCCACAAGGAATTACTGTCCGCAGATGTCAATAGTGCCATGGTAGTGAAACTCTGAGAAGGCAGAAAGCATCATCAGGGGTTTTACTCTCCTATCTCTTTTCCATTAGCATATGTTGGTGGTAGGGGTTTGTGTCCCACAAACTGGGTGAGTCTGTAGGATTCCCTCCTTCTCATTGGACAGAAGGGTGCTAAGCAGTATGCCTTGTGGTTCCTGTATACCTCCATATTTGTAAATAGTGCCTTTGTAAATAAATGCACCTCAAATTATCCTTTTCAAGGATGCCATCTGTTTCCTGTTGGGGCCCTGAATCTTGCAAGTGTTTTCTGGCAGAAGAGACAGCCTGTTTAAGGATTCCAGGAGCTGGAGCCTTGGGAGAGAGGCTTCTCCTGCCAGAGACATCACATGGGCTGAGGGGGAGGGACACAAAAACCTTGGCTTCTTCCTTTCTCCCACCTTCCAATATTCTGTAGCACCTTCCACAGGCTGAACTCAATCGAAAGATAGCCAACATGATTGGAAAATGCAGGTAAAGGGCAAGGAATGGAACCAAGGACACATGCAATCAGGATCTGCACAGAGAGGGCAGCCCTACAATGAGAATGTTTAAGAGGTTGCTGCAGTGGGCCACCAATGGCCTGGTAGGAGCTTGGATTAGAGTGATAGAGTAGAGGCAGAGAGGATGGAATAAAGCTTTTCTTGTTGTCTTTGGAATAAGGCTTGAGGATACCACTTAAAAGATGTTGGGCCAAGAGGGTAGTGAATGGAAAGCGTGTATGGACGAGACCATCTGGATACAGCAAAGTAGCTATAGTAGTTGCTTGGTTGGAAGGTAGCCCCGGTACTGCAAGATCCACAGAAATCACGAGGAAAGATAGAAATCCAGATTTTCAAATGAACTTGTTCTTTTTAATTTTTTAAAAGAATTTTTTTTTTTTTGGAAAAAGTTACAGAGAGAGTGGGAGAGACAGAAAGAGAGAGATCTTCTATCTGCTCGTTTATTCCTCAAATGATTGCAACAGCTTGGGCTAGGCCTTGCCAAAGCCAATATCCTGGAACTCCATCTGGGTCTCCCATGTGAGTACAAAGGTTCAAGCAACTTGTCCCATTTTCTTCTGCTTTCCCTCCATGAGCAGGGAGCTGTATCTGAAGTAGAGCAGCAAGGACTTGAGGCAGTGCTCACATGGCTGCTGGTGTTGTCGGTGGCAGCTTAATACACTGCACCACAATACTGACCCCTAAATGAAATCTTTCAGTTGCTAAATTATGACCACTAGTTAAAACACACACACACACACACACACACACACACACACACACACAATGCACTTATCTGGTTTTGGCTTTCTGACTCTTGTATGAAGTCTTGAATGGTGAGTTTGCAACCTCTAACCTACTTAGACATTTAAATGAGCTGTAAACTTGAAGTTTCTAGCTCTGCTTTGGTTTCTCTATTTCCCTTTTTCTTTTTGAAACTCAAGAACTAATAATTGGGTCCACAAACTACAGAAACAAATTTCACACTAGTAATGACAGGACCACAATTATTGTCCACAAGTCAGGATTGAAAATGTCTGGCTCATTAAAATAGCCATATTGTGCCCACTGAATACTTTTACTAAAATGGTACATATTAAATAATCATAATATACATTCTTATTGTTAATAAAACATTGCTCTACAGATTTCAAATACCACACTGTGTCAGATTTTGTTGAGGAAAATGAGAAATGATTTTTTTTTTTAAGATTTCTTTATTTGCTTGACAGAGTTACACACAGAGAGAAAGAGGCAGAGAGAGAGGTCTTCCATCTGCTGGTTCACTTCCCAGATGGCTGCAATGGCTAAAGCTGTGCCAATCTGAAGCCAAGAGCTTCTTCCGGGTCTCCTGCATATGTGCAAGGGCCCAAGGACTTGGGCCATCTTCTACTGCTATCCCAGACCATAGCAGAGAGCTGGATTGGAAGTGGAGCAGGTGGACCTCGAACTGGCACCCACATGAGATGCCAGCACTGCAAGTGGTGGCTTTACTCTCTATGCCACAGCGCTGACCCCTTCGTTTTTTAAAAAATTGGAAACAAGTGTGCTGGATGAATGCACTTAAGGTTTGTGACTGAAAAACATAACCAGAGGCCTGAAACGTTAAAACTGAAATGGTCAAAATCTGTCAGTGGCAATTCTTATCTGTGATTGGCCTGTTCTCTTTGCTAAATGTGTAGGGCTGAGCAAGTGGTCATGATTCTGCACTTGCAAGGAAGTGTTGATGCCAGGGAAATCAGACCTTCACAGAGGGGTGGCAATTATAAAATTGGGGACTAGCACAGACATTGAGAAAGCAACAAAGAAAATGAAAAGAAATCAAATAGCATCAGTCTCCAGTGAATCTTGTTTATCTTGTTTTTTTTTTTTTTTTTTTTTTTTTTTTCTTTTCTTATGTTCCTTTTTAGGTACTCCTCCAGTGCAGAATAAGTTTTACAATGTGATAATGCTGGTAGGAGAGGTCTGATTCATGGTGTTCGAGATTCAGTTTCATTGTTTTATACCTTGAAGTGATGATCCTGTGAGGCCATCCAAGGAGGATTCTTCAGGATGATTTTTTGGGCTGCAGGATAAAGTCTCAGATCCTTAACATGGGGAAAAAGCCATCAGTTCTTTGCTTCTCTATGAAGCCTCAGCTCTCATCACGTATGCATGACTGCCCTTGTGCTCTAACTACTTTGTGCCACCTGAACCCACCAGACTGGGCCATGCTGCCTTGAACATGTTGATGCTGCCTCTTCCTTGAGGAAAGTTTGTTCAACCCACATCCAACTGTCACTTTTTCCATGAAGTCTTCTCCTCCTATCAGCACAGTCTTCTTCTTCTTCTTCTTTTTTTTTTTTTTTTTTTTTTTTTTGACAGGCAGAGTGGACAGTGAGAGAGAGAGCCAGAGAGAAAGGTCTTCCTTTGCCGTTGGTTCACCCTCCAATGGCCGCCACGGCCGGTGCGCTGTGGCCGGTGAACCGCGCTGATCCGATGGCAGGAGCCAGGTACTTCTCCTGGTCTCCCATGGGGTGCAGGGCCCAAGGACTTGGGCCATCCTCCACTGCACTCCCTGGCCACAGCAGAGAGCTGGCCTAGAAGGGGGGCAACCAGGACAGAATCTGGCGCCCCGACCGGGACTAGAACCCAGTGTGCCAGCGCCGCAAGGTGGAGGATTAGCCTAGTGAGCTGTGGCGCCGGCCAGCAGCACAGTCTTCTTCTAACCATTTGGATATTGCCTGTGGCAGTTCCTGGAGCATGTTTAATTTCTGCCCAAACTTCTAATGAGGTCTGGGGCTCATAAAGGAGAGGATTATTTGTTTCTCCCCTCTGCCTTCCACAAGAGCTACCCTAGTGTCAGGCACCAAAGGAGTACCAGATAGAGTTTAGCAACTGAATAATGTCTTCTCTTTATAGAATTTCCAAGGATATCAGAATTTGAATGATGCTGCATTCAATCATTCATCAACTGTTTCTATACTGTGCCTACAACCTGTCTTGGTGCTGAGGGCCTGCTGCTAAACACAATATCATACTATCCTCATCCATTGCAGAGGTGGAGTGAGAAAATGAAGATAGACACGGAGTATTGTGGAAAAGGGGATGTGCTGTAAAGAAAAAGCAGCCACAGAGTAAGGGATAGAGGCGATGTGGGTACTGTTTTAGGTGGGCTTGTAGGAAGGGCCCCTCCGGAAGACCTTTCACTGGGTCCTGAATGAATTGGGGTGTGAAAAATGCACAGGTTGTGGAAGAGAGTTGCAGGAGGAACAGTGAGAGCCAAAGCCACAAGGTGGAAGCATACCTTACTCCTCTGAGAAACAGCAGACAGGCTTGTGAAGGAGAGAAGGGTGGGGAATGAGGTCAGAATGGGAGCCAGGAGTCCTGGCCTGCGGTGCTTGGCAGGCCATGATAAGGAATTTGCATTTGCATTTTATTCCCAGGGTGTTGAAGCCCTCGGTGAGGTTTTGCATAGGCAGGGGATGTGACATGATAGAGTTCATCACCACGACAGCTCTGAAGAGAGCACACTACAGGGGAGCAGCAGAAGAAGCTGGGAGTTTTCAAAACCTTTACCCCTTATGTTGCTCATACTTTCCTGTTGCAGTGATTTACTGATGCATCCATTATTCATTCACTCAACAAAAATGCACTGTACGTTTACAACCAACTCCCTTAGGTATGGGGTATATGGCTATAAATAGACAGAAAAGCTTCCTGCTGTCAGCAAAGTTACCTTCTGATGAGGGGGAATCCTCCAACCCCTGACTCAGTAAGATATTTGATTTTCCTGCTTTTCTGGCTCTATTCTTCTCCCACCTGGGTCTGCACGAGGCAGGGAAACTCATCCCAGCAGAAGCATAGTAGAAGGTGCTGCTGGCAGCCCCAGCCGCTGATCTGTTCTCATTACCAGGTCAGCTTCTCTGCAATCATCTTTTCTTCTAGAAGCCTAAGTCTTCTGGCAAGTGAGCAGTAGAGCTATCCTGGAAGCTGGCAGAGCCACAGCCGCCTGTCCTCCAGGGCCCTGCCAGAGTCACCTTAACTGCAAACTCTGGATGTGCCTCACATCAGAGTGCTGGTGTTTCCCTGATGCGACGACAGTCTTGAGAAGTGTTGCCTCTTCACTGAAGACCTCCTCAATGCCTCTAGGATAGCTATCTCACAGCCAAGGACGGGCAGCGGCAGAATGCGGATGTACGTAAGGGCTTGACTGATGAGGGATATGCTCATCCTTGCTAGTGGATGCCTGCTAACAAAGCTGTTGTTTCTCACTGAGTCTGGAATAGAGACCCCGTATCCCAACGCTGTCCCCCGCCCCTTGCCAAGAAAGGGCCAGGAAGTAATCTGTGGACTGGGCTCCTATGGTTGCAAAGCTTTGAATGCAGTGGTTTTCCCTTCAGTGGTTCAGTTTAGGAGGGAGTTATATAGAATTTAAATTATCTCTTCGCAAAATGTAATCTGCGAGAAAATTTACTTGAGAATCAGCCTTGGGAAAGTGAATGGTTGGGTCTCATGAAACACTAGAGAAATCCAGGTAATTACCATGGGGTGGATGTGATTGATGATATGACCTTAATAAATGATTTTTCCCTATTTTTCTACCAAGCACTAAGTTAACTGTTGGGGATGATGGGATGCCTGGGACATGACTTCAGCAATGTGGGTTTTACTCCACAACCAACTTACATGTGTCATTTTGACCGCAAAATTAAGCTGCCTACAAATTGCTATTTCTTTTTCACAGTCTTAAAATGATGATTTGGACTTCACAGGTTTTAGAAAACCTCTTATGGGTTTCAAAGTGTTCACTAAACAGTAGGCCATAACTTCATGATGCCTACATTCCCACCTAGAAAAACCAAGACACTGTAGTGTGACTCACTGAGTCAAAATAATGACTTTCTTAGGGTCATATGTTTTGTTTTTGATATCCTGGAGTATATTTCAGATTTTGTGCTGGGAAAATAAAAAATAAAGATATTTCTTATTAGTATTTGATTAGATCCAGTGATAAGTCTTGTGATTATCAAAAAGTAGAGTAATTTCCTTTATACTGGAAGCTGGAAGCAAGTGATGTTGTTGAAGGATTACTGGAATTTGAATTGGCATGTCTCAGTTCTTCTTACAAATTGAGTGTGAAATATATTTAATCAGTACAAAGGGAAAATATCCAGGATAGATGAATTGATGTTAAAGGCTATAGTACAATGCTTGTCATCTAGTAGTCAATCACTTTTTTAGTGTTAAATCATTGTGGAACTGAGGGAGTTCATTTATAGTTTATATCTATCTATTGATACAAATTTTTTTTCAAACATCTTTATCTTTATTGTTCTACTTTTCTCACCTTCCTTTTGCTCTACAGGGAAAAGATATTCCAATGAAAAAAAGAAATTGTGGATTAAATGGGAACCATGACATTTACTAAAATGACCATGCACTTGTAATTTAAGGGGTAAAAATATGGGTAAGTGGCAGAAGATAAGAGTTTTGCTTTTCCATCTGCCATAGATACATATATTTTGTTAGAATGACAATAAAGTCAGATCATTACAGAAAATTATGTGAGGTTCACATAAACTGTAAGGAGGTACCATACATGGAGTCAGTAGTTTCTAGTTGACCGTTATGTTTTCGTAAAGAGCATCTTGTTTCCATTAATTTTATATGTTTTGGGAGTTGAACTTGATTTCTGTTTGTCTATCCAAAGTTGAACACTGGAATGTGTTGCAATTTTTTGGTATTATTTGTGGTAGTGAGTAACTTGGCCCATTTAAGTTATTTGTGTTATGAGTGTTTGGTCATTGTTCTTTTCCTTACCCTAGCCTTCTCCCTTTTTTATATTTCTTTTTTTAAAGATTTATTTATTTTATTTGAAATTCAGAGTTACACATAGAGAGAAGGAGAGGCAGAGAGAGAGAAGTCCTCCATCCGCTGGTTCACTCCCTAGTTGATCGCAACAGATCTGAGTCAGGAGTTTCTTTCATGTCTCCCACCGGGTGGAGGGGCCCAAGGACTTGGGCCATCTTACACTGCTTTCCCAGGCCATAGCAGAGAGCTGGACTGGAAGCAGGGCAGCCGGGACTTGAGCCAGTGCCCATATGGGATGCTGGCACTGCAGGCGGCGGCCTTACCTGCCACGCCACAGCGTTGGCCCCTTTTATATTTTTAGAAATTCCCCACAAAATACATTGCTGACTATGGTGTGTGTGTGTGTGTGTGTGTGTGTGTGTGTGTTGTAAAGCTTCCCTGACCATCCCAGCTAGAAATAATCTTTTTTCCCCAAACTTTCATTGCATTGTTGCATTCACTATAATGTCAGCAATTAAAAACCTTTCTTTATGATCATTCATATCCATGTCTAGAAGACAGACATTGAGCTCCTAGAAAGAGCAGGAGGAATAGTTGAACAAGTTTTTGTCTTTACCATGTATAGTATATACTCAATGACTATTTGTTGACTGGATGAATACATGCTTGTGTGCTTGCTTAGTGTGTGTATACACGCATTCATAACACCATTGCATGTCATTTCTATTGGTGATGTGTCCAAAGTGCACAGCTGTGTGAAAGGACTACTGCCAACATCCTTTCTATATCGCATCTGTAAAGTGAGCTTTCAGTTTAAGGAGTTGAAGAGACTGTCTCTTAAATTCACAGTTGGCCTAAAGCTTTTGCTCAAAAAAGGGCAGTCGCGTTCCTTATAGTGGAGCACCATATCGTGTGTTTTATTAGCTGCCGCTGTTTCTCAGCAGTTTCCAGTCATGTCACATTCTAGAAAGTCATGGCATGCCACATCTCTGAAGGACACCTATTTAGAGGTGTCTCTGCTTTAGCCTACAAGGTTGTAGCTGCCAGTTTCCCATATGTACCACACGAGACAAGAACAATGAGCAGTGATTCAGTGCTCCCATTCTGACTGTGGCAGAGATCTTCCACTGGAGACATGACTTTTGTTACTTAAATTCATCAGCAGTTTTCCCCCTAAACCTCTCAGAAGGTAGGAACTTCAGTCATATAGGCAGAGATTTAAATCCACACATATCTAGTGGTCGTCTGTGATCCTGAACAGATGATGTGAACTCTAAGCTTTAGTTTTCTTGTGTATAAAGTAAGGATAGTAATCCTGTCTACCTTTTAAAAAAAAGTTTTTATAGAAAGCTTTTATTTAATAAATATAAATTTCGTAAGTACAACTTTTGGATTATAGCAAATATAACACCTGCCATTCCTGCCCATACCCATACCTGCCCTCCCCCAGACCATCCTACCTCCTACTCCCTCTCCCATCCCATTCTTCATTAAGATTCATTTTTAACTACTTTTATATACAGAAGATCAATTCTATACAAAGCAAAGATTTCAACAGACTGCACCCACACAGACACACACAGTATAAAGTACTGTTTTAGTAGTAGTTTTATCATTAATTCACATAGTATAACACATTAAGGACAGAGATCCTACATGGGGAGTAGGTGCACAGTGACTCCCATTGTTGATTTAACAATCAACACTCTTATTTATGATATCAGTGATCACCCAAGACTCTTGTCATGAGCTGCCCAAGGCTATTGAAGCCTCTTGAGTTCACAAACTCCAACCTTATTTAGACAAGGCCATAATTATAGTGGAAGTTCTCTCCTCCCTTCAGAGAAACGTAGCTCCTTCTTTGATGGCCCCTTCTTTCCACCCGGATCTCACTCACCGAGATCTTTCATTTAGGTCATTTTTTTGCCATAGTGTCTTGGATTTCCATGTCTGAAATGCTCTCATGGGCTTTTTAGCCAGCTCCAAATGCTTTAAGGGCTGAATCTGAGGTCAGAGTACTGTTAAGGGCATTTGTCCTTCTGTGAGTCTGCTGTGTGTCCTGCTTCCCACGTAGGATCATTCTCTCCTTTTTAATTCTTCTGTGAGTCTGCTGTGTGTCCTGCTTCCCACGTAGGATCATTCTCTCCTTTTTAATTCTATCAGTTAGTATTAGCAGAGACTAGTTTTGTTTATGTGATCCCTTTAATACTTAATCCTATCTTTATGTTCAGTTATGAATTGAAACTGATCACTTTAACTAGTAAGATGGCATTGGTACCTGCCAACTTAATGAGATTTGGAGTCTCATGGCAAGTTTTTTTTTTTTTTTTGACTGCTGTAACACAAATACATCTTTTTTTTTTTAAACTTTTATTTAATGAATATAAATTTCCAAAGTACGACTTATGGATTACAATGGCTTCCCCCCCATACCGTCCTTCCCACCCACAACCCTCCCCTTTCCCACTCCCTCTCCCCTTCCATTCACATCAAGATTCATTTTCGATTATCTTAATATACAGAAGATCAGCTTAGTATACATTAAGTATGGATTTCAACAGTTTGCTCCCACACAGAAACATAAAGTGAAAAATAATAGATGATTTTTTTTAAATGATGATGAAATCAGAGCAGACCTATTGTCATGTTTAATCCCAGTGAGAGTCAAGTTGGGAATTGATAATTTCTTTTTTTTTTTTTTTTACAGAGGATCAGTTTAGTATGCATTAAGTAAGGATTTCAACAGTTTGCACCCCCATAGAAACACAAAGTGAAATATATTGTTTGAGTACTCGTTATAGCATTAAATCTCAATGTACAGCACATTAAGGATAGAGATCCTACATGAGGAGTAAGTGCACAGTGACTCCTGTTGTTGACTTTACCAATTGACACTCCTGTCTATGGCATCAGTAATCTCCCTATGCTCCAGTCATGAGTTTCCAAGGCTATGGAAGCCCTCTGAGTTCTCCAACTCTTATCTTGTTTAGACAAGGTCATAGTCAAAGTGGAGGTTCTCTCCTCCCTTCAGAGAAAGGTACCTCCTTCTTTGATGACCCGTTCTTTCCACTGGGATCTCACTCGCAGAGATCTTTTGCCAGAGTGTCTTGGCTTTCCATGCCTGAAATACTCTCATGGGCTTTTCAGCCAGATCCAAATGCCTTTAGGGCTGATTCTGAGGCCAGAGTGCTATTTAGGACATCTGCCATTCTATGAGTCTGCTGAGTATCTCACTTCCCATGTTGGATCACTCTCCCCTTTATTTACTCCATCGGTTAGCGTTAGCAGGTACTAGACTTGTCTATGTGCTCCCTTTGACTCCCAGTCCCTCCACCATGACCAACTGTGAACTGAAATTGATCACCTGGAACAGTGAGATGGCATTGGTACATGCCACCTCGATGGGATTGAATTGGAATCCCCTGGTATGCTTCCAACTCCACCACTTGGGGCAAGTCAGCCTGAGCATGTCCCAAATTATACATCTCTTCCCTCTCCCATTCCCACTCCCATGTTCAACAGGGATCACATTTCAGTTAATTTTCAACACTTAAGAATAACTGTGCATCAATTACAGAACTAAACCAGTCATATTAAGTAGAACAGATAAAAAAACTACTAAGAGGGATAATGTATTAAGTTGTTCATTAACAGTCAGGGCTATGCTGATCAAGCCACCATTTCCCATAGTGTCCACCTCACTCCAACAGGTTTCCCTCTTGGTGTTCAGTCAGTCGTCACCGATCAGGGAGAACATATGGTATTTGTCCCTTTGGGATTGGCTTATTTCACTCAGCATGATGTGTTCCAGATTCCTCCATTTTGTTGCAAATGACTGGATTTCGTTGTTTCTTACTGCGGTATAGTATTCTAAAGAGTACATATCCCATAATTTCTTTATCCAGTCTGTCGTTGATGGGCATTTAGGTTGGTTCCAGGTCTTAGCTATTGTGAATTGAGCTGCAATAAACATTAGGGTGCAGACCGCTTTTTTGTTTGCCAATTTAAATTCCTTTGGGTAAATTCCAAGGAGTGGGATGGCTGGGTCGAACGGTAGGGTTATCTTCAGGTTTCTGAGGAATCTCCAGACTGACTTCCACAGTGGCTTGACCAGTTTGCATTCCCACCAACAGTGGGTTAGTGTCCCTTTTTCCCCACATCCTGGCCAGCATCTGTTGTTGGTAGATTTCTGCATGTGAGCCATTCTAACCGGGGTGAGGTGAAACCTCATTGTGGTTTTGATTTGCATTTCTCTGATTGCTAATGACCTTGAACATTTTTTCATGTGCCTGTTGGCCATTTGGATTTCCTCTTTTGAAAAATGTCTATTGAGGTCCTTGGCCCATCTCTTAAGTGGGTTGTTGGTTTTGTTTTTGTGGAGTTTCTTGATCTCTTTGTAGATTCTGGTTATTAACCCTTTATCTGTTGCATAGTTTGCAAATATTTTTTCCCATTCTGTCGGTTGTCTCTTCACTCTCCTGACTGTTTCTTTTGCAGTACAGAAACTTCTCAATTTGATGCAATCCCAATAGTTGATTTTGGCTTTGACTGTCTGTGCCTCCCGGGTCTTTTCCAGAAATTCTTTGCCTGTGCCAATATCTTGAAGGGTTTCTCCAATGTTCTCTAGTAACTTGATGGTGTCAGGTCGTAGATTTAGGTCTTTAATCCATGTTGAGTGGATTTTTGTGTAAGGTGTAAGGTAGGGGTCTTGCTTCATGCTTCTGCACGTGGAAATCCAATTTTCCCAGCACCATTTATTGAATAGACTGTCCTTGCTCCAGGAATTAGTTTTAGATCCTTGATCCAATATAAGTTGGCTGTAGATGTTTGGGTTGATTTCTGGTATTTCAATTCTGTTCCATTGGTCTATCCATCTGTTTCTGTACCAGTACCATGCTGTTTTGATTACAACTGCCCTGTAGTATGTCCTGAAATCTGGTATTGTGATGCCTCCGGCTTTGTTTTTGTTGTACAAGATTGCTTTAGCTATTCAAGGTCTCTTGTGCCTCCATATAAATTTCAGCACCATTTTTTCCAGATCTGAGAAGAAGGTCTTCGGTATCTTGATTGGTATTGCATTGAATCTGTAAATTGCTTTTGGGAGAATGGACATTTTGATGATATTGATTCTTCCAATCCATGAGCATGGAAGATTTTTCCATGTTTTGGTATCCTCTTCTATTTCTTTCTTTAAGGTTTTGTAATTTTCATCGTAGAGATCTTTAACGTCCTTGGTTAAGTTTATTCCAAGGTATTTGATTGTTTTTGTAGCTATTGTGAATGGGATTGATCTTAGAAGTTCTTCCTCAGCCATGGCATTGTCTGTGTATACAAAGGCTGTTGATTTTTGTGCATTGATTTTATACCCTGCTACTTTGCCAAACTCTTCTATGAGTTCCAATAGTCTCTTAGTAGAGTTCTTTGGGTCCCCTAAATACAGAATCATGTCATCTGCAAAGAGGGATAGTTTGAGTTCTTCCTTCCCAATTTGTATCCCTTTAATTTCTTTTTCTTGCCTAATAGCTCTGGCTAGAACCTCCAGAACTATATTGAATAGCAGTGGTGAGAGTGGGCATCCCTGTCTGGTACCAGATCTCAGTGGAAATGCTTCCAACTTTTCCCCATTCAATAGGAAGCTGTCCGTGGGTTTTTCATAGATTGCTTTGATTGTATTGAGGAATGTTCCTTCCAAACCCAGTTTGCTTAGAGTTTTCATCATGAACGGGTGTTGTATTTTATCAAATGCTTTCTCGGCATCTATTGAGATAATCATATGGTTTTTCTTCTGCAGTCTGTTAATGTGGTGTATCACATTGATTGTCTTGCGCACATTAAACCATCCCTGCATACCAGGGATAAATCCCACTTGGTCTGGGTGGATGATCTTTCTGATGTGTTGTTGCATTCTATTGGCGAGAATTTTATTGAGGATTTTTGCATCTATGTTCATCAGGGATATTGGTCTGTAATTCTCTTTCAGTGCTGCATCTTTCTCTGGCTTAGGGATTAAGGTGATGCTGGCTTCCTAGAAAGAATTTGGGAGGACTCCCTCTTCTTCGATTGTTCTGAATAGTTTGAAAAGAATTGGAGTTAGTTCTTCTTTAAACGTCTGGTAGAATTCAGCAGTGAATCCATCTGGTCCTGGGCTTTTCTTTGTTGGGAGGGCCTTTATTACTGTTTCAATTTCTGTCTCAGTTATGGGTCTGTTTAGGTTTTTGATGTCTTCCTGGTTCAATTTAGGCAGGTTGCATGTGTCCAGGAATCTATCCATTTCTGATAGGTTTCCCTGTTTGCTGGCATACAAGTCCTTGTAGTAATTTCTGATGATTCTTTTTATTTCTGTGGTGTCTGTTGTTACATTTCCTTTTTCATCTCTGATTTTATTGATTTGGGTCTTTTCTCTTCTTTTTTTAGTTAGTTGGGCCAATGGGGTGTCAATTTTGTTTATTTTTTCAAAAAACCAGCTCTTCGTTTGGCTGATTTTTTGTAATGTTTTTCTTGATTCAATCCTGTTAATTTCTTCTCTGATTTTAATTATTTCTCTTCTCCTACTAGATTTGGGTCTGGTTTGCTGTAGGTTTTCTAGATCCTTGAGGTGAATTGAAAGCTCATCTATTTGGTGTCTTTCCAATTTCTTGATGTAGGCACCTATTGATATAAACTTTCCTCTTAACACTGCTTTTGCTGCGTCCCATAAGTTTTGGTATGTTGTGCTGTTATCCTCATTTACTTCCAGAAAGTTTTTGATTTCTCTTTTGATTTCTTCTATGACCCATTGTTCATTCAGGAGCATGTTGTTCAATCTCCATGTGTTTGCGTATGCTCTAGGGATTCCTGAGTTGCTAATTTCCAACTTCATTCCTTTATGGTCTGAGAAGCTGCATGGTATGATTCTAATTCTTTTGAATTTGCTGAGACTTGCTTTATGGCCTAGTATGTGGTCAATCCTAGAGAAGGTTCCATGTACTGCTGAGAAGAATGTAAACTCTTTAGCTGTAGGATTGAAAGTTCTGTAGATATCTGTTAGATCCATTTGGGCTATAGTGTCATTTAAATCTACTGTATCCTTGTTGATCTTCTGACCGGATGATCTGTCTATTTCTGAGAGTGGAGTATTGAAGTCCCCCAGTACTACTGTATTGGGGTCTAAGTCTCCCTTTAAGTCCGTTAATAAATCTTTTAGATAAACTGGTGCCCTGTAGTTAGGTGCATATACATTGATAATTGTTATATCTTCCTGTTGAATTGATCCCTTAATCATGATATAGTGTCCCTCTTTGTCTCTCTTAACAGTTTTTGTGGTAAAGTTTATGTTGTCCGATATTAAGATGGCTACGCCCGCTCTTTTTTCATTTCTGTTGGCATGGTATATCTTTTTCCAGCCTTTCACTTTCAGTCTGTATGGGTCTTTGTTGGAAAGATGTGTTTCTTGTCAGCAGCAAATAGATGGGTTTTGTTCCTTAACCCAATCAGCCTCATGGCAAGTTTTTAGCTTTACCCTTAGGGGTAAGTCCCAGGGAACGTGTGTTGAACTATACATCTCCTCCTTCTCTTATTCCCTCTTATTTTTAACAGGGATCAATTTTCAGTTAAATTTAAACACCTAAGAATAATTGTGTGTTAATTAAATAGTTCAACCAATGGTATTAAGTAGAACAAAAATACTAACAGGAATAAAATAGTAAGTTGTTCCTCGACAGTCAGGACAAGGGCTGATCATGTCATTGCTTCACATAGTGTCCGTTTCACTTCTACAGGTTTCCTTTTAGGCGCTCAGTTAGTTGTCACTGATCAGGGAGAACATATGATATTTGTCCCTTTGGGACTAATCCTGTCTACCTTATAAAGTAGTGAAGATTGTAGTCACATGGCATGTGTCTAGGCATTTAGTAGATGATCCATATATGTTAATGAGATAATAGTAAACAAATGTTGTGAGATTATAGCTGATGTCTGTATATCTAGCCCAGTGCCTGGTCCAGTATGTTCTCAATATTTAGCAGCTGAATGGTAACAAAGCTGTTTATGATGGTGTTGGTGTAACTGATTGACTTTACTGTTATAAGGTAATATTTATTAAAAGACTCAAAAATCTAGACCGAGCTTCAGCAGTGGATCCCATTCTCACTGCCAATTTTATTTACAATGTAAATGTTTTGTTTGCATATTTTGGTTAGAAGGCAATCTGCTGAACATTTTCCAGTTCTCTCATTATTTTACTTCTCTTCAACTAGGGAAATAGTATCTCTTTACTCTCCAAATCCGATTCATTAATTAAGAATCATCTTAAGTTTCTCTCTTCAGTTTTGTAACAGAACCACAATTACCACATCCTCTAGACCTGATTCATTTTAGATGTGGACAATAAAATCTAGGGAACTACTAACTGTTCAACATCTCAAAGGTAGATAGGTGTAATGGAAATGAGAGTTAGATCTCCATTTTTATTGGATCCTACTGCTTTTCAAAACAGATAGAGAATTTGAGTTTGATACTTTTAGTTTGTATCCCTGTCCAAACTAAAATTTTATTGTTTTTATCCTTTATTTAGGGACTTATTTGTAGATTGTTTGTCAGGAGGTCTAGTCTTACAATGACATAATGAACTCCTTTTTTGATGACGACCATATCTCAGACTTCTTTTCTAAATCTCCTGCACTGTGTTTTGTACCTCATGCTACTTGGTGATTGGCTGGTTGAATTAATTGTAATTAAATTTTAAGAATCTTGGACAACATCAACAGCTGTACTATTTTTGCTTATTTAATTTATTTATGATTGGAACTCTTTTTTTAAAAAGATTTATTTGTAAGGTAGAGTTACAGAGTGGCAGAGAGACAGAGAGAGAGAGAGAGAGAGAAGGAAAGAGGTCTTCCATCTGCTCTTTCACTCCCCAGATGACTGCAATGGCTGGAGTTAGGCTGATCAGAATGATCAGAAGCCAGGAGCCTGGAGCTTCCTCTGGGTTCCCCATGTGGGTGCAGGGGCCCATACACTTGGGCTATCTTCTACTGCCTTCCCAGGCCCTAACAGAGAGCTGGATGGGAAGTGGAGCCGCCAAGTCTCGAACCAGGGACCATTTGGGATGCTGGCACTGCAGGTGGCAGCTTTACCTGCTATGCCACAGCGCCAGCTCCAGATCTCTGTTTCTTTTGGGAGAGTATATATCTATGTATCTGCTGACCAAATGGCTGAATTTTCTCTGGAAAATTTCTGATGAGAATAGCTGACATTCTGAATAGTATCTCAAGTGTGGAGTGGCAGGTAGGCTCAAATTTCTTCAAGTTTGTTCCTAGTTGTATTGCGTTCCTTCAGCACTGCCACATCCTTCATGGCCAAGTGCATCTCCTCTTGTGTATGTTCTTCAAGTGACATACAGTAAATATTTCTGGATCATTGGACAATGCCCACAATTTGCAAAGTTGCCTCAGGAAATTTGGATGTGGGTTACATTTCTAATTGCAGATAGGTGAGTTGAATGTTCAATAGCTATTGAGGGACGATAAACAAAGACTGTGCCAGGCACAACCACACACATTATTTAACCTGTTTCTCTTGAAAAGTGTGTAACTTTGTGTTATTATGTCAGTGACTAAATTGGAGATGGAGGGACCATGTGGTAAACTTAGGTCACAGAGACAGGAAGCACCATAGCTGGGATTTAAATAAAATCTGCCAAGGAATCCAATACTCTTGTCACTTCATAGACACATATCCGATAACCTTTAAAATATGTATGCATTATTTAAACATCCTTTTGAATATCTTGTACACATACAAGATGTACTTTGAATTTAATTACTATCATCAAGGCTCCATCTCCATAAATCTAAACAATTTTCAAAATCAGATTCCTGTTTCCCATCTTCCTCTTGAAGATAATATTGCAATATGGGCAAGTTTAGGATACTGTAAGGATTTTGTTTGTGAATGATTTGAAAATCCAACAGACTGCTGTATGTACAAATCTATGCTGATGCATATTTGGCTTAAAACTGTAAGACTAAATTATCAAATCTTAAATATGATTATTGCTCTTTTGAGTGTTTGGTTGCCATCAGCATGTATTACTACTACTATTGTGCTATTGTTTCATTGGACAGATAAAGAATGTACTAATTACATGATTCCAAAAGTCTTCTAATGTCAAGTTTAAAAATAGGTGCTCTAACATAAATTTAATATATTAGTGACAGTGAATATTACTCAATTTTCATTTTAAATTTATACAATTTTAGGTCCACATTTTGTCTCTGCCTGCCTCAGAACTGCCTTTAAAAAATGTTCATTTATTTAATTGAAAGGTAGAGCAACAGAGAGACAGGGAGAGAGGAGAGAGGGAGAAGAAGAGGAGAGAGAGAGAGAGAACCTTCCATTTACTGGTTCTCTCCCCAAATGCCTGCAACCACCAGGGCTGGGCCAGATTGAACCTGGAACTCCATCTGAATCTTTCATGCAGGTGGCAAGGGCCCAATCATGTGAGCCTCCTAGGATATATTAGGAGGATGCTGGGTCAGAAGCCAAGGTCCTGACTCAAACTAGTACTCCAATATGGGAAGCAGGCATCCCACACAGTGGCTTAATAACTGTACCACGATGCCAGCCCCAGTTTTGAGCACATTGATGGCAAAAGCAGGATCAGGAGGGAGTTGCCCTTCTAATGGCGATGCAGGTTGCTGCAGAGCAGTAAGAAGTTGAGTTTCTAGACCACACTCAGATGGGACCCACGGTCCCTTCATGATTTTGTCAGGCTTCTGGGCTCCAACAGTCAAGCAAGGAGAAGGCAAATTGGGATTGCTACAGATGTGCATGGATTAAAGTGTGGGTAAACCCTAGGATATTTGCAAAAATAACTGTTTCTTTATCTCCCAAACCAGCTTCTGCTGGGATCTCAGACAAGGCAATTTTCTACTAGCATTGTTGTTCAAAAGACAGATATGCTAATTAGATTTTTAAGCTGGTGTTACCTGAGGAAGATTAAGTGCTTTTGATGTTATTTTTAAATAGACCTTTGCCCCTATTATTATTTGGGCACTAAATCCAGACCTTCAACCAAAGGCTACTGGATACAGAAAAGCTGTATGTAACTATTTTTCACTGAAGCAGACCTTCTGCATTAGAATCAGAGCATGTTTAACCACAAAGGGACATCATTTTGTTGATTATGGGGGTTCCCAGCAAAAAATCAATACTTTTATAAGCTTAATAAAAGTTGCTTCAAAGTCCATTTTCTGCCATTGAATTCTAACAGGATTGTCCTTTCCAAAACTTTCAGGGAAACCAATTTTATCTATTTTCTTTTGCTGTCAATGCAATTGTTTTTTTGAATGTAAAATTAACCCACAAGCAAGAAGAAAATTAAAAATGAATGCAACATGACATTATACATTTTTCAAAACCCATAGAACTATATAAAGCAAAGAGTGAACTGTAATGTAACCTTTATTTAATAATAATGTGTTAATATTGGCTCACCAATTGTTACAAATATAATGCTGTAATGCAAGATGTTAATATTACAGGAAATTGTGGGGAGCAGGGCAGAGTATATTGGAATTCTCTTTACCTTCCTGCTGACCTAGAAGTGTTCCAGAAAATAATGTCTACTGGTTTAAAAGAGAAGTAAGTGCAGAGGCAGATCCCTTCTCTTACATGATGTTTAAAAATCACAGTGTTGACTCTTATTAGGAAATGTTCATTTAAAAAATTCATTCCAGTGAAGATATGATAAGCTAGTTCCCATTCCAATAGAAAGAGAAAAGGTAGTAAAAAAAACTACATTTGACAAATAATTTTGGGAGATTTAAATAGCATTTTTTTTTTTGACAGGCAGAGTGGACAGTGAGAGAGAGAGAGAGACAGAGAGAAAGGTCTTCCTTTGCCGTTGGTTCACCCTCCAATGGCCGCCGCGGCCGGCGCGCTGCGGCCGGCGCACCGCGCTGATCCGATGGCAGGAGCCAGGTGTTTCTCCTGGTCTCCCATGGGGTGCAGGGCCCAAGCACTTGGGCCATCCTCCACTGCACTCCCTGGCCACAGCAGAGAGCTGGCCTGGAAGAGGGGCAACTGGGACAGAATCTGGTGCCCTGACCGGGACTAGAACCCGGTGTGCCGGTGCCGCAAGGAGGAGGATTAGCCTAGTGAACCGTGGTGCCGGCTTAAATAGCATTCTTTACCATAGGGTCTGTTAGCCATTTAGTTTACTAAATGCAATATGGCTTTCCAGAAGGGAGATATTTCTGAAATTTTTATTTATTTATTTTATTATTTGCTGGAGAGAGAATGAGAGACACAGGAGACATAAAGAAATGGAGCCCCCCTTCTTCTGGCCTGCTCCTGAAAAGCCTGCAGTGCCCAGTTCTGGGCCAGGCTGAAGCCAGGAGCTGGGAGCTCAGCCCATGTCTCCCATGGGAGTGGCAGGGACCCATGCCCTTGAGCCATCACTGCTGCTTCCCAGGGCCCGCATTAGCTGGAAGTTGGAGTCAGGAGTAGAGCTGGATATTGAACCTAGGCACTCTAACATGCAGGTGTGTGGATGTTTTAACCAAAATCTTACCCACTAGGCCAAACACCTGCCTTTTCTGAAATGTTATGGAATAGTTTTAGAAAGGATAAGTGTTTCCCAAGTAGAACACATTTAGGGAAACGTTATGTTCTAATAGCATCATGAAAGATACATGCCTGATTCTCTGAGAAAAGGCATTCTTATCTATCTGTGAAATGATAGTAAACAATACTCAACAAGTTGACATTGATGCTGTACAGTCTCTCACATTCACCCACCAAGTTATGTTGTGTTAGATTTCACGATCTGGCTTGAGTTTGTCAAACCTTTAACTCCTCTTGCCGCCATCCTAATTCATGTGTAATGATCTACCAGGGGTGGGGAACATCTAGGCCATGGGCAATAGAAAGCCTGCAAAATCATTTAGTTTGGTTCTGCCCAGGCAACTGCAGACAGGACTTGAAATTCAATAAATCAATAGCAGGCTAATTTTTTAAAAGATTTATTTGTTGATTTGAAAGTCATGAGCTACAGAGACAGAAATGGAGAGACACATGACTAGAGCCTAAGGAGATTACTGATGCCATAAACAAGAGTGTCAAATTGTTAAGTCAACAACAGGAGTCACTGTGTACTTACTCCTCATGTGGGATCTGTCCTTAATGTGTTGTCCAATGTGAAGTAATGCTATAAGTAGTACTGAAACAGTATTTTACACTCTGTGTTTCTGTGTGGGTGCAAACTGATGAAATCTTTACTTAATATATACTGAATCGAGCCAGCGCCGCCGCTCACTAGGCTAATCCTCCACCTAGTGGCGCCGGCACACTGGGTTCTAGTCCCGGTTGGGGTGCCGGATTCTGTCCCAGTTGCCCCTCTTCCAGGCCAGCTCTCTGCTGTGGCCAGGGAGTGCAGTGGAGGATGGCCCAAGTGCTTGGGCCCTGCACCCCATGGGAGACCAGGAGAAACACCTGGCTCCTGCCTTTGGATCAGCGCGGTGCGCCGGCCGCAGCGCGCCGGCCGCGGCAGCCATTGGAGGGTGCACCAACGGCAAAAAGGAAGACCTTTCTCTCTGTCTCTCTCTCTCACTGTCCACTCTGCCTGTCAAAAAAAAAAAAAAACAAACAAACAGATAAATAAATAAACAAAAGCTGTCTCTCTCGAAAAAAAATATATACTGAATCGATCTTGTATATATAAAGATAATTGAAAATGAATCTTGATGTGAATGGAATGGGAGAGGGAGCGGGAGATGGGAGGGGTGCAAGTGGGAGGGAAGTTATGGAGAGGGGGGGAAGCCATTATAATCCATAAACTGTACTTTGGAAATTTATATTTACTAAATAAAAGTTAAAAAAAAAAGAAATGGAGAGACAAAATTCACTCCCTAGTTGGCCACAACAGCCAAAGCTGAGCCAGGCTGAAGCCAGGAGCTTCATCTGGATCTACCACGTGGGTGGAGGGGCTCAAACACTTGTACCATCTTCTGCTGCTTTTCCAGGCATATTAGCAGGGAGCTGGAATGGAAGTGGAGCAGCTGGGACTCAAACCAGTGTCCAAAGGGATGCTGACAGTGCAGGTGGTGGCTTTCCTTGCTATGCCACAATTCCAGCCAAATAACAGGCTAAATTTTCAGTTGGTGATTTTGTATGGTGCATTAATGTTATAAATATCCAAATAGCTCTTGGCAGTGAAAATGTTCTCCACTCCACAACTCCTCTTTAGTGAAGTCACTACAAAGAAATCATGATCTTTTTTTCCTTTGCAAACCTCTTTTGTTGACAGCTAGGGCCTTTTAACTCTGAGGGTCCAAATCTATTCTAGACCATGGCCAAGGGCAACAAACCTCTCCAGGATTTTGCCTTGGATTTAGAGGTTTCTTGGGATGCAAGAATGCAAGAATTTCAGTGCTAAAGCCTGGGAAGTGTTTGGCAAATCAAGCTCCCTATCTTGGAGCTCATTTTGGTAAGAGACCTTAGGAAGTTAGTTGGTTTATTACTAGCTCCATAAATGCACTTGAGACTTGGGGTCAGATATTGGGCTCTTACTTGGCCCTCTAATATCGCCGACTTGATTCCTGTATGTTGCTCTGTTCCCAAGTTCCTTGCCATTTACTGTGTGGAAAGCCAGTTTTTCAGCACCTTTATTTTCTCCAGAATCTGAATCCTGACCCTCTGATGAGAATTCCCACAGCAGAACCTAGGAATCTACTTGTTCTTGTTTATGTGACTCTCCTTTCTTCAGTAGTTTGTCTCATCTCTGAGGGTTTGCTGGGTCTCTTAAGATCTTGGTGACTGTAAATCTGGTTTTTTTATTGCTGGGTCTGTTTAGGCCTGAAAAATTACTATTCAGGTCCTTGGACCAGATTTGTGGGTTTAAGAACTCTAACTTATTGGCTCACTCAACAGTTTTCCAATTTTTTTAAAAAACAATTATTAGCAAGGACATGGAGAAATTGGAACTTTATTTTCATTTTACTTTAAAGGCAGAGAGAGAGAGGGAGAAGGAAAGAGAAAGAGAAAGAGAAGGAGAAAGAGAGAGAGAGAAAGAGAGAGAGAGAGAGAGAGAGAGAGAGAGAGAGAGAGAGAGAACAGGAGCTAGGGAGCAAGCTTGCATCCTTTGTCTCATTCCCCAAAAGCCCACTACAGCTGGGACTGAGCCAGGATGAAACCGGAGCTTGGAACTCCATCTGGATTTCCCATCTGGATGTCAGGAACTCCAGTACTTGAACTATCATGGCTGTCTTCCTGGAGTGCACATTAGTGGGAAGGCAGAATCAGAAGAGGAACTGGGATTTGAACAAGGGCACCATATAGGATGTGGGCATGTTAACTTCTTTGCCAAATGCTCACCATAGCAAGTTTTTCTTTTGAGGATGGATTTTAAAAGTGTCTTACCAGCAATTTGATTCAGACAGAGTGAAATGCACATATCTAAAGAGTTACACAACTCCTGGCACATGTGATAACTCCTGGCTCTATCAAGAGCAGAACGTTTCCATCACTATAGACATTTCCCCCAACTCTCAATACAGTCCTCAAATGCATGCCTCCATCAGGCAATCAGAGTTCTAATTTCTGTCACCACAGAAGAGTGTTTTCTGTTCTAGAACTTCATATAAGTGAATATATTAGTGTATACTCATATTTTTCACTCAAAATACTGTTTTGCGGATTTGTCTATTATTGCTGCATGTTTTAGTGGTTTGGACTGAATATGTAACATCCCAAGGTTTGTATTAATAAGGAGAACAAAAGAGATTCCTGCATCTATCTTTCTATCACAGACAATGCACATGCCATCAACTTAAGAGACTTATAGAGAGGGATACTAAATACAACTCTGTTTTTGAAAATAGGAACTTACGTTCACCAAATAATTTAAAAATCTTTCAGAAACTTTTTAAAAAAGATTTATTTAATTTATTTGAAATTCAGAGTTAGAGAGAGAGAGAGAGAGAGGTCTTCCATCTGCTGCTTAGAGAGGTCTTCCATCTGCTGCTTCACACCCCAAACGACTGCAACTGCCAGGCCAAAGCCAGGAGCTAGGAACTTCGTCTGGGTCTCCCATGTGGGTGTCGGGGTCCAAGAACTTGGGCCATCTTCTGCTACTTTCCCAGGCATATTAACAGGGAGCTGGATTGGAAGTGGAGCAGCCGGGACTTGAACTGGCACCCATATGCAATGTGGGTGTTGTAGGTGGCTGCCTAACTCAATAGGTCACAGTGTTGGCCCCTCCAGAAACCCTTATTGATAGTACTGACAGAAATCAAGTCATCTTTCTAGGTTAAATACTCGTACATTTTCACTTGAAAGCACATTAAACAGTTTGAAACAGTGAAGGTGTTTTTATACCTCAACACAAAGTTCAGATATGCAATATTGTAATAGAAATGATCTGTTTTAACATGGGTATTGCTGAACTTAATACTTTATAATATTTTATATAAAAAGTTTATTAGCTGGAAAAGGAATGATAAATCATATCTAATTATAATCAGTCACAAATATTTATTTCATCTTGTGTAAGATGAAATGCTCAGCTCCTGGTAATAGAACTTCCAGGGAAGACAGTGAGAAATAAAGATGCATAAAGTAAGATATACTCAGAAAGTTAGAGCAATGCAAAACACAGTAGAGGAAATGCCAAATGAAAGGAAGGGGACATTTTTGTTAAGAGTTTATATGGTGTGTGTAGTTACATACATGCACATTACATGGCAAACACAATAATCACCATAGGTATCTTTTCTCTCTTTTCATTAATAAAAATTTCTTTGAGATAGAGGCTTTCACACATATTGTGTTGGATTGACAGTGCCAATAGAGAAATGCATTAGGAATGTTTTGTTTTGTCCAGTAATGAATAGGAACTCCTTTACATGTTGATTTTTAAAACTAAACTGTAATGGGGCTGGCATTGTGGCACAGGGGGTCACTGCATGCAACACTGGCATCCCATGTTGGAGTGCTGTTTGAGTCCTGGCTGCTCTACTTCCAATCTAGCTTCCTGCTAATGTTCCTGAGAAAGCAGTAGAAGATGGCCCTAGTACTTAGGCCCCCTGCTACCCATGTGGGAGACCAAGATGGAGTGTCTGACTCCTGGATTTGGCCTTGCCCAGACATAAATGACAATTTTAATAATGTAACTATTACTGAAATGAGTAGTTTGAGAATGATAAAATCTACCTCCAAATCTACCAAGGTTGCTATGTATCTCTGTGTAATTAATGTTATCAAGAATCAATATCTACTGGATGGAAAGGGTTGATTTTAACCTGTTCCTCGTTGCCCTTCTTGTTCTTTTGCTGAGTAGTGGTCTATCACAGACAACACACATGTGTGAATAGGCCATAATTTGCTTCTCTATTTTTTTTTATATACTCTGGGTTGTTTATTACAAATAAAGCTGACAGAAACATTTATGTACAACTTTTTTTGGTGCATTTATATTTCTCTTAGGTAAAATTTATGAATAGAATTGTTGAGTCATACTGGAGGTATATGTTTATCGTTATAAAAACTGACAAGCCATTTCCCCACATAATGAATGAGAGTTCTGATTTTTCCTTATCCCTGCCAATATTTGGTGGCATTAGTCTTTTTAATTTAAGCCATTTGTGTGTGTGTGTGTGTGTGTGTGTGTGTATGAAATGATATTTCATTGTGGTTTTCATTTGCATTTGTTTCTTGAATAATGCTGTTGAATACTTCTTCATGTGCTTATTGGTCACTTATAAATCTTCCTTTGTCAAATGCCTGCTCAAATTGTTTTTTATTGAATTGAGATTTTTAAAATCATCTAAATCTGTGAGTCTCAATAATATTTTCAGATGTATATAAAGAATATTTCCTTCTAGTCTGTGGCTTATCTATTTTCTTTTTTTTTGACAGGCAGAGTGGACAGTGAGAGAGAGAGACAGAGAGAAAGATCTATCTATTTTCTTAATGATGATTTTGGATAAGTGGAAGTTTTTAATTTTGGTGAAATCTATTTGTATTTTCTATTATGGTGAGTACTTTCTGTGTCTTCAGAAATTTTGCTTACTTCAAGATACGAAAGCTATCCTTTCTTCCAAAAGATATTTTATTAGCTTTTTAGCTTTTAGCTTTTATATTAGGTATACAATTCATCTTGAATTAATATTTATGTTTACAATGAGAGAAGAGTTGAAGTTTATTTTCCACATTAATATTAAATTATTGGGAATTGACTTTTTATATCTAAACCTAAACTACAATAATTTAAAAACTAGAATGCCAAATGCCAGTTACTTTGGATAATGAAATTGGCCATCAATCCATGTTTTTGCCAGAAGCAGTCTTCTTGTAGAGGTAGGCTAATTGTGAAGACTAAAGGTAATCAACTTTTTTGAATTTGAAATTAGAGCAAAGAGACATCAAAAAACTTGTCCAATGGACTAAAATGACAGAAAGCTCACCATATATATATATATATATATATGTATATATATATTTGTAATTTTCTTCCTGAACAAAACAGCAGTAACAATAACAAAAACACTAAAAACTTTTGTGGTCCCATGCAGTTTATGATGTACTTCACTGTCCACAATTACTACCAAGTTTATGTGTTGACTGTTATGATTTTTCCATTAACATATGGAGAAAGCCCCTGACTCATATAAGTAGGATAGCTCTAAAACCATTTGGATTTGTGTAAACCCAGCCCTAGGACTGGATTGCAATAGTTAGAAACCCACCCCAAAGGTGTTTAAGTGAACAAAGAATTGCATCATATCATGTAATTTGAGAAATCCAAGGGCTGGAGTTGGTTTCAGCAAATTACATAGTGAAAATTTTCCTTATGTACAACAAGATTTTAAAAAATTTGATGAACTTAATTTTTTTTTTTTTTAGTAAAACTAGTGGACTGTTCTTGTTGCAAGAAACTATTTATAGATATAAAATTCTCTGGAGACTTAAAATACCCTTGTAATATTCAAAAACAAAGCAAATTACTTAAATAAAATTTGAGATATTTGCAGCAAATAGTAATAATGTTATTTGTACCAGTTTTCCAGGGAATTATCTGCAATTAAAAAAAAATCTTGATTTGTTAAATAATCAGTATTTTCTTTCTACACTCAAATTGCAAGCTCAGCATTAGTCTGGTGAGTTTGGTTTAGTGGTTGTTTATCAGGATTTTTAGGAAAACAGCAAACAGGGAAGGGGAAGAGTGCGGTGCAAACGACCCTGGGGTCCAGGCAAGACTAGTGCTCCCTTCTCCCCCGACGTGATTGTGCATCTAGCTTGTTTTGATATTTGGAGGTACTGCATGGGTCTTCCTGCTGTTTACAAAAAGCTCCAGAGAGGTGAAAAGCAGAGGTTGCCTGCATTTGAATATTTTTTTCCGTCTGCGAATTTGCGAATTTGTTCCTCAGTCAGGGCTGCAGGGCAAAGGGACAGAGCTGCGCCGAGGAAATTGTTTTTCTGTGTTGTGCAGAAGGCTCCCGGATGGAGTTGCAGATTCCGGCTTCCAAGGCACCCCGTTCTTTTACATTTTGCCCGGTCCTCATTTCAGCAGAAAACGCTGGAGCTTGTAGCCGCACATAGACTTTTTCCTCTCTCTCTTCCCCCCTTGTACCCCTCCCTAGACCTCTCTGGGCTTTGACGTCATGTGTGCTCCTTTCGGTTGCCATAGAAACCCCATTCCCCAAGCCCTCTGTCCGTCTCCTCTGGTAGGTTCCACAATGGTACCGGCAGCATCACGCTGCACAATGGTTTCCAGGCAGTGAAAGAGGGTGATTCAGCAAGCCACTCGTCCTCGTCGTCATCTTTTTTTTTCCTTTTCTTTTCTAAACCTCCCCTTCTCTTTTTATTTTTATGGGGGTGGGTGGTGCTTATTACATGCTTACCTTTTTCTTTTCTTTTTTCATTTTTACAAATTTCTTTTTTTCGCCTCACCCCTCAATTTCTAGGGGTGTGAGTGAGTTTAAGATTGGGCTTTCTTGGAAATCACCTGTCCATCATTAATTTTAAACCATTTGCCCACCTCTAAGGAATCTCCTCCTTGTCACAGTTCGGAATGTGGTTAATGAGAAGCAAGTAGGGAGGATTTCTGGGGCAAAGACTGCCGGATCAGGACCCTAGTTCTCAGGCACGGAATGGTAGGTGTCTATTTGCTCATTCTCGGCTCCGACCTGGGTTTGGAGGGTGGGGTGATTGCTCCTGGTGGGGTGGGAGGGGGAGTTGAAGTGGGGAGGTGGGCAGGGAGATGGGGTGGGAAGCAGGTGAATCAAGCGAACTCTCCAAGGCCAGAAACCACCAGCATTTTCCTCTGTGCCGCACACCTCTTCCTAGACCCGGGCGTGTTGAAGCCTTGCTGTTTGGAGTGAGGGGTGACAGAAGGTGGGAGGGAGCATTCTTATTGTGACCAGGGGACTTTAGACCAATGCACAGCTATAGAAGGGAAGATCTTGAGGAGCAAATACATTGGGGGGTGGAGGAGGAGGAGGAGGAGAAGAGAGAAAACAGCTGTGCTTGTCAGAAGTGCTGACCTCAGTACCATTTCTGAGAATTGCTATGGGTTCCATAAAACATTAAAAAAAAATCATGTCTTTTAGTACGCATTTATGTTTACTCCCTGAGAGGTATAACTTAAATAAATATTTGGAATTATGTTTAAGTAAGGGATGGTAATTATATGTATTTTAGGTGCAAAAGCAATGGCACTACTCTTGCAGAGCAACTCCAGGTTAAATCTGGGATGGGAAGAGGAGCACAGAACAGGGGTCAGGCTAGAGATAAGACGAATCATTGACACTGCAGTCACATAGGTAAGGGGTCACTTTAAGAAAGTGATCTCCTAGTCACACCAGGCAGATTTCTTCTTCATTGTTTTTTAATGGCAAGATTCCCAGGTATTCTATACTGGGATACTGTGTCCCCTAGAAATGTCAGAGCTATTTTGGAAAAAAAAATACAGGTGTATCATAGTCAGTGAGCATGTCAGTTTATCAGAATATTGGTATTTGTGCCTTCAGGAAAATAAATGTGATATATTGGAAAATCTTCAACTAAGTCAGATTATATAGATAGTCCAAGAAAATTATATATATATATATACATATATATTTATCCTTTTTCCTTTGAATCTGAAGACAGAGTCTCTGTTTTTACATCCTTAAACAAATAACTTCCCAAGGTACGGCAGTTGCAGCCACAGGAAAAGAATGGCTTGTCCCATGGCAGTAGGCTCTGGAGCTGTCACAGGGCTGTTTACATGGGCAGCCTTTGCTGCAGAGCCTGGCAATGTCTATACAGCAGCCCTGTCTGCTTCTGGTGTGTTGATGGTAACTTTCACGAGCTGACGGGAAAGAGGCAGGCTAAGTCATATGGGACAGGCCACCGCTGAGACACAAGGAAAATGGGTGTTGGTACACCAGGCATTGCCAGCCCAAGGTCCAGTTTCTCCCTGCCAGCTGCTGGACCATGGAATATCCCACAGAATGCTGACCAATGGCCTAAAATGGTTGCAGTGGTGACCATTTCGCCCAGGGAGTCTTCTGTAAATTTTCTGCTTTAGGTAAGCATGCATGTTGTGAGTATAGGTAGCAGGGCTCCTGAGTGAGCTCACAGGCTTCTGACCCCTGGGTCTTAGGACTGGACAGTTTGAATGGAGCAATTCTGCTGCCCCTCGTATGTACTCCCTTCTTTACCTTGAGCTTATTCTCAGAATGGACAGAAAGTCTTGGGTTATCTTCTTTGATCACATGGTGCAAACGGGATTTTTGCTCCCCCACAATGAAACTAGAAAATCAGATGACAAAGGTGGCATGACCTTAATTATTAGCCTTCCTGTTTCCTCATTTACATATCCTTCCCTCCTGCTGGTGCAAATTAAAGTATCTTTGAGGGGCTTCCTGTTCTTACAAAATCTTCACAGTTTCAGTACAAAGATTCTTGGTGATGAGGCGATAAGAAATGAGATGCAGAGTGGAGACATCAGCTGCCTCCAGCTTCCTGCCTGCTCCCCCCAAGAGCAGCATCTGCTGCTGGGAGGAGTGTGTTTGCCTCACTGGAAGGGGATGTTTATGAGCAGATCCCAGAGGGACTGAGTGTGGTTTTTGCTGTCATTGTCTGGTACGTCTGTAGCTATCAGTATTTAAAGGTTTCATAGTACGTGGTCCATATTTTTCAAGGTTAGAGTGAATCAGGAGTGTGTGGGTGCAATAGCATATAAGTATTTAAAATTTACAGGACATTTCATGGGATTTCCCTTGTTAGTGTATCCTTCAGGAATATCATATGTAAAAGGAATTTCTTTAGATAATATGAAAGAGCTCCCCATGTTTAAAGGCACACATATATTTTTAAAGTTTTATCGTGGTTTCATGTCAGTGAATCTATTTCTTAGGCTGTAAGCTTAGTTACAAAATCTTCCCATGTCAATGATGAGGAAGACCAACTGGGAGTTTTCTCGTCTGCTAATGTCCTCATTCTTGTCTGTTAATGTCTTTTCTGTTAACCAATGGCTTCCCTTCTTGCTCTAGTTCTGGCCTCAGGTCACACTGGCAGCTAAAGGACTTTGCTGGTGGGTTAGAATTGAATGATTGCTTGGTTGCTTATCAGAATAATAAAAATCAAAGTGAAAGAGACTTCCTGCAATTAGAATAATAGGCAAATACATGGGTGATTTAAATCTTTTCCTCATTGACAGTTCAGTTTCCTTTTGCAATCTCTTTTTGAGCTTTTGGTTGGGCACTGCAACAATCGTGCAAAAAAGAGTCACAGAAGTGTCCAGTAACAGCAAGAATGAGTACAAGGCTGTATTTACTGCAGGCTTGCTGAGTGCCGCCTTCCTACCACACACACATCTATTATGCATGCACCTTCTTATGAGGATCAAGGACTTGGGGAAAAACTTGGGCCTCAGACTGCTGGGGGAGATGCAGGAAAGGCAGAAGAGATTCATCTGTTTCTTTAGCACATTGGATATATTTGTTGCATTACATAAGTCTGAGATGAGACACTGTGCTACTGATTCAGATAAAAGATCATGCTGCAGTTTGATTGTTTGGAAGAGAAAACATGATTTATGATTGGTGCCCAGGTTCCAGAGATTGACCTACGTGTACGTGTTTTCCTAGTGAAGTTGTAAAGATTTGACTCCAGACTTTTGGGTCTGAATCCATTTTATCCTTATGAGCAAATCTAGACAAAGAAGGGGAAAATGAAAATACCTTTATGTTTTGGTTACCAGTTTTTTTTTTTTAATTTTCCTCTGTATTTAATGGAGAGAATCTTCATTTCTCATTGTGAATCTTGTTAGAAATGCCAAGCAATGGCATCAGGTAATAATGAAAATCCCTAAGTAGAGAGAAACATTATAGGTTTGAAAAGTAGACCTCAAACTCATGCCCATTTTTGGTAAAGGATTTTCTAGTTCAACAGATGTTGTGGATCCACAATATGCCACTATGGCCTCCTTCACTGTTATCTGTGACTCTGATACATGAAGCTCACAGGCTTATAGAAATAGTACTTCTAGGAATGGAAATTCAAGTTTAGAGTAGAAGAAAAAACACTTAAGTCTGCTTGGAAGCATTCCTAACCACAGCCACTCTGAAACCCTGCAGGTTTAAGGCAATGCTCCCTTTCAGGACAATGAGGCATTTGCTGAATGATTTTTACAGTTACAAGTGATATTTCTCTATTTCTCTTGCTTTTTTTTGTATAATAGGAAGAATCAAAACCAAAGCAAAAACAGCATTAGCTTAATAGTGCTAGGAATTCACCTTAGTGACTTGACTTCTTAGAAGCCAAGCTGACTCCTGGCTTGTGGATGTTAACCAGACTGAATGTTCTAGATGCTTCCTGAGAATGACTTTCGTAAAGCAAATTGGAAATAAGATTTGAAAACACTGATGGTGAATAGAGATCTTAGGCCTATTTATTTGGAAATGTGTTTCCGGTGTCTATAGAACAAAGCTTCATGTCAGCAGTTACCATGTAGTACAGTAATCACCTGTTCCCATGTTACTTGTGTTCTCTACGAAATTGCTATCTCTGGCAGGGACTAATGTTGTCTGTTGGCACATAGTAGGGGCAAAATAAAGTCTCATTGAATGAATGTCACCCTTGTACAGAGTTCTCTGCTAAGTTCTATGAGTAGAAGAGATTGAGAAGCTAGAACAGGCCGGCGCTGCGGCTCAATAGTCTAATCCTCCACCTGCGGCGCTGGCACCCTGGGTTCTAGTCCCGGTCAGGGCACCGGATTCTGTCCCGGTTGCCCCTCTTCCAGTCCAGCTCTCTGCTGTGGCCCGGGAGTGCGGTGGAGGGAGACCAGGAGAAGCACCTGGCTCCTGCACCAGCTGTGGCGGCCATTGGAGGGTGAACCAATGGCAAAAGGAAGACCTTTCTCTCTCTCTCACTGTCCACTCTGCCTGTCCAAAAAAAAAAAAAAAAAAAAAAAAAAAAAAAAAAAGAGAGAGAGAGAAGCTAGAACAAAGTTTCTGCCTTATGTAGCTTAGAGACATGTGGGGACATGAGGTTACATAACAGTAAAGATGGCATATGGTCAAAGGCCCATATGAGTGAGTGATTTGACAATAGATGAAATACAAATTCAGAGGGCAAATTTATCTCCTCTGAAATGGTGGCAAGTGGGAATGGAGGCCATACTGGGGGTAGAGATTGGGGTTGGAGAGGGTGGTGGGATGGGTATTACAAAGGAGTGTTTGTGAGCATCTGGCCAGGAAAGATATTCTTACTGAGAGCAGAGAGGAGGCTGATTTTGAGGATGGTGCCCATACTTTTCAAACTAGAAATCAAAACCTTACATTTTGACAATGGGTGGAACCTTGGAAACTGGTACAGTTATGGAAAATCTGGTCCACTCTAATATTGGGAAGTAAAGTGCAATAAGATTGAAAAAGTAGGTGTGTAACTAGGTCATATTATGACAGAACATAACTACAGGTCTCGTTCTAACTTCAGATCAACTTCAGTTTATTTTATACATATCAGAGGTTTATAAATTTCTCTCTTCCTTTTATTGCTAAAAATATAACCCATTGTTCCATTGAAATCTTATATGAAAAGGAGGATATGCAGACAGCTGTAATAGTGGAGCTGCCTCAGTTGAGGCTGCTAGTGAGGCTTACATTACAAAATCAAATCCATGTCTATCACAAAAACAAATATGCCTATCAATCCAAATAACAGTTACTAATTAGGCATATGTACAGACTTTAAACTGCCCACATAATCTGGTATTGGTAGCACCAAAATATTTGTGCTTGTGGTAAATTCTGAACTGAGTTATACACCCTGAGATGCTTCATTTCTTCTCTTTGTACCCTGCCACCTGGGAACCAATTGTCTTTGATGTCAGTCTTGTTTTTTCAAAGTGCAAGTGCAATTCTCATTTAAATCTTAAAATAAAACCCATCTGTGTTCTTGCTTTGATTTTAGGCTAGTGTGAGAAATACCAACAGCAGGACCATCTCAGATCTTCGTTATGGCAATGTATGCAAGAAGCTGTTGAATTAGACCCAGTTCCTATCGATGAGAAACCTTACAAGCAGTGGTGAGTTATGAGTTTAAAAACGATCCTTAGCATGAAACCAGTGAGCTGCATAGCCAATTGAGATATTGCATATTTAACATTTGGATCAGAAAAGATACTGCTCCAAATAATGTCAACTAAAAAAGAGAAAATCAATGGGAAAGAATGAAAGAATGTTTAATTGATGATGTGGTACTAATGATAACACCTATAGCAGTACAAGGTCTTGAGATGAACCATGATATGGCCCCTGTGGATGACAATATCAGTCTATGTAAGATGGCTACAATTAATAATTTCATATGGCAGAGTAACAGTTGGATACATTATTTTTAAGCAGATTTTCCTATTTGCAGCATAATACTATTTTATTGATTAATCTTTTAACAGAAAATATGGTTCTGAGCTATATTATGATGATAAATTTCTTTCAGAAATACTTGCATAGACACACACACATACACATACACATGCACTTAATATTTAGGGTTTCAGAAATAAAGGAAGAAAATCACATCACAGTTTCATAAAGCTAAGTTTGTGAGCATTTTAGCTTATAAATTCTTTTGTTCAATACAAAATATTAAAATCCAATTCAGTTGCTCTGTCTAGTTGATAAAACTTTTATAACTTACTATTTTATATAAATAGGAGAACACACAGCTAAAATATCTTTTTAAATCAAATGCTTGATGCTTCTTAGTCACCAAAGTCAATAGTCAATAGACTCCAGCAGCGATGAATGAGTTATAATCTGTCAAATAGCGTTTTTGAGAAGTAGAGTATGACAATAGTGCTTGTAAGACTCCAAAAGAAGCTCTTTTGAGCTAGTGATCAGTGTCTACTGGTTTATGGAATTCTGTAATAGGTAGGCTGCTCTGTGAGTTAGTGCATGGCTTATAACTGCAAAGTCTTGATGACATCCATTGTATAGTTTCACAACACGATTTTTTATAGTGGCCTGTGATTATATTGAGAAAGCTGATCTAATAGTCTTCACTGTACTGTGCTTAATCAACACTTATTCAATGAGTGTTGGTTACAAAGAAGGAATCATGTATAATTATCAATAATCAACCATTTTTGAACTAAAATAAGGGTCATCTTACATGGGCTGAACCTCATTTGTGGAGTTACATGTTACTCCTAGTGACGTAGAACACATTTATTGTGCTGTCCTCATTGTAATCTTGTATTCATTAAGTAAACATTTATTAAGAATCTGTGATGTAGATATT
The DNA here is from genome assembly GCF_964237555.1 of Oryctolagus cuniculus. Classification (NCBI taxonomy): domain Eukaryota; kingdom Metazoa; phylum Chordata; class Mammalia; order Lagomorpha; family Leporidae; genus Oryctolagus; species Oryctolagus cuniculus. Next base: position 81,600,237 of record NC_091439.1, on the reverse strand, counting down.
ATGCTCAGTTTTAGGGATAGTTGAAAGACAGTTCTTGCTTTAAAGGAAATTTCAGTCTCATGAGTGTGAGATTTATAATAAAATGTGCTATTAATGGGATAGGAATATTCTAAATAATGTGGTACTTGTAATTTACTGTCACAGAGGTAGGTAGATACAGGATGCCAAAGGAAGTGCAACACACAATCTAGTACAGATGTGGAGGGGATAAGTCCAGGAAGGCTTCTCAGAGGAAGTGCTTTTTTTAAAAAAAATTATTTGAGATAGGGACAAGAGGAAAGTGAACATGCACAGCTAGAACTTGAACCCAGGTACTTTGATAGGGGATCTGGAAATCTTAACTGGCATATAAACTACTAGGCCAAGCACCCATCTTAGAAGTGACATTTTGCTAGCGCCTCAGCTCACTAGGCTAATCCTCTGCCTACGGCACCAGCACCCTGGGTTCTAGTCCCAGTTGGGGCACCGGATTCTGTCCTGGTTACTCCTCTTCCAGTCCAGCTCTCTGCTGTGGCCCGGAAAGGCAGTGGAGGATGGCCCAGGTCCTTGGGCCCTGCACCTGCATGGGAGACCAGGAGGAAGCACCTGGCTCCTGGCTTCAGATCGGCGCAATACGCCGGCTGTAGCGGGTACTTTGGGGGTGAACCAACAGAAAAAGGAAGACCTTTCTCTCTTGTCTCTCTCTCTCGCTGTCTAACTCTGCCTGTCCAAAAAAAAAAAAAGTGATATTTTAGTGGATTATTAAACATGTTAAGAACTTAGCTTGAGGAATTGAGGAATTAATGCACAGTACCAAATTATGTGTGGGACACTCAGTATCAGCTACTGTGCTAGGGCATAAATTATAGTGGCAGGGTACAACGGAGACAAATCATGAGAGGCTTCTTTGATAAGGCTACGGAGTTTGAATATTATTCCAGAGTGAAGTTCTTTTAAAAGATTTTATTTATTTATTTTTATTATTATGATTTTTTTACTTTTCTTTTTTTTCAACTTTTATTTAATAAATATAAATTTCCAAAAAACAACTTTTGGATTATAGTGGCTCTTCCCCCCATAACCTCCCTCCCACCTGCAACCATCCCATCTCCCACTCCCGCTCCTATTCCATTCTTCATCAAGATTCATTTTAAATTATCTTTGTATACAGAAGATCAATTTAGTATATACTAAGTAAGGATTTCAACAGACTGCACCCACACAGACACACAAAGTATAGAGTACTATTTGGGTAGTAGTTTTAGCATTAATTCGCATAGTACAACACATTAAGGACATAGATCCTACATGAGGGGTAGGTGCACAGTGACTCCTGTTGTTGATTTAACAATTGACACTCTTATTTATGGTTCTAGTAATCACCCAAGAGTCTTGTCATAAGCTGCCAAGGCTATGGAAGCCTCTTGAATTCACAACTCCAATCTTATTTAGTAAGGCCATAGTCAAAGTGGAAGTTCTCTCCTCCCTTCAGAGAAAGGTACCTCCTTCTTTGATGGCCCATTCTTTCTGCCGGGATCTCACTCACAGAGATATTTCATTTAGGTCATTTTTTTGCCACAGTGTCTTGGCTTTCCATGCCTGTGAAACTCTCATGGTCTTTTTAGCCAGATCTGAATGCCTTCAGGGCTGATTCTGAGACCAGAGTGCTGTTTAAGGTGTTTGCCATTTCATGAGTCTGCTCTGTATCCCACTTCCCATGTAGGATCATTCTCTCCTTTTTAATTCTAACTAGACCAGCACTGTGGCCTAGTGAGCTAAGTCTGCTCCACCTGTGGTGCCAGCCTCTCATATGGGTGCCAGTTCGGTTCATGTCCTGGCTGCTCCTCTGTGATGGCCTGGGAAAGCAGTAGAAGATGACCCAAGTGCTTGGGCCCCTGCATCCATGTGGGAGAACCGGAAGAAGCCCCTGGCTCCTGGCTTCAGATTGGCCCAGCTCCGGCTGTTGTGGCCATTTCAGGAGTGAATCAGAGGATAGGAGACCTTTGTCTTTGTCTCTCCCTCGATCTGTAACTATCTCTCAAATGAATAATAAAAAAGTCTTTAAAAAAAGATTTTAAATAGGAGAATCACATGATCAACTTATTTTCTAGATGTGAAATAATGTCAGACACATTAGAGTATATAAAGCTTGTACAAGTTAAAAAATAATTATAAGTCAAACATCATGTAACTACCACTGATATTAAGGAAAAGGCCCCCAGCAAACTCCTTGTGTGTCCATTTCATTTCTCATGCATTTTCTTCCTCACTGAAGGCAACCACTAACTGCTATCCTGCCTTTGTTAGGTTACTCCTTGCTTTTCTCTGTAAGCTTTCCATCTATATGTGTTTCTCAATACTATAACTCTTACTTTTAGTCTATGCTTCAATTCTATGTATTTGTAATTGCCATCTTCATATTCTTTTTGCATGAGTATTTGCTAAATACTTTGAGCTTCTTCTTTATTCATGCATGTGTTAGTCATGTAAATTATTGTATAATATTTTTTCTATGAATATACCAAAATACCTTAACTATTGGTGAGCATTTGGCTTGTTTCTATATTGTTTACCTAATATAAGTATATGCATAAAACATCAGTTTTATGCTTATATATATTATTGCTCCTAGACTCAATAACATATGTGCAAGAACTTCTCTAGGATATCAGGGAAGGAACTGCTAAGTCTCGGATATGCACACCTTTCATTTTATTAAGTAATTCCGAAGTCTTGTTCCCAGTTGGTTGTATCATTTTGCACTCCCAGCAGCAGTATCTGAAAACTCTACATCCCCATCAGCACTTGAATATATAATTATACTCATAGAAGTATTAATTTGCATTTTGCTGATAACTAATGAAAAATCTTTTCTCATTTTTTAGTTGGCCTTTTAATTTTCCTTAGTGGTACTGAGAGATCTTTCATAATATAACTCTTTTACTCTGTCACTGTCATTTATACCCTATCTTTTGTGAAGTACTGACTCAACTCTTTTTGATATGTGTCTTTCAAAATATTAAGTAATCTGTGTTGAGGTCTTACCATGTGATAGGCACTATGCTAAACAATTTAGAAACATTTAATCTTCATATAATTCCTATGGTTTACAGATAAGGAAAATTAGAGAGGTTAAATAACTTACTGGCAGTCATACAGTTAAGAAATAGTCAACTTAGCATGCAAGCCTAGGTCTTTCTGACTCCAGAATTCTTCAATTTCTCAGAGAGTGTTTGGAAGAGGATTAGATTGAGCCAGAGAGAACACTGGAGGTGCTATTGCAGGGATACAGTTAAAAGGTAATAAGGACATAAATCAAAGAATTGCCAGTAGGCAATACATATCAAACAACTGAACTTGGTAATGAATGTGCTGTGTGAGGAAGAGGGAGGATTTAATAAATCTCAAGTTTAATACCTGTTGGCTAGGTAGATTCAATGTTTTTCACACAATGTATATTTTATAGTTTAGGTGTTGTGTTAGATCCTAAAAATATACTTTATGATTCTATGATTTAATAGGAGATGAATTTACCTCATAGGTTCATAAATTTTAGGGTTTAAAGAAAGCACAGTGCTTATTTAGGTCAATTCCTCGCTTATTTTTTTAAGATGAGGACTCAGTTACTAAAAGATGATAAATGGCTTTTTCAAGATCACATGCACTAAGTGTCAGGTTAAGAATAGACATCAGGCCTTCAAAAATGCTAAGAAATAATGGCCTGATTTTCAAATTAATAAGTGAAAATACAGTCAACTTCTTTTATTTCCTCAACATTTCTCAAGTCAGTCCTCTTTGACCCTAATCTATTTTTACTATTTTTCTTCTTGTCCATGATTTCTTAATCTATTTTTCTTCTTGTCCTTGATTGTGCCAGTGAAGCCAGATTCTTTGTTTTGTAGTTGTTACCTGCTTGGAGGTTCTTTAAGGTACTCTACTGTCCATCAGATAGTTTGTGTTCCACTTAAATTGTACCATACACTCATCCACTCCCATTTTAGATTCATGATGTGTTCAGTTACCTGAGTATGCCAGTTTGCTTTAAATTCATCACACACACACACAAACACACACACACACACACACACACACACTCAGGTGTTTCTTACCCCTGATTTACTTCATACTGTAGAATTCACCTGTATTTACCCTGTCCATCCGTTACAGATGGTCCTTGACATATGATGTTCAACTTGGGCCTTTTTGACTTTACTATTGTAGAGTGCAAAAAATGATACACTTCCAGTAGAGATCATACTTTGAATTTTGAGTCTTGATCTTTTTCTGGGCTGGCTGTATAGTGTAAAAATAGTCTTGTGATGTTAGCCAGAAGTGGGGAGCCATGGCTCCCAGTCAGCCACGTGAGCCATTCAACACTTTATTATGAAGTAGGCTTTGTGTTAGAGGGTTTTCGCACAACTGGGGGCCAATGTAAATGTTCTGGCCATATTGAAGGTAGCCTAGACTAAGCTATGATGTTCTTCTGTATGTTAAGTGTATTAAGTACGTTTTCAAGTTGTGATGTTTTCTATTTACAATGGGGTTTATCAGGATGTAATTCTGATAAATGGAGTAACAGCTGCACTTAGTCTTTGCCATTCTTTAAAACCTTTCCTACTCTAAGATGGTCCAGAGATAAGCAGCATGGGCATCTTCTGGAACTTGCTAGAAATTTCAAGTCTTATGTAGACCTCACTAACTCAGAACGTATGTTTTAACACGATTCTGCATAGATTTCCTGCCATTAAAATTTGAGAGGTAGTTCTTAGATTCACCTTAGATTTCATCAGATGTTATCTCCTCCTGTAAATCTCTGATCCCTCCCATTTGGCATTCCTTCTTAGTGCTGTCACAGGAAGCTTTGCCTATCTACCTCACTGTGTTATTACAATGCTTCACCATCCATTATTTGTCTCTTTTTGCATCTATCTTGCTTCCCTAGCTTTGCTAGTGAAAAACTTGAGACAGATTTATTTATCATTGAATTTTCTATACCTATCACAGTGCCTGATCATTGGAAGGCACTGCAAAAACATTTGTTAAATGATTGATGAAAGAAAGAAGAATCAGAAGGAGGGGCATACACTGGGAGATAGAAAACAGAGGCAAAACAAATATTGACACAAGGAGAAAATAAAACATAGCTAGAGAAACTTCCATGGAAAATTACTAGGCTACATAAAGTTACCAGAAAATTATATCTGTGGATACAATCTGGAAAGCAGCTGACAGAGAGTCTACAAACTTATTTAAATAAGTTGGGTGATAACCTATATTGTTTGTGAAATCTCACAGGCAGAAAAAATTACCTTAATTTCTCATTTATCAGCATTGTTTTTGGTTGATGTGTAAATTTTGTTTTACTTTCCTTTTTTTTTTGCATTCTGTATGATTCTATTTATTTTTTTTTCCTTTTTAAACTTTCATTTAGAAAATATAAATTTCCAAAGTACAGTTTATGGATTACAATGGCTTCCACACTCCATAACTTTCCTCCCACTCACACCCCTCCCATCTCCCGCTCCCCCTCCCATTCCATTCACATCAAGATTCATTTTCAATTATCTTTATATACAGAAGATCAATTTAGTATATATTAAGGAAAGATTTCATCAGTTGCACCCACACAGAAACACAGAGTGTAAAATACTGTTTCAGTACTACTTATAGCATTACTTCACATTGGACAACACATTAAGGACAGATCCCACATGAGGAGTAAGTACACAGTGACTCCTGTTGTTGACTTAACAATTTGACACTCTTGTTTATGGCGTCAGTAATCTCCCTAGGCTCTAGTCATGAGTTGCCAAGGCTACGGAAGCCTTTTGAGTTTGCTGACTTCGATCTTATTCCAACAGGGTCATAGTCAAAGTGGAAGTTCTCTCCTCCCTTCAGAGAAAGGTACCTCCTTCTTTGATGGCCCCGTTCTTTCCACTGCAATCTCACTCGCAAAGATTTCATTTAGGTCATTTTTTTTCCACAGTGTCTTGGCTTTCCATGCCTAAAATACTCTCATGGGCTCTTCAGCCAGATCCAAGTGCCTTAAGGGTTGATTCTGAGGCCAGAGTGCCATTTAGGACATCTGCCATTCTATGAGTCTGCTGTGTATCCTGCTTCCCATGTTGGATTGTTCTCTCCCTTTTTGATTCTATCAGTTAGTATTAGTAGACACTAGTCTTGCTTGTTGATCCCTTTGACTCTTAGACCTATCAGTATGATCAATTGTGAACTGAAATTGATCACTTGGACTAGTGAGATGGCATTGGTACATGCCCCCTTGATGGTATTGCATTGGAATCCCCTGGCACGTTTCTAACTCCACCATTTGGGGCAAGTCAGCTTGAGCATGTCCCAAATTGTCCATCTCCTCCCTCTCTTATTCCCACTCTTATATTTAACAGGGATCACTTTTCAGTTAAATTTAAACACCTAAGAATAATTGTGTGTTAATTACAGAGTTCAACCAATAGTATTAACTAGAACAAAAAAATACTAAAATGGATAAAGTATTACATTGTACATCAACAGTCAGGACAAGGGATGATCAAGTCACTGTTTCTCATAGTGTCCATTTCACTTCAACAGGTTTCCTTTTTGGTGCTTGGTTAGTTGTCACCAATCAGGGAGAACATATGATATTTGTCCCTTTGGGACTGGCTTAATCAAAGTATCCTACCGTTCTTACTTGGAGATCATTAGGAATACTGTGTATAGACTTTGGTGCCCTATGCTATACAATATACATATATGTGTATATGTACACACAGACACATATACACACCCACATATATTATAGAACAAAGGAACTAGCAAGTCTCTTCCACCTGTGAGGACATAGTAAGAGATGCTTTCTCATATAGGTATGAAACAATATTGTATTCACAAGAATGCCCCCCCCCCAAGTTTGAAATAAAATGTTAAGAAAAAAGTATGTGAAAATTGTGGGTAGAAATGCTTTAAGCTATTTTTCACCTTTTGTGAGTTTCTGCAAATATAACATGTCATGTGGTTTTTTGAGTATCATTTTGCCAACCAGGGTTCGGGTTAATGATGTAGTGTCTCATATTCAGTAAGATCTCATTTATTGGCTTTGTTTTCTAGTTTTGTTTGTGTGTATAGATGTCTGACTGTGTTACAATATAAGGAGCCAAAAGATACTCCTATTCTCAACTATCTCTGCTTCTAACCTGATATAATGTGTCTAATTCCCACTTGCTCCTTTGGTGGGAGACTATCACTGTTCCTGTCAAAACAGAAATGTTAAGAGGCAAATTGCTTGGCTTGCTTACCTGGTGAACTTCAGTTAAGGTGTGAATTGGTGATAATGGATCATAGATAATGTCCACACTTGGAAATAGCAGGACATTGAAGGGATAAAATACACAGAAAAGGTTTTTATATGAGGAGGAAATCTATACTACCTGAAACACAATACTGTATAAGAATTTAGAAGATTATTTTAAAATTTCAGTTATATAGTCTCTGGAAAAGAAAGAGATTTTTTTTGAAGCTTTATTTTATTTATTTGAAAGAGTTACAGAGAGAGGTAGATCCAGAGAGAGAGGGAGGTCTTCCATTCCGCTGGTTCACTCCCCAAATGACCACAATGGCCAGAGCTGAGCTGATCTGAAGCCAGGAGCCAGGAGCCAGGAGCCAGGAGCCAGGAGCCAGGAGCCAGGAGCTTCTTCCAGGTCTCCTATGTGGGTACAGGGGCCCAAGGAGTTGTGTCATCCTCCACTGTTTTCCCAGGCCATAGCAGAGAGCTGGATTGGAAGAGGAGCAGCCGGGACCTGAACTGGAACCCATATGAGATACTGGCACTGCAGGCTGGGGTTTCAACCTGCTGTGCTACAGCGCCAGCCCAAGATAGAGATCTTGATGATGGATTTTCATAACTGATCTTCTAGGAATCAATATGCCTTTGAATAAATGTTACCCTAGCTGAGCATCAGTGGTGGCTGAGAGAATTGTAAAAGATGATGTCTAAATTTCTTTTTAATTACAAAAATTATGTGAATTAAATTGCACAGATTAAATTAAAGCATGAGATGATACCTAAGTGGTCAGGGCCAGGTAAGGTATCTTGGTGGGGGTGGCCTTAGCTAATGAAGAGACTCCTCTGATAGGGGATGCCGGCGTCTCAAGTAGGGACTTCATCTGCTGTACCACAATGGTGGCCCCTAAATAAAGTTTTTTTATTTTATTTTTATTTTTTTATTTTTTGACAGGCAGGGTGGACAGTGAGAGAGAGAGACAGAGAGAAAGGTCTTCCTTTTGCCGTTGGTTCACCCCCCAATGGCCGCCGCGGCTGGCGCGCTGCGGTCGGCGCACCGCGCTGATCCGATGGCAGGAGCCAGCAGCCAGGTGCTTTTCCTGGTCTCCCATGGGGTGCAGGGCCCAAGCACCTGGGCCATCCTCCACTGCACTCCCTGGCCACAGCAGAGAGCTGGCCTGGAAGAGGGGCAACCGGGACAGAATCCGGTGCCCCGACCGGGACTAGAACCTGGTGTGCCGGCGCCGCAAGGCGGAGGATTAGCCTAGTGAGCTGCGGCGCCGGCCTAAATAAAGTTTTTAATGAAAACTACTCTTCACAAAAGAGAAACAATTTAGTGACAAAGTGGCATCATGATATTTTTGAAAATCTGTTTAAAGACTGGTTTAACAGTGGGCAGTTGAATTCCTTGCTTCAGTCTGTTGTTATATCACACCTTGTGTTGCCTTTGGAAAATTCTGCAGATTGCTTGAGAATGAGAGTGGCAATGGTGAGCCAGGTCTTTATATTCTCTGGAATTCATTTTGACTTCTTTGGGGAACCCCACAGGGGTCTTTATCCTGTACTTTGAGAACCACTGCATGTAATGAGCTAACATCTCTTTAATGCATCTAAAATGTCACTATTATGTGCCACTCTTGGGAAAATTCAGGAAGCAGTGTGTTTTGCCGTTGAGGTAAGGAACTCTCCATGAAAAAGGCTGCCAGACTGTAAGCCTCCAGGAGGCGAGGATTGATTTCTCACTCTCAGCCCTTGCCTGCTAGAGGGTGGACTCTGACTCTCCATGACAGAACATTCTCATAAGACAGGTGTAGCCTCTTCAGTCACCATGGTCCTAGGTGGAATGTGTCTTGTTAAATGTGTGTGGCAAGAACTGGGGGGAGCAGATTTGCCAACCTAGGTGCCAGGAGGGATACATGAAAGGGTCTGCGTTGGCATGGAACTGTGAACATATTCCTTGTAGCCGGTGTTGGGGTTGGAAAGGTAATTCCCAGAAGAGGGAGCAGAAGGAGCAAGGAGCAGAGTGGATTTGGACTGCAGACATTGAGGCCTGTGTGATCTATGCATAGAAGAGATGGCTGGTGAAATAGACAGGGGCCAGACTGAAAGAGGCCTTAAATGACCTATGAAGGAATCTGGATTTGTTTCTATAGACACTGGAGAGCCTCTGTTGCCAAAGCAGGTTTGAAAAAACATCTGGCAGTGATGGCGAAGGGGGTTGGCTGAGAGACATATAGAGGCAGAGTGAGCATTAGAGGGAAGCAGTTAGAATCCAGCTTGAAGCAGAGGCAGTGAAAATCTGTGGAGAGGAATCCAGAAGACATAGAAAGCCTCCATGTTTCTGATAAGAAGCTATAAATGAGATCGGGCTTCTCTCAAGGGAAGAAAGCTGCTGGTTCTTTATGATTTCACTCCAGGCCCAGCCACATTCTTGCTAAGCAATTACACGCAGGTCCTTGGGCACTGGTTTCTCCATATGTAAAATGTAGAAATGGATGGCTTGCCCATTTGTGTCACCGGAGTCTGTGTAAGGATTAATGAGCTCTTTGACAGAAAGGCACTTTATTAATCTCAGCCATCAATAATAAAAATGAGAATGTTTGCCAGGTGCTTTTGCTCCTTTGTCGAAGGCTGCTGTGTAAATACGGGACACCTCCTGGAACTACTGTCAGTGTTAATAATGGTAAAGTCATTACCACAAAATGCCTGCACAGCGAGGCTGTTCTCTCAGTCAAGTCCAGAGAAGGAAGATGAAGCCAGGCACGGAAGTCTATTCCATTTTTTTAATTATGAATCTTCCTTATTATAAGCAGTTTTTCTGTTAGTAGAGAAGTCATTTTAGGAGTGTTTGAATTTCACTGTACTTCGTGATTTCCATCCCTCTCTTCCAGTCAGATATTCCGTCACTCTCGGGAGCATCATTATCCTGACTTTTCCCCATGCAAATGGAAGTGGGACAACAACATAGGATGCCTCCAGTACCTGCATCTGCGTCCTGGTTGACTTTGGACTAGTTCCATTAATTTAACCCATAGCCATACAGTATGGTACTAAAGTGCATAAACTCCAGAGTTAGACTAGCTGGGTTGAAATCCAATTATTTTTCCTATAATCCTTGTTAAATCACATAACCCGGTCAGCTTCAGTTTCCTCATCTGTTAAGTGATACTAATAATGATGCTAAGCTCATAATGCTATTGTGAAGGTCGTGTGAGTAAGTCATAAAAGTGTCCGGTGTTGAGTAACTGCTAGTTTTTGTTAAATTTTGTTACCATTATCATCCTGTCTTCTCCTCTCCTAATCAGGATTCTTTTTCATTCTTTGTTCATTCCTTGTTTGTCCACCAGTAGTTAACTTGTGGCCATACAATTGATCATCAGTCTTCTCTTTACCTTGGAAAAATACACAAAAACTCTACCTTTTGTTCATTTCCCCTTTACATCTTCTTATTGGGCTTTCTTTTGTCCTAGCAAGTCAAGGACTTTATCTGTTGTGAATATAAAGGATCCAGTAACTTTGCCCTAACCATTGACCCATATTATTTCTCATGACACATTGCCATCCTCCTGCACAATCATCTGGTCAAGAAAATTTGCTTGCACCTTCCTTTTTGACCCCTGCAGTCAATGTGTTCTGAAGATCTGTAACAGAAACTTTTCTTCTAAAAGTACCTTCCTGTGTTATCTCCTTTGAATCAGGATTCTCTGGGAACTCACACTGGGCCCTTATTTATGGTGCTAAAACTCAAGAATGGGTGGGGTGCAAACCAAACCAGTGTTCTGCTCACCAAATGCAGGCTTATGCTGCTAATTGTCACAAAGATTTCCAGAGTTGGTCAGGCCAGCTTGGGATTCTGTTTGGTACCCTATGAATCATGAGTCATCATTGGTGGCATATTTTGCTGTGGGTCCACTGGCAAATTGCCTGCTTTGTTACATGTTCAGAGAATGGATATTAAGTCACCATCTTTCCCCTAAATGTCTCTTAAGTTCTTTGGGTCAGGAACCAAATGGAGGCAATGGTTTTACTTCCTATGGAAAATTCATCCATAGTTCTTAATGGTGAATTATGTTCTATTCAAATTGCATAAATAGATTGAAAATGACTGTTGAAAATAGATGCTAGTAGAGATGGGAAAATGATTGAGTAGTAAGATGAATCAGAATATGTTAGCATTTAATCAATTCCTTCCTTTATGATTCCAGTGTTGACTGCTTCTCTCCCTGCCCTCTTATATTTCTCTTAACCATGTTGACTAAGAAACTGTTAGATGAACATACAAGGAGGCAGTTTTATTTTTGAAAATTGGAATCCTCTATCTGGTATTACATCACAGAGATCAAAATATAGCACCTCTGCTTTATTTACCTTTTAGTATGGGGTACATTCATGTTAGCCATAAAGGTAAGTGTCAGATCTTGACCAAGTTACCTAGTGCCTGTCCCTTGTGCCATGGTTTTCTCATTTTGAAAATGGGAACAATAAAAATCATCTCTATGGGGTGGGCATTGTGGCGTAGTGGGTAAAGCTACCACCTGCAGTGATGGCATCCATATGTGCACCGGTTAGGGTTCTGGCTGTTCCACTTCTAATCCAGCTCCTTGATAATGGCCTGGGAAAAGCAGTGGGATATAGCCCAAGTATTTGGGCCCCTGCCACCTATGTGGGAGATATGGAAGAAGTTCCTGGCTCCTGTCTTCAGCCTGGTCTAATCCTGGCCATGGTGGCATCTGGAGAGTGAACCAGCAGATGAAAGATTTCTCTCTCTCTCTCTCTCTCTCTCTCTGTTTTTCCCTCTTTCTTGTAACTCTGACTTTCAAATAAGTATATTTTTTAAAAAGCATCTGCTCATAGGGTAGTTGTGAAAGTTAATGATGGAAGAGATGTAAAGTTATTAGAGCAATACATGGTGCAGAGCATCTGTTAGCAAGATTTTCTTTTGATCTTTTTTGATGTTAATTTTTAACAGAATCAATGAGCTTTGTAGATACAGTTCTAAGAACATAATGATAATTCCTTCCTCCCTTCCTCTCTCCCCCTCTTCCCACCCTCATTCCTTTTTCCTTTCTTTTTTTTTTTTAGTTTTTGAGATAACATAATTTTTACATTATAGTAAAAAGGCTTAATATTTTACCAAATAAGTTTAACAAGTAGGAAACAAAAAGTGCCCACTTTATAGTGGAAATAGAGACAATGGTTATAAACAATAATTGAATGGAAAAATGACCATTTCACCTATATGCAGTAAATTTTAAAGTGCTCACACATCACTAAGACTATAGTAGTTTGACAAAGGTATAAAACAAAGTTTTACAAAACTGTATTTGCAGCAATACTGATACACAGACATTTCTGTCTTTTTTCTTTCTTTCTTTTTGTTTAGTTTTAAATTTTTGCTCCCACATATAAGGGAGAACATGCAGTATTTGTCTTCCTGTGTCCAGCTTATTTCACTTAACGTGATATCTTCTAGTTGTGTCCATTTGAAGCAAATGGTAGAATTTCACTCTTTTTATAGCTGAGTAATATTCCATTGTGTATAATATATACCACATTTTATTTATCTTTTCATCTGATTATGGACACATTGGTTGATTCCAAATTTTGGTGATTATGAATGATGTTGCTATAAACATGGTAGTGCAGGTATCTCTTTGATACATTTGTGTTCAAATCTTTTGAGTATATACCCAGTAGTGGGATTGCTGAATGGTGTGGCAAGTCTATTTGCAGTCTTTTAAGAAATCTCCACACCATTTTCCACAGTGGCTGCACTAATTTACATTGCTACCAACAGTGACCACATTCTCACAAGCATTTGTTATTCTCTGTGTTGTTTATTTTGGCCATTCTGACAGGGTGAGGTGATATCTCATTGACGTTTTGATTTGCATTTCCAGGATGGCTAGTGATGTGAGCATTTTTTCATATATTTGTTGATCATTTGTATTTCTTCTTTAGAGAACTGTCTGTTGAAGTCCTTTATCCATTTCTCAACTGGATTGGTTTTGTTGTTGTTGCTGAGTTTTATAAGTTGCTGATTTATTTGAGATATTAATGCTTTGTAAGATAGGTGGTTTGCAAATATTTTTCCCATTCTGTTCGATGTATCATCACTCTATGGATCATTTCTTTCGCTGTACAAAAGCTTCTGAGTTCGATATAGTCTGATTTGTTTAGTTTGTTTTTTTGCCTCTGCTTTGGGGGTCTTGTATAAGAAATCATCCCCTACACCAATGTCTTAGAGTGTTTTCCCTGTTTTCTTTTAGCAACTGCAGTCTCAGGTCTTAAATTTAGGTCTTTGATGCATCTTTAGTTTTTGTTTATTGTGAGAGGTATGGATCTAATTTCATTCCTCTACACATGCAGTTTTTCCTGTAACATTTGTTGGAGATATTATCCTTACTCCGCTGCATGGTCTGAGCACTTTTCTCAAAAATTGGTTGCCTGTATGTATGTGGATCGATTTATGGACTCTGTATTCTGGTCCATTGATCTATGTATCGGTTTTTATGTCAGTATCATGTTGTTTTACTTACTATAGCTTTGTACTATTCTTTGAGTCAGGAAATGTGATGCCTCCAGCTTGACTTTTCTTATTCAGAATTGCTTTGGCTATTCTGGGTCTTTGGTGTTTCCATATGAATTTTTTAACTTTTATTTAATGAAAATAAATTTCCAAAGTACAGCTTATGGATTACAATGGCTTCCCCCCCATAACGTCCCTCCCACCCGCAACCCTCCCCTTTCCCACTCCCTCTCCCCTTCCATTCACATCAAGATTCATTTTCGATTCTCTTTATATACAGAAGATCAGTTTGGCATACATTAAGTAAAGATTTCAACAGTTTGCACCCACATAGAAGCATAAAGTGAAAAATACTGTTTGAGTACTAGTTATAGCATTAAATTTCAATGTACAGCACACTAAGGACAGAGATCCTACATGAGGAGTAAGTGCACAGTGACTCCTGTTGTTGACGTAACAAATTGACACTCTTGTTTATGGTATCAGTAATCACCCTATGCTCTTGTCATGAGCTGCCAAGGCTATGGAAGCCCCCTGAGTTCACCGACTCTGATCATATTTAGACAAGGCCATGGTCAAAGTGGAAGTTCTCTCCTCCCTTCAGAGAAAGGTACCTCCTTCTTTGATGACCCGTTCTTTCCACTGGGATCTCACTTGCAGAGATCTTTCATTTAGGTTTTTTTTTTCCCCCAGAGTGTCTTGGCTTTCCATGCCTGAAATACTCTCATGGGCTTTTCAGCCGGATCCGCATGCCTTAAGGGCTGATTCTGGGGCCAGAGTGCTGTTTAGGACATCTGCCATTCTATGGGTCTGCTGTGTATCTCACTTCCCATGTTAGATCGTTCTCTCCCTCTTTTATTCTATCAGCTAGTATTTGCAGACACTATTCTTGTTTATGTGCTCCCTTTGGTTCTTAGTCCTATCATTATGATCAATTGTGAACAGAAATTGATCACTTGGACTAGTGAGATGGCATTGGTACATGCCACCAGAGCCAAGAGACTTGATGGGATTGACTTGGAATCCCCTGGTATGTTTCTAACTCTACCGTTTGAGGTAAGTCAGCTTGAGCATGTCCCAAATTGCACATCTCTTCCCTCTCTTATTCTCACTCTTATATTTAACAGCAATCACTTTTCAGTTAAATTTCAGCACTTAAGAATAACTGTGTATTGATTACAGTATTCAACCAAAAGTATTAAGTAGAACAAACAAACAAAAAATACTAAGAAGGATAACATATTAAGTTGTTCATCAACAGTCAGGGCAAGGGCTGATCAAGTCACTGTTTCTCGTAGTGTTCATTTCACTTTATATGTTACTTTCTGATGTGGTTTTGAATTTGATTTGCTAGTATTTTGTTGAGAATCTTTGTGTTTATATTCAGTAAGGATATAGGTCTATAGTTTTGTTTTAGTGTCATGTCTTTGTTTGGTGGTGCCATATGTTTTAATGATGTTTACTTCTAATGCAGGACACCCTCCAGAATTTTTTGTAAGGCTGGTCTGGTGGTGGTGAATTCTCTTAGTTTTTGCTTAGCTGGAAAATACTTTATTTCTCCTTCATTTTAAAAGGAAACTTCACTGGATATAATATTATTGATTGGAGGTTTTCTACTCTTAAGATGTTGAATATGGGGCTGGCGCTGTGGCTCAATAGGCTAATCCTCCACCTAGCGGTGCTGGCACACCGGGTTCTAGTCCCGGTTGGGGCGCAGGATTCTGTCCCGGTTGCCCCTCTTCCAGGCCAGCTCTCTGCTGTGGCCCAGGAGTGCGGTGGAGGATGGCCCAAGTGCTTGGGCCCTGCACCCCATGGGAGACCAGGAAAAGCACCTGGCTCCTGGCTCCTGGCTTTGGATCAGCACGATGCGCCGGCCGCGGCTGCCATTGGAGGGTGAACCAACGGCAAAAGGAAGATCTTTTTCTCTGTCTCTCTCTCTCACTGTCCACTTTGCCTGTAAAAAAAAAAAAAAAAAAAAAAAAAAAAGATGTTGAATAAGTCATTTCACTCTCTTCTGGCCTGTAAGATTTCTGAGGTTAATCTAATTGGTTTTCCTTTATATACTTGGTGGTTTTCTCTTACTGTCTTTAGGATTCTCTCCTAGTCTTTAACTTTTGGCAGTTTGATGACAGAATCCCTTGGAGAAGAATACTTCTGGTCGAGTCTGCTTGGGGTTCTCTGAGCTTCTTGTATCCGGCTGTCCATGTGTCTTTCAAGACTTAGGAAATTTTCAGCTGTTATTTCATTTAGCAGGGTCTCAATGCTTTTTTCTTTTTTTCTCCTTCAAGAATAATATATATATATATAATTTGAATATTTGGTCATTTAATCATATCCCATATTTTACATATACTTTGTTCATTCTTTTAAATTCCTTTCTCTTTATTTTTGTCTGATTGGATTATTTCAAAATTCTTGTCCTTGAGATCAGAAATTCTTTCCTCCACTTGGTCTATTCTACTGTTGAAGTTCTCAGTCGTATGTTTTATATCACTGATTGAAGATTTTATCTCCAAAATTTCTATTTGGTTCTTCTTAATGAATTCTATCTTCTTAGTGATATTTTCATTTATTTTCTCATCTCTAATCTGTCTATCTGTATTCTTTTGCAACTCATTAGGTTTCCTTACAATCATTATTTGTATTTGTATATCTGTCATTTCATGGATTTTCTTCAGTTCAGGATCTAATTCTGGAGGAGTATTGTGTTCTTTTGGAAGCGTCATACTATCTTGTTTCTTCATGTCTCCTGTGTCCCTATGCTCATTTAGTATATTTGTCCCTTCTTCTTTATGAAGTAGATTTTATTGGAGAAGAGTTCATGGTTTAGCTAGAATGCAGGGTATCACTTGGGTTGTTGTTTTTGGCTTTGGTTCTAGGTGATCTCAGGAGTGTATGTAGCCTCTGAGTGATTTATTTTGTCCTAATCAATATCAGCTGTTTATAACTGACACAGTGGACTCGTCTGCTGTAGTTCATATGGATAGAAGCGTGGCTTTGACCGGCACACTGGGTTCTAGTCCCGGTCAGGGCGCCGGATTCTGTCCCGGTTGCCCCTCTTTCAGGCCAGCTCTCTGCTGTGGCCAGGGAGTGCAGTGGAGGATGGCCCAAGTACTTGGGCCCTGCACCCCATGGGAGACCAGGATAAGCACCTGGCTCCTGCCATCGGATCAGCGCTATGCGCCGGCTGTAGCGCGCCGGCCGCGGCGGCTGTTGGAGAGTGAACCAACGGCAAAAGGAAGACCTTTCTCTTTGTCTCTCTCTCTCTCACTGTCCACTCTGCCTGTCAAAAAAAAAAAAAAAAAAAAAAAAAGAAGTGTGGCTTTGAGATGAATGAATTTCCTTGGGTGTGTATCTTTGGTCTACAGAGAGTTCACTGTTAGTCTGCCTGGTGAATATGATAGCCAGGGCCTTGTTCTTGGTGCTGGGGGAGACAAGGGTGGTTGCCCCCTTGCCTTACTTACAAGCCTGAGTGATGTCAGGGATTATGGCACCAATTGCTGTGGCTCTAGGACTGTATGATACAAAAAGACCCTTCCTTAGGTCCTGCTAGGAGAGTCCAACTGTTGATGTGTCTTTTAATACTAACAGTTCTAGTCCTAGGGTTAGTGGAGATGAACTGAACCCTGTTCCAGTCCATTAGGGTGACTACAGGTATCCAGGAGATTTTACTCTGGAGAGTATGAGTCTACAGAAGTGGAATGTTCTTCCCTTTGTTCATGAGGGTATGTTCCAGTGGTGCTGAGAAATTTACAATGAGTTGTTACAGTCCTGACATTGCAGAGTCTAATGGAGTCTTTACCCAGATCAAACAGGGAGGGATCAGATTTTTTTATAGGCTGTTTCTGATGTTAGACCCCAGAAGCTAAGGTGAATTCCTCTTGCTCACATAGAGTGTGTGGATGTACTCCAAAACTCCCACAGTTGAAGGATGCGTGAGATCTGTCCGTTGTCCCACACATTGCCCTGACTCTCACTATGTGCTGGTGGGAGAACAGAGGTGTGCTGTGGGGAGGGGAAGGAAACAAGAGGTTTTCCTGCTCCAAGCCCCACAGTTGCTCAGACCAGTCAGCTCTTCTGGCTGAAGTAAAAGTCAGTGAGTGTCTGGAATTCCCTCTTAGGTAAAACTGCGCGTGGTGGGGCAGTTCTTCCTATCTTGGTGTGGCAGCTGGCAGTGCTGCATGGTGGCTGCAGTGGTGTCTGTCTTGTCTCCTCTTGTCCCATTGAAATCAGCTAGCTTATTAATTTCAATATTAATATCTCGAGGGCCCTTGCTGTCTATTCAGACAAGAATTCTGAATATCAGCTTGAATAAACCAGGTGACATGGTAAGTCCGCATTTATTCGATGAGCAATAAGTAGAAAGTACTTAACATAACTACTCATTGAATGTTAGCTATCAATTTCATAATTCTAATGACACATGCATTACATAATAATTATAATAAAATTCTTGTAGAGAACTTACTTTGGGCCAAGCACTATCCCATATGTTATCTTGAAACATGTTATTTCATTATTCCTGCCGATCTGAAGCCAGGAACCAGGTGCTTTTCCTGGTCTTCCATGGGGTACAGGGCCCAAACACTTGGGCCATCCTCCACTGCCTTCCCGGGCCACAGCAGAGAGCTGGCCTGGAAGAGGAGCAACCGGGACAGAACCGGCACCCCAACCGGGACTAGAACCTAAGGTGCTGGCACCGCAGGCGGAGGATTAGCCTAGTGAGCCACGGCACCGGCCGTTATTTCATTATTCTTTACGATACCTTGCAGTGAACTAGGGGCCATTGTCCTTGTTGCTGTACAGATGAGAAAACTGAGGCGCAGACAGATTAAGTAACATGTCCAAGGTCCCACAGTGAATGAATGGAGGAACAGAATCTATGCACATACCCACTATGCTCTGCTGTCTCTTATGAAAATAAAAAAGTTGAGCAAAGTATCTCGAGAACGCAATCAGACGGTTAGGCTGATGATAGACTTTCACTTTTTCCTGCTTTCTTTCAAGCCCTAGATTTGTTTGTAAGGTCAGATAAACCTAGTTAAACCAACTTAAAATGAAGCTTAGTAGGTAGCATTAAAGGAGAAAAAAGGATGAAGCGATGTCTTACAAGGAATATCTGGAACCTCAGTGGGTATGTGTAAAAGTGAAGCTTCCAGTTCATTTTGCCTAAGACAAGATCTCACTGACTTGGGAATGAGGTGACAGCATGTTTTACATAAACACTTCTAGTCTTATTTAGTTTCAGCCCCTTCTTCTCTTTCCAGCTGGTTCCCTTAGTTGCTCACAACTCTGCCTGAGACCCTAGGCAATTGTACACCTAATGACCCTGGTGACATTTTGGATGACTTCTTGTTGTACTGCAGCCCTGCTGTTCTGCTCTGTGGGTCATAATAGTGCCTGACTGCAGAGTGGGGTGCCTAAGGGCTTCAGCTTAAGTCACACAGAAGGATTCAAAATCCCATTTTGCTTGTCCTAGGAAAATTCAATATTTTTTTCCGTTTTATTTTTTATTTATTCAAAAGGTAGAAACACACACACACACACAGAAAGAGAGAGAGAAAGAGGGAGAGAGAGAGAGAGAGAGAGAGAGATGTAGACAGACCACTGATTCACTCCCTAAATACCTAAAACAGTGAGCCTGGGCAGTCTGTTATCAGGAGCCAAGAACTCAGCACAAGTTCACACATGATTAGCAGGGACCCAAGTACCCGAGCCATCACCTCATCCCCTGCACATTAGGAGGTGCACATTAGGAGGAAGCCAGAATTGGATGATGAGCACTATCCCATATGTTATGGGAGTTGAAACTGTAACCCACATACTCAAATGTGGGATGCGCACATCCCAGGAGGCATCTGACTGCTGTGCCAAACACCCATCCCAGTCAACACTTGTAAGACTTAGTTTATTTATCTATATAATGGGCACGTATCGTGTGTCTCATAGTTTTTGAGTGGATTGAGTGGCAAGGGCAGAGCATAAAATATTTTTATTGTCATGTTTAAAACTTTGAAAAAAACTGGCTTGCCTTGGATCATTACCAGATTCATTATTGAAATAACAAGAGAACTCAGCTGTTGGCATGAGAAATGACCTGGGGTACTTTTTTTTTTTTAAGATTTATTTTATTTATTTTGAAAGACAGAGTTACAGAGAGGCAGAGAGAGAGGTCTTCCATCCGATGGTTCACTCCCCAGACGGCTGCAACAGCCGGAGCTGCACGGATCCAAAGTCTGGAGCCAGGAGCTTCTTCCGGGTCTCCCACATGGGTGGAAGGGCCCAAGGATTTGGGCCATCTTCTACTGCTATCCCAGGCCACAGCAGAGAGCTGGATCGGAAGAGGAACAGTTGGGACTAGAACTGATGCCCATATGGGATGCTGGCACTTCAGGCCAGGGCTTTAACCTGCTGCTCCTCAGCGCTGGCCCCAACCTGGGGTACTTTTTAACATAGTAAAATAAACTTTTTGTTTCCAACTTTTAGCACATATATTACTACTACTGGTGATACTTGCCAAGACTGGGAAGAACATGCTGAGGAAAGAGTATAGAGCTAGGAAGTACTAGGAAAAATGTGTCTGTAAAACAGTGCCCTGCTGTTTATTTAGGTATGTGAGATAATATATGTAAATGTGTTTTGCAGATTTTCAACTTCTCAGCAATCCAAGACAATATTCTCATAATTCCCATCAGAACCTTGAGAACAGCAGTGTGGAATTAGTGTACTCAAGGGAGACAGAGAGAAGAGGCTGAGTTACATTGTGTTTTAAGGAAAGTGTATAGATTGGAATGGAGGAACATGGAATTTTGGCAGTTGGACAGCTTGAGAAAGGCAAATAGTAGAAAAGCATTGTAGGTGATAAAATACTGATAGTTTGGAATACTTTGACATTTATTTGGCAAATCAGTGGGACCTTGAGTAGCAGGTAGAGGATTCTAGATGATTTTTATTTGGCCTTGATGTCCTGGGGAGTCTGTGACTTTTCCTTTCGCTATAAGCTGAGTGCCAATGGGTCTTCTATTCCAGCTCCTGAGGCAGGTATTGAGGCAGAGGTGATTTACCACGGTGCCTCCTCGTAGGATGCAAGCACGCTGAGCTTATCTGGTCCTGGTGGGTACAGGTGTCCTCCAGAATTCTCAACGCTCTCCTCATTCTCTGTCTGGGTGAGGCAGTTTCTTCTTTCTGATTGTCAAACACAAAGGGACTTATCACAGGCCTTCTCCTAGACATCCAGTCATATAAGTGGGGATAGAGACATGGAGCAGCTTCTGAGAAATCTGTCTGAACCTGGATAGGACCAGCACTTCTCAGGTTATCAAACCGAGCAAGCAGCTCTCGTCACTAGTGCAGAAAACCATTTCTGAATTTAACCCATTGCAAACTTTCTCTCTCAATGAAACGGAACCAATTGGAGGTACAGGTAATCTGGGTGTACCATTACGTACTATACCAATCCCATGATTATATTGGACTTCATTTATTTATTCAATGAATATGTACCACGTGCTAGGTCCTCTTTTAGACGTGGGAATATGATAATGAATATGATGAAGAGACATCCCTGACGTCCTGGTCCTTATGTTCTGGTAGAAGGAGACAGATAACAAACCTGATGAATAAATAACTTATGTTGCATATCAGATGGAGGAAATGGACAAGGATCCCATATTCCTGGGTCCTTGGATATCCCTAATGCCTGATCAATCGTCTACACAAGTGCTCAAGAATTACTTACAGGACAAAGTGGGGTTGAGAGTGTAAGCTAAGATCTTCTTTCTGACAATGTAGCCTCAAACTCATGGTGTTTTAGTTTTCCCCAAATACACGCATCAAGAAAACAAATGAAACTTTTACAATTATTTGTTTTCCATAAAACTGATTCTGTCGTTAATTAGAAATTATCTGACATTAACTTATAGGATGAATTTCATATCCTAGTTGTTTTGGAAAGGTTATTGTATAGTATTTTCTTCTTTACCCATTTATTATTTGACCTTGATAAAGAGTAAGAAAAAGGAAGAAGGAGGGGTGGGAGAGAAAGAGAGCAAGAGGTAAAATGTAAAAAGATTTTAAAAAGTCATGTTATTTTAGTCTATCATTTCTGTCTTTAGCAATTTTATCTGGTTGTCTTTCATTTCCTGAACTACTTAGGCACAATAATTATGGACAAATCTTAAATTTTAAAAATAATTCTTGGAGCCCGTGCTGTGGTGTAGTGGGTAAAGCTGCCGCCTATGGTGCTGACACCCCAATATGGGCGCCGATTCAAGTCTTAGCTACTCTACTTCTGACCCAGCTCTCTACTATGACCTGGGAAAACAGTAAAGGATGGCCCAAGTCCTTGGGCCACTGCACCCACATGGGAGAAACAGAAGAAGTTCCTGGCTCCTAGCTTCAGATTGGCGCAGGTCTGGCCATTGAGGCCATCTGGAGTGCGAACCAGCAGGTGGAAGACCTCTCTCTCTCTCTCTCTCTCTAGCTGCCTCTACCTCTCTGTAACTCTGCCTTAAAATAAATAAATAAATCTTAAAAAAAGAGAAATGTTCTTTAACAAAATAATTTTCACATGATTGCACATGGTGTTTGTATATTCATATCTTTTACATATTTTGTATGGGTGGTATTTACCTTTAGCTTCTAAAACTTTGTGACCTTTTAGTTTGCATAGAGTTTAATGTGTACCACAGTATAACATGTAAAGAAATTTTAATATTTTTTGCCAAATCAAAACATATATGAGGGATTATCTCAGCCATTTAAAAAATAGTCTGAATTTAGTAGGCTGAAAACATGAAAGGCTCGTTGATTTTTTAAAAAGGTTTTATTTTTTTATTTATTTGAGAGGCAGAGTTACAGACAGAGAGATAGAGAGACAGAAAGAAAGGTTTCCTATCTGCTGTTTCATTCCCCAAATGGCCCCACTGGCTGGAGCTGAGCCAGCCTGAAACCAGGAGTCAACAACTTCTTCTGGGTCTCCCACACAGATGCAGGGGCCCTTGAACTTGGGCCATCCTCCACTGCTTTCTCAGGCCATAAGCAGAGATCTGGATTGAAGAGGAGCAGCTGGGACATGAACCAGTGCCCACATGGGATGTTGGTGCCGCAGGCAGAAGCTTAGCTTGCTATGGCACAGCACTGGCCCCCTATCTCAGCCATTTATGAATTACGCTTCATCAGAACCATGGGGATGACATTGGTGGTGCAGGGTTGGTGTTGGGGATGGGTGTTGTCAGTCAAGGCTCTCAGAGACCACAGCAAGTGAGTACTGACAGAAAAGTATGCTTTCTTTCTTCCTCTTTCCTTGTACTTATTTCAGTTGGCATTGATGATATATTTCTGTTTTTCTTTGGATTTATGTACACACAAACACATACATACAGATTTAAGAGTTATTCTACCCACTGAGTTTGGAAAAGATCTCTGTGAGATTGTAGCATGGTGAAGGAAACAGTTACTTCCCTACATAACATATATCAGTTTGTAATATAATTTATTTATGAATTTACTTTCTTTTTAAAATTTTATTTATTTATTTATTTATTTATTTTTATTTATTTTTGACAGGCAGAGTTAGACAGAGAGAGAGAGAAAGAGAGAAAGATTTTCCTTCCGTTGGTTCACCCCCCAAATGGCTGCCACAGCTGGCGCGCTGCGCTGATCCGAAGCCAGGAGCCAGTTGCCTCTTCCTGGTCTCCCACACGGGTGTAGTGCCCAAGTACTTGGGCCATCCTCCACTGCCTTCCCGGGCCACAGCAGAGAGCTGTGATGAGCAACCGGGACAGAATCTGGTGCCCCAACCGGGACTAGAACCCGGGGCACCGTTGCCGCAGGCTGAAGATTAGCCTAGTGAGCCATGGTGCCAGTGTGAATTTACTTTCAATATTTGAATGAAGTATGAGAAAGTATTGTTGAAGATTATAATATTTTCCAAAATGAGCATATGGCTAGGGAACTACAGATAGGTTAGTTGTCAGAGAATCTCTTTGTTTGAGAAAAGATGGTTGGGTAGGAGTAGTCAGATAAAGAAGAGAATGGTGGAGTGGGAGAATGTTCCAGGCTGAGGAAATAGCATATGTGAGGATTGAGAGGTGATGGATAGTTGAAGAGTTGCACTGTGCACAAGGGAGAGAGGGATAAAGAGCAAGACTCTAGAACTATTGGATTATGTTATGAAGAGCTTTGTGGGCCATCTCTGTTATGACAGGGAAGTTTTTTTTTTTTTAAACTTTTATTTAATGAATATAAATTTCCAAAGTACGACTTATGGATTACAATGGCTTCCCCCCCATACCGTCCTTCCCACCCACAACCCTCCCCTTTCCCACTCCCTCTCCCCTTCCATTCACATCAAGATTCATTTTCGATTATCTTAATATACAGAAGATCAGCTTAGTATACATTAAGTATGGATTTCAACAGTTTGCTCCCACACAGAAACATAAAGTGAAAAATAATAGATGATTTTTTTTAAATGATGATGAAATCAGAGCAGACCTATTGTCATGTTTAATCCCAGTGAGAGTCAAGTTAGGAATTGATAATTTCTTTTTTTTTTTTTTTTTTTACAGAGGATCAGTTTAGTATGCATTAAGTAAGGATTTCAACAGTTTGCACCCCCATAGAAACACAAACTGAATTATATTGTTTGAGTACTCGTTATAGCATTAAATCTCAATGCACTGCACATTAAGGACAGAGATCCTACATGAGGAGTAAGTGCACAGTGACTCCTGTTGTTGACTTTACTAATTGACACTCCTGTCTATGGCATCAGTAATCTCCCTATGCTCCAGTCATGAGTTTCCAAGGCTATGGAAGCCCTCTGAGTTCTCCGACTCTTATCTTGTTTAGACAAGGTCATAGTCAAAGTGGAGGTTCTCTCCTCCCTTCAGAGAAAGGTACCTCCTTCTTTGATGACCTGTTCTTTCCACTGGGATCTCACTCGCAGAGATCTTTTGCCAGAGTGTCTTGGCTTTCCATGCCTGAAATACTCTCATGAGCTTTTCAGCCAGCTCCGAATGCCTTTAGGGCTGATTCTGAGGCCAGAGTGCTATTTAAGACATCTGCCATTCTATGAGTCTGCTGAGTATCTCACTTCCCATGTTGGATCACTCTCCCCTTTATTTACTCCATCGGTTAGCGTTAGCAGGTACTAGACTTGTCTATGTGCTCCCTTTGACTCCCAGTCCCTCCACCATGACCAACTGTGAACTGAAATTGATCACCTGGAACAGTGAGATGGCATTGGTACATGCCACCTCGATGGGATTGAATTGGAATCCCCTGGTATGCTTCCAACTCCACCACTTGGGGCAAGTCAGCCTGAGCATGTCCCAAATTATACATCTTTCCCTCTCCCATTCCCACTCCCATGTTCAACAGGGATCACATTTCAGTTAATTTTCAACACTTAATAATAACTGTGCATCAATTACAGAACTAAACCAGTCATATTAAGTAGAACAGATAAAAAAAGCTACTAAGAGGGATAATGTATTAAGTTGTTCATTAACAGTCAGGGCTATGCTGATCAAGCCACCATTTCCCATAGTGTCCACCTCACTCCAACAGGTTTCCCTCTTGGTGTTCAGTCAGTCATCACCGATCAGGGAGAACATATGGTATTTGTCCCTTTGGGACTGGCTTATTTCACTCAGCATGATGTGTTCCAGATTCCTCCATTTTGTTGCAAATGACTGGATTTCATTGTTTCTTACTGCGGTATAGTATTCTAAAGAGTACATATCCCATAATTTCTTTATCCAGTCTATCGTTGATGGGCATTTAGGTTGGTTCCAGGTCTTAGCTATTGTGAATTGAGCTGCAATAAACATTAGGGTGCAGACCTCTTTTTTGTTTGCCAATTTAAATTCCTTTGGGTAAATTCCAAGGAGTGGGATGGCTGGGTCGAATGGTAGGTTATATTCAGGTTTCTGAGGAATCTCCAGACTGACTTCCATAGTGGCTTGACCAGTTTGCATTCCCACCAACAGTGGGTTAGTGTCCCTTTTTCCCCACATCCTGGCCAGCATCTGTTGTTGGTAGATTTCTGCATGTGAGCCATTCTAACCGGGGTGAGGTGAAACCTCATTGTGGTTTTGATTTGCATTTCCCTGATTGCTAATGACCTTGAACATTTTTTCATGTGCCTGTTGGCCATTTGGATTTCCTCTTTTGAAAAATGTCTATTGAGGTCCTTGGCCCATCTCTTAAGTGGGTTGTTGGTTTTGTTTTTGTGGAGTTTCTTGATCTCTTTGTAGATTCTGGTTATTAACCCTTTATCTGTTGGATAGTTTGCAAATATTTTTTCCCATTCTGTCGGTTGTCTCTTCACTCTCCCGACTGTTTCTTTTGCAGTACAGAAACTTCTCAATTTGATGCAATCCCAATAGTTGATTTTGGCTTTGACTGCCTGTGCCTCCCGGGTCTTTTCCAGAAATTCTTTGCCTGTGCCAATATCTTGAAGGGTTTCTCCAATGTTCTCTAGTAACTTGATGGTGTCAGGTCGTAGATTTAGGTCTTTAATCCATGTTGAGTGGATTTTTGTGTAAGGTGTAAGGTAGGGGTCTTGCTTCATGCTTCTGCACGTGGAAATCCAATTTTCCCAGCACCATTTATTGAATAGACTGTCCTTGCTCCAGGAATTAGTTTTAGATCCTTGATCAAATATAAGTTGGCTGTAGATGTTTGGGTTGATTTCTGGTGTTTCAATTCTGTTCCATTGGTCTATCCATCTGTTTCTGTACCAGTACCATGCTGTTTTGATTACAACTGCCCTGTAGTATGTCCTGAAATCTGGTATTGTGATGCCTCCGGCTTTGTTTTTGTTGTACAAGATTGCTTTAGCTATTCGAGGTCTCTTGTGCCTCCATATAAATTTCAGCACCATTTTTTCCAGATCTGAGAAGAAGGTCTTCGGTATCTTGATTGGGATTGCATTGAATCTGTAAATTGCTTTTGGGAGAATGGACATTTTGATGATATTGATTCTTCCAATCCATGAGCATGGAAGATTTTTCCATTTCTTGGTATCCTCTTCTATTTCTTTCTTTAAGGTTTTGTAATTTTCATCGTAGAGATCTTTAACGTCCTTGGTTAAGTTTATTCCAAGGTATTTGATTGTTTTTGTAGCTATTGTGAATGGGATTGATCTTAGAAGTTCTTCCTCAGCCATGGCATTGTCTGTGTATACAAAGGCTGTTGATTTTTGTGCATTGATTTTATACCCTGCTACTTTGCCAAACTCTTCTATGAGTTCCAATAGTCTCTTAGTAGAGTTCTTTGGGTCCCCTAAATAAAGAATCATGTCATCTGCAAAGAGGGATAGTTTGAGTTCTTCCTTCCCAATTTGTATCCCTTTAATTTCTTTTTCTTGCCTAATAGCTCTGGATAAAACTTCCAGAACTAAATTGAATAGCAGTGGTGAGAGTGGGCATCCCTGTCTGGTACCAGATCTCAGTGGAAATGCATGACAGGGAAGTTTTAAACAAAGGGTTGGTGATGTGACCAGACTTGAGCAACTCAAAGAATGCTCCCTTTGCTTTTTGAAGATCATTTAGAGAAAGATAAGACAGATGGTAAAGAAACAAGGTGGCCCTAGAGAGACATTGTGGTGGTCTGGATTAGGCTGCTCAGGCACAGCCACGAGGTAGGTAGATCTGCAGGACTTGTTTGCATTTAGAAGATGGGAAGAAGGGCAGGCAGACATGATTCTTGGTTTCTGGCTCAGCTGACTGTGTGGGTAGTGGTTACAGTTTTAGAGAAGAGGAACACTGCGGGAGGAACAGACATGGAAGGAAGAAAATGAATTCAACTGTGGGCATGAACAGTTTGAGACATCCAGCAGGAAGTTGCACATATGGCTCAAGTGACTGGGTTCCTGCCACTCGTGTGGGAGACCTGGCTGCATGTGGGCTGGAGACTATGTTTAGGCCTGAACACTAAGTAGAAGCATCCTTTGAGGGAAGAGCTTGGGGAAAGAGATTTTGGGAACACTGATGAGTACCAATAAAAGAGTTACTAGAGAAGTAGGAAGGAAATAATAATAAAGATGATAAAAGTGGAAATCTGCATGATACTATGTGCTAGACACTGTTTAATGTATTTTTATATGTTAGATACATCTAATCTGCTCTAGAGGTTGGTGCTTCTATGATCCTTTATCTTATAGAAGAAAAATATGTGAGCTTCAAAAGATTAAGTAACTTACAGACTCATGTACCAGTAAACAACATGGCTGATTTAAATCCAGGTTTTGGGAGTCTCTTTAATTTAATTTAAATTCAGGATTTGGGGAGTCTCTTTTTTTATAATTATTGACATAATATTTAAATCATATGCTGCTTTAAAACAAATACAGACAATACTCTAAAAACAGTTTAATCAAAAGACATATGCCAAGAAATCACTATCCAAACAAAAGCTACTATAATACAAGCAATAGTAGATAAAATAAAATGCAATTCAATAAGGTTTAATAGAAGTAGATAAACATTCAAAATTCACCCATCAAGTAAATATGAACATCATTAATATTTTGGATATAAAAGCACAACTTCCAAGATATGAATAAAAATACCGAATCCATAAGTAGAAAACAATAAAATTTATAAACATAGAAAATCTCAATTTGTTTATATCAGAAATGGATGATTCTAACACAGTCTGGTAGGTATAATAAATATGAAATGTTAAATTAAAATATTTTCTTACATAGATGTAGACAAATACATGATGGATACTTGATACAGAAAATGATAGATGGGTAGTGCAAGGTGTCCGGTGTGTAACAAATCTTCCCAGGCAGACGAATCAGTTAATTCACAGGCTTTTATTGGGGTTCCGCTCCCGGGCGAGGTTTCCCGGTCCCAACAGAGCAACAGAGCAGGGGCCAGGGAAGTCGCCGGGAGTCTCTTTGTATACTCTGCTGAAAGTCATTGAAATTTTATGTGATCTCAATTGCTGGTTCATTGCCCTAAATGTCTGCAAAAGCTAGGGCTGGACCAGGCCAACTTTGCGAACCAGAAGGTCAATCCAGGTTTTCCACATGGGAGAAAGGAACCCAATCACCTGAGACATCACCTACTGCCTCCTAGGGTCTGCTTTAGTGAGAAGTTGGAGTCAGGAACTGGAGCTGAGAATCAAGCCCAAGAATTCCAATGCGGGTTGTAGGCATCCTAACCACTAGGGATTCTTTATGAGAGGAATAAATTTGAGAAACTTTTTTTTCTAGAAAGTAGAATACATAACCTAAAATAATCATAAATAATATTTAGTTATAAATTATAAAATGTTGCTTTCTGACAGTTACTTTAGCCATATAATGATTAGTTGATTACCACTACCCATCAGGCAGCAGCAATCAATTTGAATGCAAAGTCTATGTCCAGAATTATACTAATGTGTGAGTTCTGTCTTGGGAAGCTGGTGAACAAATGCATTATAAATTTTAACCAGACATAAACGGATTGCTTTCACTGAGAACAAATGGCAATCATCATTCAGTACATTTCATTCAATTTACTCACTTCCTTCCACTTATTACTCTCAAAGTACAGATGGCAAGGATTGCCTTAAGGAGTCTCCTCAAAAAAATTACTCTTCTTGGTGACTTGCAATCTGGTTTAATTTTGACCCTAGGCTTTTATCTAGGTGAGTTGGATCACTGTCCCTAAGCTCCAAATTGTTAAGAAACTTAGGGCATGCACTGGCCTATTTCTCTGTAGGAAGGAAGGGCATGGGAAAATGTCACACTGGAACTAGGCTGGTCAAACTACAGTCCTATAAAGGTGGAGCGAAAAGTGTCCCCTTGAGTTCTCTGTCATTGATAGGTGGTGTTCTTTCCTTGTTTTATGATAGAGTTGGAGTTATGTAAGATATGTTCTTATTGAATCTTAATGGCACCTTCTACAAATTTCTTCCTTATCAGTCTTAATAGTGTATGTTTTATGGGTTTATGAAAATCTTTTTTTTAAATTTTTTTAACTTTTATTTAGTAAATATAAATTTCCAAAGTATAGTTTATGGATTACAATGGCTTCCACACCCCATAATTTCCCTCCCACTCGCACCCCTCCCATCTCCTGCTCCCTCTCCCATTCCATTCACATCAAGATTCATTTTCTTTTCTTTTTTTTTTTTTTGACAGGCAGAGTGGACAGTGAGAGAGAGAGACAGAGAGAAAGGTCTTCCTTTACCATTGGTTCACCCTCCAATGGCCGCCGCGGCCGGGCGCACCCGGCACACCGCACTGATCCGATGGCAGGAGCCAGGTACTTATCCTGGTCTCCCATGGGGTGCAGGGCCCAAGTACTTGGGCCATCCTCCACTGCACTCCCTGGCCACAGCAGAGAGCTGGCCTGGAAGAGGGGCAACCGGGACAGAATCCGGCGCCCCGACTGGGACTAGAACCCGGTGTGCTGGCACCGCAAGGCGGAGGATTAGCCTAGTGAGCCACGGCGCCAGCCCAAGATTCATTTTCAATTATCTTTATATACACAAGATGGATTTAGTATATATTAAGTAAAGATTTCATCAGTTTGCACCCACACAGAACATAAAGTGTAAAATACTGTTTCAGTACTAGTTATAGCATTACTTCACATTGGACAACCCATTAAGGACAGATCCCACATGAGGAGTAAGTACACAGTGACTCCTGTTGTTGACTTAACAATTTGACACTCTTGTTTATGGCATCAGTAATTTCCCTAGGCTCTAGTCATGAGTTGCCAAGGCTATGGAAGCCCCTTGAGTTCTCCGACTCTTATCTTGTTTAGACAAGGTCATAGTCAAAGTGGAAGTTCTCTCCTCCCTTCAGAGAAAGGTACCTCCTTCTTTGATGGCCCCGTTCTTTCCACTGGGATCTCACTTGCAGAGATCTTTCACTTAGGTCATTTTTTTTTCTTTTTGCCACAGTGTCTTGGCTTTCCATGCCTAAAATACTCTCATGGGCTCTTCAGTCAGATCTGAATGCTATAAGGGCTGATTCTGAGGCTAGAGTGCCATTTAGGACATCTGCCATTCTATGAGTCTGCTGTGTATCCTGCTTCCCATGTTGGATTGTTCTCTCCTTTTTTGATTCTATCAATTAGTATTAGCAGACACTAGTCTTGCTTGTTGATCCCTTTGATTCTTAGACCTATCAGTATGATCAATTGTGAACTGAAATTGATCACTTGGACTAGTGAGATGGCATTGGTACATGCCCCCTTGATGGGATTGCATTGGAATCCCCTGGCACGTTTCTAACTCCACCATTTGGGGCAAGTCAGCTTGAGCATGTCCCAAATTGTCCATCTCCTCCCTCTCTTATTCCCACTCTTATATTTAACAGGGATCACTTTTCAGTTAAATTTAAACACCTAAGAATAATTGTGTGTTAATTACAGAGTTCAACCAATAGTACTAGAACAAAAAAAAAATACTAAAATGGATAAAGTATTACATTGTACATCAACAGTCAGGACAAGGGCTGATCAAGTCACTGTTTCTCATAGTGTCCATTTCACTTCAACAGGTTTCCCCTTAGGTGCTCAGTTAGTTGTCGCCGATCAGGGAGAACATATAATATTTGTCCCTTTGGATAAAGAAATGGGACATGTACTCTATAGAATACTATACAGCAGTCAAAAACAATGAAATCCAGTCATTTGCAACAAAATGGAGGAATCTGGAAAGCATTATGCTGAGTGAAATAAGCTAGTCCCAAAGGGACAAAAGGGTTTATGAAAATCTTTAGAATATTTTTTTTAAAAATCCTCCCTTCGAAGGAAAGTTATAAAAAGGATACTAATGCATTTAAATGTTAAATATTGTGTAATGTAAAGTGTTATTTCAAGTAGACAGTTTACTTAGAGTTTGATTAAAATTATTTAGATGTAAAATACACTTAAAATACATTATTATTGTTCGAATGCCTTTTTGTTGTACCTCTAGTTTGTGGTTTTCGAAGTATTTGGGGTATACTTACATATTATTTGAAGAAAAACAATTGTGTTCTGTAAATAGAGCTTTGTTATTTGGGCTAACCCTACTTTCTTAAGGAAAAAAAAAGTAAGATTATCAGCTGCTTCAGAATTCCAGTTAGTCATTGATAAAGGAAAAGAGAAGAGGAAATGAAATAATGAAGAAAGATGCAGGTAAAGAGTAAGTGGATTTTCATTACCAGGCAGGCAAATGCAGAGGAAAAACCAGTGGAAGAATCAGTTTGGTACAGCTTCTTTTCATTCAAAACAGGCCTTGCAGATAATTATACTTATGACTCATTTGTCGCATCATACATTTCTTCACTTTTGCTACAAATCGTATTTCGTGAAGTTCATTTCATGATTGATTTACTGGTCTTAATAAAAATTGCTTGGGTCTCCCCAGGTTAAAAGACACCAGGGACTACCTGCCTGAGCAAATTCATAGTACGTATTCTTTATTGGGTGACAAACAGGGCAGTGAAGCCAATTGCGAACAGTTTTCCTTTTGGTTCAGGGACTGATTATGGGCAAGGAATACCTTGTGTCCTCCTGGAGCACCTCACAAGCCCTAAGCTTGTGAGAGATCAACAGAGATGGGTGCTTTCCTGCCTGGGCTTATCTCTATGGGTCTCTACTTGAGTTTATAGGCTGGTGAGAGGGGGCAGAGAGGACTCTAGTGATGTTTATACTTGAGCATGGCTTTATATCATGTTTGAGTAATTTCCTATATTCAAAGCAAATGACCAAGGCTTCCCTGTACTCTGTGTCTTGGGAGTGTGTGCCTGAGTGAGAGAATGAGAATGTATGTTTCTTCACTGATGGATGTCTTGTCTACTCTTGTGGCATTTTTTCTGGCTTATGTTTTTTAAGAGCCAGAGAAAGGCTTTGATCTGAATAACTTTAATTTTATTTTAGATTTATTTTATTTATTTGAAAGACAGAGTTACAGAGAGAGGTAGAGACAGAGAGCAAGGTTTTCCATCCGCTGGTTCACTCCCCAGATGGCCGCAATGGCTGGAGCAGTGTCAATCCAAAGCCAGGAGCCAGGATCGTCTTCCAGGTCTCCCATGTGCAGGGTGGGTCCAAGGGCTCAAGGACTTGGGCCATCTTCTACTGCTTTCCCAGGGCATAGAGGAGAGCTGGATTGGAAGTAGAGCAGCCGGGACTAAAATCGGCGCCCATATGAGATGCCGGCACTTCAGGCCAGGGCTTTAACCCACTGTGCCACAGTGCCGGCCCCTGAATAACTTTAAGAACTTTCCTGGTGGTTTAAGTGAAGCTTGAGAGAGGAAGTTGTTGTTCTTGCTAGTATCTTTATATGTCTCTTTTTAGCTTCCCTGTAAAGGTGGGTGGTTGTCTCAGGTGTTTCAAACACATTGTGACCACACTTGGACTTTCTAGATTTATTATAGGATATTCTCAACATTAATAAGTTGCTTCTCCAGGATACACAACAGACTCATAGAATGGCAGATGCCCTAAACAGCACTCTGGCCTCAGAATTAGCCCTTAAGGCATTCGGATCTGGCTAAAAAGCCCATGAGAGTATTTTAGGCATGGAAAACCAAGACACTGTGGAAAAAAAAAAAAAAAGAAAAAAAAGAAAGAAAGATCTCTGTGAGTGAGATCCCAGTGGAGAGAATGGGCCATCAAAGAAGGAGGTGCCTTTCTCTGAAGGGAGGAGAGAACTTCCACTTCGACTATGACTTTGTCTAAATAAGATTGGAGTTGGCGAACTCAAAAGCTTCCATAGCCTTGGCAACTCATGACAAGCACCTAGGGTGATTACTGATATCATAAATAAGAGTGTCAATTTTTTAAATCAACAACAGGAGTCACTGTGCACTTACTCCCCATGTAGGATCTCTGTCCTTAATGTATTGTACTATGTGAATTAACAGTATAACTAGTACTCAAACAGTACTTATACTTTGTGTTTCTGTATGAGTGCAAACTGTTGAAATCTTTACTTAGTATATACTAAATTGATCTTCTTCTGTGTATAAAGATAATTGAAAATGAATCTTGATGTGAATGGGATGGGGGAGGGAGCAGGAGATGGGAGGGTTGTGGGTGGGAGGGAAGTTATGGGGGGAAAAGCCACTATAATCCAAAAGCTGTACTTTGGAAATTTATATTTATTAAATAAAAGTTAAAAAAATAAAAAATAAGTTGCTTCTCAATATTTATCTTTTATCATTAGTAATATTTTTCAAATCATTATTCATTTGGCAATTATTTATTGAGTATCTGGTACATGCTAGGCATTATGTTATAATTGTAGGTTGAAGATGGGTAGGATATAGTCGCTATACACAATCTCTTGCTAGCCAGAAGAAACACCAACAAGTATATTTAATGTATTTTAATTAACTTCATATTTAAAAAGAATCAAAATTCCAAGCTTTAATTGACTATGTCTAATGACTCTATGTAATTGAAAGTGCATTCTTTGGCCAGCGCCTCGGCTCTCTAGGCTAATCCTCCACCTTGCGGCGCCAGCACACCGGGTTCTAGTCCCAGTCGGGGTGCCAGATTCTGTCCCGGTTGCCCCTCTTCCAGGCCAGCTCTCTGCTGTGGCCAGGGAGTGCAGTGGAGGATGGCCCAAGTACTTAGGCCCTGCACCCCATGGGAGACCAGGATAAGTACCTGGCTCCTGCCCTCAGATCAGCACAGCGCGCCGGCCACAGTGCACCAGCTGAGGCGGCCATTGGAGGGTGAACCAACAGCAGAGGAAGACCTTCCTCTCTCTCTCTCTCTCACTGTCCACTCTGTCAAAAAAAAAAAAAATAAATAAAGAAAGTGCATTCTTTGGCAGTGGTTCCCGTACTTATTTGAGTCTGCTGCAGGGCTTCCTTCAGGTGTGGGAGAGGAGAAAGGGAAAAGTAACAGGGGTGAAATTTATGTTGAAAGCCTCTGCTTGTACCTGTTCTTGATTCACTTGATAAATCTTGTTAAGATGTGATGTCCACGAAGCTAGCAGGTTTCTAAACCATTCACAAGCTTCTACTTGAATACAAAGACACTGAATATAACCATCATATTGTTATTGACTAACTCTAAGTGAAACATATTCATTGTTCTGAAGGAACACAATACAGCACAATTTTGTGTGACTTCTCGGACGTGTATGCTCATCTTAAGGGATAAGGACACAGGTACACACAAACACAGCCATCTGCACATCCATTTCCTGTGTGTTCTCTTTGGTTATCCACAAAACTTAACTTTCCTGATTTAGGGACATAGAAGTCTACAAATTAAAAGTCTACAATATAGATATTTCTGTCAGTCTTTACCCCAGTAAGGTTTAATTGTTTTGCTGACTTTATTGCTTGTGATTTTGTATCTTCAGGTACAGCTGCATTGGGCAATAGCAAAAGATATTAGGGCATTTTATTTATTGATTGTTTATATTTTGGTAAGTTAGAAATGAGGTTACTGATAGAAACTAGAGGATGAGATTATTAATAAAACTAAGAAAAAATGGTGATATGTGACTCTGGATCTGTCATAGGGGCACGGCAGATGGCACAGTGGAGAACAGGTGATAATAGCATGTGGAGAGAAGTCTCTGTCATAAGCGCCAAACCAGGATCTCTCTGCTGTTGGCTTGGAACTTGCCCTTGGCCATAGTAACAGCCTGCAGAGTGTACAGGACAGCTGCCTTTTTATAACTCAGTAATGGCTACCTACTTAAATATAGTTATAATGTAACAGCACAATTGAGTGTTTCTAGCATAAATGCATTTAAAAATATTGTTTGTGTGAGAGACAGCAAGAGGGAAGAGGGGAAAGGAGAACAGAGCAGAGAAGAGGAGAGAAAATAGGAGAGAGTGAAGGAGAGCTAGGGAGAGCTCCCATTCAATGGGTTACTCCCCCAATGCCTGCAATGCCTGGGCTGTGTCAGACTGAAGCCAGGATCTGGGAACTTGATCCATTTCTCCCAAGTGGGTGGTAGGAATCCAACTACATGTCCCATCACCTGATGCTTCCTAGGATTCACATTAGCACTAAGCTGGAATTGGAAGCCAGATCTGGGACTCAAACCTATGTAGTTTGATATGAGTTGTGGGCATCTTAAGCACTAGGCCAAATGCCTTCCTCAAAAGTAGTTTTGAATCTCTCTCATAGTAATAATATGGAAAAAGGTAGAACTAACAGATCAATGAGTTCAAAACCAATTAGGCAGTGGATTGAGATATGCTTAAATATGTATACATTTGTGGAGCTGGCTTTGTTACAAATAGAGTTTATAAACTTTGATAAGCTTTTAATTAATATTGAGATGTGTCTTACTCTGTTCTATGCTGTTCTAACAGAATACTACACACTTGGTAATTTACAAAAACAGAAGTTATTTTCTCACAATCTGGGGGCTGCGAAGTCCAAGATCAAGGTGCTTGCATTTGGTGTCTGGTGTGGACCTTCTTACTGCATCCTCACATGATGGAAGGCAGAAGGGCAAGCTAGCCTAGTGCTGTGTGGAACCTCCTATGCAAGGTCTTTAATCCCATTCATAAGAATCAGGCCTTCATGGCCTAATAACTTCTTAAAGACTCCTTTGAAACTTTCATTGGTGACATCTGAATTTTAGAAGAGACACATTGAAACCATAGTAACATATTAGGAAAAAAATAGTATTATAAAATGTCCATTAGTATGCCACTTAACTAATTAAACACTCTACAGAATATTGAGATCAAGTTGTCCTTCAAATATACAACTGATACAACCCAAGAGTAGTACTTGCAAGTGTTTAAACATTTGCAAAAGAAAGTAGTGCTATAAGTAATTTAGGAGAAAATGTCACATAGTACAAGATAAAATCTGATGAGGTTTTACTGTAGCATTTTGGCTTTGACTAAAGAAAAAAAGAATCTTAATTTTTAAACCTCTGGGTGAGAAAATCTGTGCTTAAAAAATCAAGGTGTTCCAACTTGGTAAACTTCACTTGGAATATTCAAGGTTTCTAATACTTGTAAAATTTAATGAAGAATTTGACTTTAAACCAGATGGATTACTTACTATATGAAATAAAAATACCTTGAGCCCTTGCACATAACATTCATTCCTGCTACACTGTTATAAAAAGGTTCTTAAAGTTGATTTAGGAATGCTGAAAGTAACAGAACAAGAGACAAGATAGTTAAATACCCACACAGTACAGATTTAAAATGCAGTGAGTTTATTTTCTGTACTACTAGGCATATTTATACAATTGTTAGCATAGAGAATTCATTCCATTTTTCATTAGCAATTTTATCTCCCTGCTGAATGTGGTAGACTTTTAGTTCTCTTATTTATTACTGCTTAATTTGTTTGCCAGCAGTGTAAAGAAATATAGACCTGCATTTGGTAGAATTTTAGCTATTCCATCTTGAAAATCTAGTCTAACCTGACTACAGTTAAAACTCCAGGGGCATATTACCCTAAAGAGAATGTGGGCTATTATCCGGCAGTCTGTGAGATTTCCTCCTTTCTCAACATTTCAGATTGGTTGCAAGAGGCAGGGAGAAAATATAGGAGTCCATGTTCCCATTAAAATTCCTCTACACCACCATGCTCTGGCTTAGGTCTTTGCCATCTCTAAGCCAAACCACAGCAATTGCTTCTCTGTTGGTTTCTCTGCCTCAGTTCTCTCCCCATAATGGGAATATTTCAGACATTCCAATATCAGAGTAAATTTTATAAAATACATTAGACATCCTGTGGGTTCTCCAATAAAGTCCGAATTCCTCAGTATGGTAGTCAAGTCATGATATAGTCTTACCATCTCCTGCCCCTGCAATTCTAAGACAGTGGTTCTCTCCTGAATAAACTGTCGTTTCATGTGCTTCTTTCTAAATGGAAGGTTCTTTGTCTGTTAATTCCAGTCTCTGACTTTGAAAATCAGATTTATTTTTCAACTCACTCATCTGTGAAGACCTTCCTGAACTTTTTCTACATTTGGCAAAAATACTAATCCACTAGGTTATCAAACGGGCAAAATTAACACAAAGATTTTTTAAGATTTTATAAAACAAAAATCCTAAGCAGAATTTATTCATTTGGTGCCTGTATTATAGCTTTTTATGTTGATTATATTTTTGAAATGTCTATTATACTTCTCTTTGACTTAGAAATCCTTAAGTACAGGGCTATTTTCTTACTAGTCTTTAGCATTCTATACAAACATATGAATATTAGGTACTCAATTAATATTGGTCACCAAATGAATAAATTCTGCTTAGAATTTTTGTTTTATAAAATCTTAAAAATCTTTGTGTTAATTTTGCCCGTTTGATACTGGCTAACATGTGTATAAGTAATCTAAGTCATTGTTTCAACTAGTGAAATAAAGTGGAATGATTTAAAGTACAATGGTTGTATGCCAAATTATTTTTACTTAAAAAATTCTTTACATTAAAACTATAATAAAACAGCAATTTTCTAGTATAATTCTTGTTTTAAAATTCAGATTTACTAAAATCTTTATTTACTTTCTAGATCTAAGCATATCTGTTTTTCATGACAAAACTCCTAAATGGTTCTGTGTTTGGTAATATTATTTGTTGATGATGTTAATAAATGAACTTTGAGAGTCATCGTGATATGGTGGTTAAGCAAACTATTGAGCCAAAGTCTTTGGGCTTAAATATTAGCTCTAATAATTATTAATGAAATAACTTTGGAAAGTTATTCTGAAACAGTTTTTTCCCCTTTAAAAAAATAAAGATAATAGTGATGGCTTTCCTCGTAAGATTACTTTGTGAATTAAATGGTCTACTTCATGTAAATGTACCAGGACTTTTAGTAGTGTAAGGTAAATTCCATAGGGCCTAGTAGTGTTACTTTTTATTATTCTGAAAATAAATACTGCACACTCTTTGTCTCTTCTATGTTCTGTGCAACTCCACTGACTCAATGATTGGTATAGAGTGCTTTATAGTTTCTAGGGGATATTTTCCAGTGCAGCTTGAAATTTTAGTTGGATATTGGGAGATACAGAAAAAAATTGAATTAAAATTACAATCAAGGGAGAACTGAAAATCAGGAACTAAATTGAACTCTCTATTTCCTTCTTGTAAAAGTCCTTGTCCAAAACAGGATGCAATTAAGAAGTCAAGACACACAAAAAGTGTAATGGCTAAAGTACGAGAGTGTGTTCAGACTGTAAACTGAATGAAAAAAAATCTTGAAATGTACAAATTTTGCTATGATAAAGCAAATTTGTAGTGACTCTGTGGTCATGAATGTGTGTGTGTGTATGAAGTATGAAGTTATATGTTTTAGAACTTACTAGATTGCAAGTAGGCCCCAGGAATTCACAATGAAGAATTCCTGAAAAGAGGAGTATCCAAAAAATGGGGAGAAACTGAGTCATTAATAATAATTGTTTATGATAGAAGTTATGCAATAGATTTTATGGAGAGTGTGAAGTTCTTATGTTTATAAATGTGGAATATATTCTATCTATAATAATTGATTTGATTATAACATGAACAAAATGAACACAAAATAATTTCTCAGAGGCTAGATGACACCATTATTTTTTCTAGGTCCAAACATTCCTCTGCTTATTTGTTTCCTTCTTTATTATACACCTCCTCTAGTAACTATTCAAAATTGAGTCCATATACTAATTATGAAGGTGATATAATATAAGGGATCTGCAGACAGACTACCATGTGGTTTTAAATCTTGATTCTGCCACTTAGAAGTCTTATAATTTTGGCATTTTTAAACTGCATTAAAAAACCCTCAGTATCCCCTGTAAATGGGAGATCATAATAGTATACAATGGATAGTGTTGTATGCACTGAGATAATTATAAACATATGGCTGTAGTGTCTGACACACAATAAGTGCTAAATAAATATTTTCTTTTTATCTTGTTAGTTATGACAAGTTTAACAAGTTTAACCCTGCACTTCTCTCTCTCTCTCTCTCTTTTTTTTTTTTATTTTTGACAGGCAGAGTGGACAGTGAGAGAGAGAGACAGAGAGAAAGGTCTCCCTTTTGCCGTTGGTTCACCCTCCAATGGCCGCCATGGCTGGCGCACCATGCTGATCCGAAGGCAGGAGCCAGGTGCTTCTCCTGGTCTCCCATGGGGTGCAAGGCCCAAGGACTTGGGCCATCCTCCTCTGCACCCCCGGGCCATAGCAGAGGGCTGACCTGGAAGAGGGGCAACCAGGACAGAATCTGGTGCCCCGACCGGGACTAGAACCTGGTGTGCTGGCGCTGCAAGGCGGAGGATTAGCCTAGTGAGCCGCGGCACCAGCCCCTGCACTTCTTTTAAACTCTGATGTTGATATTGCTTCTCCAAGACCTTTTCTGGGAACTTTCCACTTCAAAGAAAATCTGAACTTCTCTTCAGTTTTACTACCTTGAATTGGTCAGTAATAGACTAAGTATTAGTTTAATCTTGCATCACAATCCAAAGAAATACTCCTATACTATCATAAGTTTCATAAAGAAAATTATTTTTTAGACTAACATAGACATTAGTTCACAAAGATTTTCTCAATGTGTATTTTCTAAAGTGGTTCAACTCTCCTAATTATCTCAAAGTCAACTTATGAGTTTCATACATAATACACTATTAAGTAAAATCAATTTTGATATTCTATTAATGTATAAAATCTTCTGGCCAGGCACTGAAGACAGTGAACGTTGTCTATTATTAGTTGAGGTTTTTTTTTTTTTTTTTTTTTTTTTTTTTTTTTTTTTTTTTGGACAGGCAGAGTTAGTGAGAGAGAGAGGCAGAGAGAAAGGTCTTCCTTCCATTGGTTCACTCCCCAAATGGCCGCTATGGCTGGCG
The DNA here is from genome assembly GCF_964237555.1 of Oryctolagus cuniculus. Taxonomy (NCBI): domain Eukaryota; kingdom Metazoa; phylum Chordata; class Mammalia; order Lagomorpha; family Leporidae; genus Oryctolagus; species Oryctolagus cuniculus. Next base: position 81,559,678 of record NC_091439.1, on the reverse strand, counting down.
CACTGCGCTGATCGAAGCCAGGAGCCAGGTGCTTCTTCCTGGTCTCCCACGTGGATGCAGGGCCCAAGGACTTGGGCCATCCTCCACTGCCTTTCCGGGCCACAGCAGAGAGCTGGACTGGAAGAGGAGCAGCCGGGACAGAATCTGGCACCCCAGCTGGGACTAAAACCTGGGGTGCCAGCGCCATGGGTGGAGGATTAGCCTAATGAGCCACAGCGCTGGGCAGTTGAGTTCTTTTTGATAATCTTTTCCCCCAGAATTTTCAGTTTTTGTTTACAATTATAGCAAAGATTGAAACTTTAAAAACTTGTGAACTTGGTTTAAATTTGATTTGGTTTAAATAAAAAACACCTTTTTTATTAGTATAAAGAGAACAGATTTCATGTAATTCATAGGTACAATTCTAAGAAGATAATCATATTTCCCTTTTTCCTTTTCTTCCTCCTTCTATCCCTCTCCTTCCGTTGTTTCTTTTTTTTAATCTTTGCAAAAACATAATTTCAAAGCACTCTGTAGTCACAGGCTTAATGAATCAACATAATATTCAACAAGTTAAAAGTAGAAAGATCAGGGCTGGCGCTGTGGCACAGTGGGTTAATGCCCTGGCCTGAAGCACTGGCATCCTATATGGGTGCCTGTTCAAGACCCGGCTGCTCCACTTCCAATCCAGCTCTCTGCTATGGCCTGGGAAAGCAGTAGAAGATGGCCCAAGTCCTTGGACCCTTGGACCCATGTGGGAGACCTGGAAGAAGCTCAGGGCTCCTGGCTTCAGTTTGGTGCAGCTCTGACTGTTGCGGCCAATTGGGAAGTGAACCATTGGATGGAAGACATCTCTATCTCTCTGCCTCTCCATTCTCTTTCTCTGCCTCTCCTCTCTCTGTGTAACTCTGACTTTCAAATGAATAAATAAATCTTTTTTTAACTTTTATTTAGTAGATATAAATTTCCAAAGTACAGTTAAGTGATCAATTTCAGGTCACAATAGACCATAATGATAGGTCTAAGAGTCAAAGGGATCACATAAACAGGACTAGTGTCTGCTAATACTAACTGATAGAATCAAAAAGGGAGAGAACGATCCAACATGGGAAGCGGGATACACAGCAGACTCATAGAATGGCAGATGTCCTAAATAGTACTCTGGCCTCAGAATCAGCCCTTATAGCATTCAGATCTGGCTGAAGAGCCCATGAGAGTATTTTAGGCATGGAAAGCCAAGACACTCTGGAAAAAAAAAATAACCCTAAATGAAAGATCTCTGCGAGTGAGATCCCAGTGGAAAGAACAGGCCATCAAAGAAGGAAGTACCTTTCTCTGAAGGGAGGAGAGAGCTTCCACTTTGACTATGGCCTTGTCGAAATAAGATCAAAGTCGGCGAGCTCAGGGGGATTCCATAGCCTTGGCAGCTCATGACAAGAGCCTAGGGTGATTACTCATGCCATAAACAAGAGTGTCAATTTGTTAAGTCAACAACAGGAATAAATAAATCTTTTAAAAAGAGGTAGAAAGACTACAGTTCACAGAAGTATAAACAAGTGCTAAAACAATAATCAAATCACAAGATGTCCATTTCATTTCTACTCATTTTTTTTTTTTTGTATTAACTACCACAAAACAGGGATAACATGATATTTGTCTGTGGGACTGGCTTATTTTACTAAGCATAAAGGTTTCTAGTTGCATCCATTTTGTTGCAAAAGACAGGATTTCATTCTTTTTTATGACTGAGTAGTATTCCATAGTGTATCTATGCCACATTTTCTTTATTCAGTCATGATGGACTTCTGGGTTGATTCCCTATCAGCTATTATGAATTAAACTATAATAAACATGGAGTCACAAATAACTTTTTAATATGCTGATTTCATTTTATTTGTGTAAATTCCAAGGAGTGGGATGGCTGGATCATAGGGTAGATCTATTTCCAGATTTCTGAGGAATCTCCATATTATCTTCCATAATGGTTGTGCTAGTTTTCATTCCAACCGACAGTCTATTAGAATACATTTTCCTCCATGTCCTTGCCAGCATTTATTATTTTTTGGTTTTTGGATGATAGCCATTCTAACTGGGTAAAACCTCATTGTGGTTTTCATTTGCATTTCACCGATGGCTAATGATCCTAAGCATTTTCTCATTTGCCTTTTGGCCATTTGTGTTTCAGCCTTTGAAAATTGCTTGTTCATGTTCTTTACCCATTTTTTGGTTATTTTTTGGGCTATTTATAGATTCTGGGTATTCATAATTTATCTGTTGAACAGATTGCAAATATTTTGTTCCATTTTGTTGGTTACCTCTTCATGTTGAGTATTTTCTTTGCAGTGCAGGAGCTTCTTAGCTTAATGTAATCCCATTTGTCTATTTGTGTTTTAGTTGTCTGTGCTTCTGAGGTCTTGTGTGTGTGTGTATGTGTGTGTGTGTATGTGTGTGTGTGTTTGTGTGGACAAAAAGCTTTTTATTAATTTGGGTAAATACAAAAGATCTTCAAAAACTTGATGGAAATACATATTTTGAAAAAAGTATGAATGGATATTAAAATGTAATGAAAAAATTATATATTCATCTTCTAATTCCATTTTCCATGAACTTCTTAAACACCCTTCTATACCTAGGAACACTGTTGCTGGATTCCAAAGTTAGCCTATGCTTAACTTTGTGAGACAGCCAAACTATCTTTTAAAGTGCTGGTACCAGGGGCTGGTGGTGTGGTGCAGTGCATTAAGCTATCACTTGCAATACAGTATCCCATACTGGAAAGCTGGTTCAAGTCCCAGCTGCTCCAATTTCAAATTATCTCCCTACTAATGCCCCTGGAAAGGCAGTAGAAGATGGCCAAGTGCTTGTGGCCCTGCACTGGGGCCCTGCCTGGCCCAACCCCAGCCATTGTGGGCATCTGGGGAGTAAACTAGCAGATGTAAGATCCATCTCTTTCTCTGTCATTCTTTCAAATAAATTAAATAAAGTGGTCATATCCTTTTGCATTTTTACCAGCAATGGATGAGAGTTCTCAGTGTCCCAAATCCTCATCAGTATTTAGTATGGTCAAGTTTTTCCTTTTGCCATTCTAGTGGTAATTCAGTTTGATTTAAGCATTCCCTAATGACATACAATGCTGGATATCTTTTCACATACTTAGTTTCCACCTGTAGATCTTCTTTAGTGAGGTATTTATATGGATCATTTTTTTTAACCTTTATTTAATAAATATAAACTTGGAAAGTAAAACTTTTGGATTATAGTGGCTCTTCCCTCCATAACCTCCCTCCCACCCACAAACCATCCCATCCCTCACTCCCTCTCCCATCCCATTCTTCATCAAGATTCATTTTAAATTATCTTTATATACAGAAGATCAACTTATATACTAAATAAAGATTTCAATAGATTGTACCCACACAGACACATGAAGTATAAAGTACTGTTTGAATACTAGTGTTTTTGTTTTGTTTTGTTTTGTTTTGTTTTTTTTTTTTTTGACAGGCAGAGTGGATAGTGAGAGAGAGAGACAGAGAGAAAGGTCTTCCTTTTGCCGTTGGTTCACCCTCCAATGGCCGCCATGGCTGGCGCGCTATGGCCGGCGTACCGCGCTGATCTGAAGGCAGGAGCCAGCTGCTTCTCCTGGTCTCCCACTGGGTGCAGGGCCCAAGGACTTGGGCCATCCTCCACTGCACTCCCTGGCCACAGCAGAGAGCTGGCCTGGAAGAGGGGCAACCGGGACAGAATCCGGCACCCTGACGGGGACTAGACCCCGGTGTGCCGGCGCCGCTAGGTGGAGGATTAGCCTACTGAGCCGCAGCGCTGGCCTTGAATACTAGTTTTACCATTAATTCGCATAGTACAACACATTAAGGACAGAGATTTTACATGGGGAGTAAGTGCACAGTGACTCCCGTTGTTGATTTAACAATTGATACTCTTATTTATAGTGTCAGTAATCACCCGAGGCTCTTGTCATGAGCTGTCAAGGCTATAGAAGCCTCTTGAGTTCACAAATGCCAACCTTATTTAGACAAGGCCATAATCACAGTGGAAGTTCTCTCCTCCCTTCAGAGAAAGGTATCTCCTTCTTTGATGACCCATTATTTATTATTTCTGCTGGGATCTTATTTACAGAGATCTTTCATTTAGGTCATTTTTTTTTTTTTTTGCCACAGTTTTTTGACACTGTGGCAAAAGACAGCTTTCCATGTCTGAAATGCTCTCATGGGCTTTTTAGCCGGATCCAAATGCTTTCAGGCTTGATTCTGAGGCCAAAGTGCTGGTTGGGCATCTGCCATTCTATGAGTCTGCTGTGTATGCCTTTTCCCATGTTGGATCATTCTCTCCTTTTTAATTCTATCAGTTATTATTAGCAGATACTAGTCTTGTTTATGTGATTGCTTCTGGGGTCTTTCTAAGAAGTCTTTGACTATGCCAATTGCTTGCAGTTTCCCTTATGTTTTCCTCTAATAATTTGATGTTGTCAGGTCTTAGATTTAGATATTTGATGCCCCTTGAGTTGATTTGTGTATAGGCTATAATATGGAAGTATTGTTTCATACTTTTGCATGCATAGAAAACTTCTCTTGTTGAAGAGACTGTCCTTCTCCAGTGGTTGATTTTAGCTCATTTGTCAAAGATTAATTTATTGTAGCTGTGTGGATTAATTTCTGGCATTTGTATTCTGTTCCATTGCTCTACATTTCTAGTTCTCTGGCATACCAGGCTGTTTTGATTATAACTGCCCTGTAGTGTGTCTTGAAGTCTGGTATTATGATGTTTCCAGCTTTGTTTTTCGTTGTTTAAGATTCCTTTAGCTATTTGGATTCTCTCGTATTTCCATATTAATTTTAGTTTTGTTTTTTCCTGATTTGAGAAGAATGTTATTGGTATATTTATTGGTATCTCATTGAATCTGTAAATTGTGTTTGGTAGTATGGACATTTTGATGGTATTAATTCTTCTAATCCACTAATATGGAAGATTTTTTCATTTTTTGTATCTTCTATTTCTTTCTTTCTTTTTTTAACTTTTATTTAATAAATATAAATTTCTTTCTTTCTTTAATGTTCTATAATTTTTATTGTAGAGACCTTTCACCTCTTTAGTGAAATGTGTTCCAAAGTATTTACATATTACATTTTGTGATTGCTATTGTGAATGGTACTGATCTTTCAAGTTCTTTTTCAGCCATGGCATTGTTTGCATATACAAAAGCTATTAATTTTATATCCTGCAACTTTACCAAATTCTCTTATGAGTTCCAATAGTTTCTTAGTGGAGTCTTTTGTTTCTGTATATAGGATTATGTCATCTGCAGGCAGTGATAATTGGACTTCTTCCTTTCTAATTTGTATCCCTTTGATTTCTTTTTCTTGTAGAATGACTCTGGCTAAAACTTCCAGAACTATATTGGATAGCAGTGGTAAAAGTGTGCATCCTTGTCTGATTCTGGATCTTTGAGGAAATGCTTTCAACTTTCCACATTCAGTATGATGCTGGCTGTGGGTTTGTCATATATTGCCTTGATAGTGTTGAGGAATGTTCCTTCTATGCCCAATTTGATTAAGGTTTTTATCATGAATGAATGTTGTATTTTATCAAATGCTTTCTCTGCATCAATTGAAGTAATAATATAGTTTTTAAAATGATTTTTAAATGTGATATATCATATTTATTGATTTGTGTATGTTGAACCATCCCTGGGATAAATCCTAGTTATTTTGGGTGAATCATCTTTCTGGTGTGCTGATGGATTTTATTAGGTAGCATTTTATTGAGAATTTTTGCATCTGTGTACATCAGCGATATTGGTCTATAGTTCTCTTTTTTCTTTTGTATCTTTTTCTGGTTTTGGAATTAATGTGATACAGGCTTCTTAGAAGGACTTTGGGAGGATTCTCTTCCTTTGAATTGTATTGAATAGTTTAAGAAGAATTGGAATTAGTTGTTCTTTAAAAGTTTGGTAGAATTCATCAGAGAAGCAATCCAGTCCTGGGCTTTTCTTTGTTGAGAGGATCTTTATTACTGATTCAATCTCTGTAGTGGTTATTGGTCTATTTAGGTTTTCTATGTCTTCATGCCTGTTTTGGCACATGTAAAGTGTCCTTCCAATTTGTTGGCATATAGCTGTTTGTATTAATTCCTGGTAATTCTTTTTTTTGTGGTATCCAATGTTATATTTCCTTTTTCATCTCTGATTTTATTAATTTGGATCTTCTCCCTTTTTTCCTATTAGTGGGGTCAATGGTGTATCAATATTGTTTATTTTTTCAAAAAAAGCTCTTCAATTCACTGATCTTCTGAATTTTTTTCTTCTTTAATTTTAATGATTTCTTTCTCCCTACTAATTATAGGTTTGGTTTGTTCTTGCCTTTCGAGATCCTTGAGATACATTGTTATATCATTTATTTGATGCCCTTTCAATTTCTTGATGTAGGCACTAATTGCTATAAACTTTCCTCTTAATACTGCTTTGCTGTGTCCCATAAGTTTTGATATGTTGTATTTTGTCATTGTCATTCAATTCTAGAAACTTTTTTTTTAATTTTTTTATTATTATTATTATTTTTTTTTTTGACAGGCAGAGTGGACAGTGAGAGAGAGAGACAGAAAGAAAGGTCTTCCTTTTGCCGTTGGTTCACCCCCCAATGGCCGCCGCGGCCAGCGCGCTGCGGCTGGCGCACCGCGCTGATCCGATGGCAGGAGCCAGGACTCAGGTGCTTTTCCTGGTCTCCCATGGGGTGCAGGGCCCAAGCACCTGGGCCATCCTCCACTGCACTCCCTGGCCACAGCAGAGAGCTGGCCTGGAAGAGGGGCAACCGGGACAGAATCCGGCGCCCCAACCGGGACTAGAACCCGGTGTGCCGGCGCCGCTAGGCGGAGGATTAGCCTAGTGAGCTGCGGGGCCGGCTAGAAACTTTTTTGATTTCTGTTTTGATGTCTTCTATGATCCACTGTTCGTTCAGGAGCATTTTTTTTTTTATTCTGACACTAACTTAGTGTATGATCTTGTACTGGTTATTCTCCAAAACACTCAGCATGATTTAGCGAGGCTTAAATCTAATTGCATGCAAAAATGTTTAGGTCAATACTTAGCTTCCACAGAGTTGGCAAATATTTTTCTGATTATTTCAGATTTGTACCTTGCCTTGTCCACCCTTGGCTTATAATGATCATGAAATGTGAGAGCACACTTGGAGATTTCAAAGATCTTGTTCCTGATGGACTTATAAAGAAAAGAGCAAGGGGCATGTTCACTATCATTAACATCATTTCCTTTCCAGCATATACAATGGACTTCTGCTACATCTCCTGCTATGATGACTGCTATTTTTCAAGATGAACTCCTTCTTCTTAAATCTGAAAAGTAACATTTTTCTCTTTCCCGTTCTGAATGTTTGAAATTTGGAATGACTGTGCTGAGCAAATAAGCCAGAATTATTGACTTTAAATTCCCCAGGAAAGAGAATGAGGCTTCTATGGGCAAAAGGGCAGGTCACTAATAAGATGCTGTAGTAGCATAGGGGATAATCCTTATCTAGTACAAATCCCCTGGAACAAATAGCAGCCCTCTCAGAACAGGGTACTTAGTCATTTGAGCAAGTGTGGAACAGAAATTGAAGTCAGCCACAAGAGTGCTTTCAGTTACTATCTCTTCTTCCCTTTTAAGTTCTGTGGGGAAGTCAGTCTTGAGTAGCAGGCTCTTAGGCTTCTGTATAGCATCAGTCAGGTTGGTTTCCCTCCTCCCTGCCAATTAATTTGTGTTAGACATTCATTACTTCACTTCCTTTCTGTGCTGCCTTATCCTCTGAGTTCTATAAATAGGATGTCTGCAGAATGTGTGCTAGGTGACTAAATAATGTTCTACAATATTTCATGTATAAGAGATGCAGTCTACTAAGTGAGAAGCTGATGCAGAAAAGAAATCTCCAGGACAAACAAATTCAAAAATTTTCTGCTGTTTTTCTTATCTATAGCCAAAATTGTCAGAAACTATTCTTTAAGTAGTTTCTCATGACTCAAACCATGCTATAGTGCTGTTTAAACGTGTACAATTACTTGAAGCTACATTTTAGTGATCATAGATCAGGACAGATGATTTTATCGAATTATGAGCCTTTGATTTTCAGTGGCAATTAAAATTAATCTGATTTATCTTTACACAGCTCCATTTATAAAGGGATTATATTATAAATAAGACCAGTATATACCTGTCTTAGAATTATAAAATAGGTTTAAAGTTTATTTAGGATGTTTAGTAAACTCACCCTTTATGATTTTTTTAATTCAAAGCAATTGAATAATTTATACCATTGTTTCTGGCAATAAATGCTGCTCTTCTACTTGATTTGGTATTATAGGCTTTGAGAACCTGGAATAGATGAAGTAAGCATTGTTCCTAAAAATGCAAGTCAAATTAGATTTTTGCAAGCTCTCATGAAAGTTTCAGAATATTGAAATTACATTCCAACAATGAAGGTGTAGTATAAAAATACCTATTTGGCTTCATTACTGGAAGATATATTTTCAAATTAAAGACTACATTGACTGGACCAACTTAGGGTATCCAATCTGACACATTTTATAGATGTAAAACCCACAGATTGATAGCTTGACTGATTTTCCAAGGTCAAATTGCTACTTGCTAACAGAGTAAACTTCAGGCTTCATGGCTCTCAATACTGCTGTTGTTCTTACACCTGACTACTGTAATTACTTTCAAAGATTTCTCCTAATGAGACCAACTTTCAATACCTCTGAGTCTGTAGCAGAGATGAAGGAGTTGGGTGCTGTGGTATGCTTCAGAAACCATTCCAGAGGGTGAGAGTGAAGGAGATGGAAGAGTGATAAGGGAGAAGATAGCTCTTTCATGGGCAGTTGGGGTTTGATTTGGTCAAGACTTACTGAAGGTGGCCGGCGCCACGGCTCACTAAGCTAATCCTCCGCCTGCAGTGCCGGTACTCCGGGTTCTTGTCCCGACTGGGGCACTGGTTCTGTCCCGGTTGCTCCACTTCCAGTCCAGCTCTCTGCTGTAGCCCAGGAAGGCAATGGAGGATGGCCCAAGTGCTTGGGCCCTGTACCGGCATGGGAGACCAGGAGGAAGCACCTGGCTCCTGGCTTCGGATTGGCACAGTGCGCCGGCCATAGCGGCCATTAGGGGAGTGAACCAACAGAAGGAAGACCTTTCTTTCTATCTCTCTCTCTCTCACTAACTCTGCCTGTCAAAAAAAAAAAAAAAAAAAAAAAAAGACTTACTGAAGGCAAAATTACGCATCTCAGGGTTATCTGGTTATGGACCTGTGGTGGAAGCATTTGGAACATTGGCTGCCAACCTTCACTGGTTGACTGTCACACTGTGGGCATTAACTCTTCTAGCACTTCCAGGCTGAGTTTGTTCAAGGACTGAGCAAGCTCACCTGGAATTAGAGAAGGCCTTGGCCATAATGAAAAAAAGATGTGGTATCTACTTTATTAGGATGCTGCCCAGACAAGTCATATCTGAGCTTCTTTGGAATTGTCCGGTGCAGCTGTGACTTCAAAGTCAGAGATGAGTGAAAGTGCTCCAGCAGGGTCTGAGTTTCTGTAAGAGTAGCATTTCACAGCTTCAAGTGTTTACCGCAGGATGACTCAGGACTTTCCATCCCTCAGTCAAGAATATTTATTCTGGCTAGCTTCATTGATTTCCTAAAATGGACAACTCCATACAAGGAACTTCAAGAAGTTCACAGGAAATGGAATTAAAAGAAAAATTTGGGCAAAAGCATTTAATCTAACAGTTAAGACATCTTTGTCCCTGATCAGAGTACTTGAGTCTGATTCCCAAATCTAACTCCTGGTGCCAGCTTTCCACCAGTGCAGCTTTGAGAGGCAATGGTGATTGCTCAAGCACCTGGGCTCCTGCCACCTACAAGGGAGATCTTGTTTTATTCCCAGCTCCTGGCTTTTGTGGGCATTTGGGGAATGAATCAATGGATGGGAATTTTCTCTGTATATGTCTCAAAAAGTAACATGTTAAAGACAAATTTTAGATGATATTTATTATGGTGCAAAATATTTTAAAATGCATTCATAGTTTTTCACATTATGCATTTTCCATTAGCTATTTTAGATCCCTTGCATATATGATTTCAACATTTTTTACACCAAAATAAACTTATCTTTTAATTGCATTTTCCACAACCTTTTTAAAAAAGATTTATTTATTTATCTATTTGAAAGACAGACTTACAGAGAGGCAGAGAGAGAGAGGTCTTCCATCCACTGGTTCACTCGGCTGGAGCTGATGCACTGATCCGAAGCCAGGAGTCAGGAGGTTCTTCTGGGTCTCCCACCTGGGTGCAGGGGCCCAAGGATCATCTCCTACTGCCTTCCCAGGCCATAGCAGAGAGTTGGATCAGAAGTGGAGCAGCCGGGACTTGAGCTGGCACCCATATATGGTGCCGGCATGGCAGGCAGAGGCATTATCCATACTATGCCACAGCACCAGCTCCCACAAGCTTTTTGAAGTCCCCTTGTATGGTTCCATTCTTGCTAAGTGGCAAATGTTTCAAGTCTTTAAACTCTGCAACTATGTTTCAGCAGTTTCTCCCTATACTATAATTCCAGTTCTGTTATGTTTCCACATCTGGCCCCTGCCCTGCTTCTCCCTTTCACTCCTTTTAGTTAATTTGCCATGACTTCTTCCCACTTAGCTCCACTACCCATGCCTTCTGTCTTCCTACTTGTTTATTCTTATTTCCTAGTTCTCATCTGCCAAGTCCATTCAGTTGTCCTCCTCCATCAATACATTTTCCATTCTCTAACTCAGTTTTCATTCCTCTTGTTTCAGTGTAGTGAAGTATGGTAATACAACTCTAGTCTTTGAAGATTTGAACTGATTAGAGAGTACTGACTGTTCCTTCTGCTGCTGAACTTCTGAGATACTCTCTACCTCAGAGATTCAATACATTTAGTCATTCCTCCTTTCTACTTAGAGTTAGAAGGATCTTAAGGATTATCTAGATTGTCTTGCTTTAATTTTCTATTTATTTATTTGAAAGACTTACAGAGAGAGAGGTGGAGACACACACACACACACACACATCTTCTATCTGCTGATTCATTCTCAAAATGGTCTCAATTGCTGGGGCTGGTCCAGGCTGAATCCAGGAATCTGTAACTGCATCTGGGTCTCCCAAATTGGTGGCAGGGGCCCAAGCACTTGGGCCATCTTCTGCTGCTTTACCAGGCTCTGTAGCAGGGAACTGGAAGGGAAGTGGAGCAGTTGGGACTCAAACTGGCTCTCATGTAGGATGCTGGTGTCACTGGTAGAGGCTTAACCCACTGCACAACAATGCTGGCTCCATGTTGCTTTAGTTTTCCAGTGAAGAAGTGTTATGTACAGAGACTACACTCTATCTATATACATAGGAATGGTTCCTGACTATTAAGCACTGCCTGCCAATACTAGCTAGGGACCAACCCAAGTTTTGTAACCTCCTGTAGGTTCCCATAATGTAAATGGGTGTCATTTAAGACATTTATTCAGTCATGGTGGAAGAACTGAGAATCAGTAAAGCGACAAGTTCACTTTGGATTATTTACAAAACCAGCGTCTAGGATATTTGATTTACAATTTTCACCTCCTTAATATTTTATATTTTCAGTTGCTTCATTAAGATTGAGTCATTTATGTTGATCTTAACACATTTATGATACTAAAGCAAAATAAATATGCTATGCTTGTTAACATTTTAGTGGACATGTTTGTTTTTGAGAACAAATGTGTGCGACCTCATGGTTGGTCCTGTATGTGTGTGCACTTAACTTAAAGCCGTGCTACACATAGTGCTGAGAAATGTGCCTTCTTCTTATTGTGCATCTTTGGTTCTGTCTCTGACCTTGGACTCTCATAGGCAGCCTATATAAAAGCCCAGCTTCAAAGTAAGGTTCTGACCTATGCCACAGTAGGAGATGTGGAGTAAATAATTAAGGTTGCCTCATGAAAAGCATTCCACAGCAGGAAAGGGATAAAGAATCTTCCCTGAGAAGAAAAATCACTAAATCACACAGTGAGAAATTAGGAAAAAAATAACAACAGAGAGCAAGCCACCATAAATAGTGCCTCAAGGAAATGAATGGTATTTTTACAAACAGGACTTGAGCTTTGGAAGGTGAAAAATTCCAGTGGATTTGCAGTCTGTCAGAAATGTTAGAATCAGCTTCTCCCCTGACATTATATACTGGTATTTTTACAAATATTGGTGTTATACTCATGTGGCTTGTGTAGGAGTTACTAATGGTGAAGGCAGCATACTGTGCACATTGATCAGAAACTGTCACACTTAGTCAATACTAAATAGTATTTATTTCTTGCTATATATATATATATTTATATGGATGGTATGCTCAGAAAATATAATCTCTGAACTTTTGAATCAGAAACAAAATAGAGGGTATTACAAACTCAGTAAGAATGTCACTGACACATGACTTCAGCAGTTCAAAGAGTGATGCAGTGACTAATCTGAAGGCCCAGGTGTGGCCTGGTACACAGCATTGTGTGTTTAGGTTCTATTTACTAGTATCTACTATATGCCAGGTACTACTCTGGCTTTCTCCCATGTGTTAACTTCTTAATTCTTCTGAAGAATTCCATGAAGAATGTTCCATCATTATCCCCCTTTGATGATACAGTCACTGAAGAAGAGAGAGGTTAGTACCTTGCCCTTGATCGCACACTTGGAATGTGAGCAGTAGTGGGATGGAACTGAGACCGTATGGCTTCAGAGGCATACTTTTAACCACTACATGACTTCTAGGTTATAGGTAGGAATGGCAAAGTTGAGGTTGTTGATTTTAAGTTATAACAGTATTGGTAGAAGCATCTGCTTTACACAGTTACTGAGCAGATGGTTGAGTGCAGGTGGCAGAAGGCTGAAGGCAATGTGGCCCTCGGTTTTTACTTCTTGAGCATTTGCCTCTTTCACCCATGACATTGATGCAATCTTGTGCACAGAAGAGTCACGGAGCTCTGCGTGCCAGAGTTCAGCTGGTCTTTGTGTACCTGACAATGATTTGCCTGTGGCAATGGTAGAGAGATGGATGTGTGCATGTTGAAGACCATCATCTGAGCTCAATTATTTTTCATTTTATTTATGGAATATACAGTAGAGGTTTAAAGTAAGGAAGCATATTACAAAATATATAACAATGTAATAGAGGCCAGACACCTGGGCTAACAAAGAATACTTGCTCATAAGTCTTAAAATTTGAAAGGATTTCTATTTTTTTCACCTTGATGTGAAGATAGGAAATATGTATATTTTCAATTTTATGAATGGAAGAAAGTTCAATGTTTAAATTTTTTGGTATTTATGAACATGATGAAGATGATGATAGCAATACTTGCATATCACCCATGTGCCAAGCTCTATTCTAAGGATTTTATATATGTTAACTCATTTATTACCATATTGAGTGATTTTAGTATTATGAAATGAAGTCTACTGAAAAAAATTTAAGTACCAAAAGAGGTTGCTTTTAAAAACTCATTCAATTGAATGCCAGTTACTATGAGCAAAATTAGCAGAAAAAAGTAGATGGTTTTTCATTTTTAAATGGCATGCTTTCTTTCAAATGCCAGCTAGCTTTGAAAATCTCCTTTCTTCTTTGTCGGCAGAGCAGACATGCTATTCCCCCAGTCTATTCTAAACTAGGCTGGAAGCTTGACGATTCACTGGGTAAGTAGCTTGTGGGTATTATTCTTGGATAGATGCACTGAAATAGGTTATTTATAATTTAAGTAACTCATGTCGTGAGACACAGCCTCACTTGCAAAAGGAGGCCTGGCCTACAAGAATCCATGTAAAATAGAAACACAGAAGTACTATATCATCCTGTTCTGCTCTTTTCTTTCCTTTTCCTTTCTCTTTTCTCTCTGTAATCTTCAAATTAAGATAACAGTTCAGCAAAGAAAGCAGCTTTTGTGGAAGACATTTTAAACTGTACACAGGCTTATAGGATAGTGTCAGTTACCTCTTTTCTTGAAAGAAAATGTAATGATTAAATATATCTTTTGAATTAGATAAGCATTATCTAATTATAACTCATTCTGATCCCTTACCTCACTCCACAGAGGTTTAAGGTGTTAAGGTATAAGATATTAAGATGTCTAAAGAAGATGAGCCTCAGATTATGTTCCCTGTTTTCAAATGCCTACCTAACCTCCAGTCTGAAATTTAACATATTCAACGTTTTTCCCCCCAAATCAGTTTTTTTCTTTTTTGTACTTTTGTATTAGTTTAATGATATTGCCATTCCCTCTTGGACAAGTGTCAGAGCTGAGTCATTTTTAAAAAAAAAAAAACATTTTTTTATTTAGTCACTTGAAAGGCAGAATGACAGAGGGGTTCGAAAGAAGAGAGAGAGAGAAAGAGAATGAATGAGTGAATCTTTCATCTGTTGGCTCACATTCCAAATGGCTGCAATGGACTAGGCTGGACCAGGCTGAAGCCTGGAGCCAAGAACCCTATCCAGGTCTTCCACGTGGTTAGCAGGGGCCCAAGTGCTTGGGCCACATTCCACTGCTTTTCCAGGCACATTAGTGGGTTGCTGGATCAGAAGCAGGTCAGCCAGGACTTGAACCATTACTCAGACATGGGAAGCTGGCATCATAAGAAGTGACTTCATCCATAGTGCTACAACACAAGTCCAGGCTGAGTTGTTTCTCTTAGCCGTTATATTCATCTGTTGGTACATTTTATAGTTTGTATCTGGAAAACGTTTCTTTCCTCTATGATTCTGTGGCTAGAACTCAAGTTCAATACTCATCCATTGCTTCTTGTTTTGAATGAGGTAATGGCATTTACTCACCTGCCTCTTCTCTAATCCATCTGGTGCAAGACTTTCAGACTACTGCTTAAAACTTTTTTAATAAGTTCCTCTTGCCTCAGAATTAGCTACAGATTTGTGTATCTGGAACCCAAGAATCTTACAATATGGCACCACTCTACTATTTCTCTTTAGCTTCTTCCTATTTGCCCAGAAGTCTAGGTCTCAACCAAACTAAATACTTTACCATTTCCTAAACGTGAGTCACATGTTTTGTTTTCTGTCTGCACTCTGTCAAAGCTATTTCTTTCCTTTGGGTTAAAAGTGGTTTCCCTCTCTACTTTTTTGAAATCCTGTTTGTCTATATATGTCTGTCTATCCAATCAACTCTTTCTCCTCATCCCAATTGTTAACACTCCCTTTTCTCTATGAATAGCTATAACTGTACTTCCCTTACAGTTTCTTGTATTATAAAGAGTATTATATTTTATAATACTTATTCAACTCTCTGGTCTCCATGCTCATTCACAGATGTATGAGTTCCTTATAAAAATTGAGGCCAGGGGCCAGTGTTGTGGCATAGTGGGTTAAGCCATTAAGCCACCACCTACAATTCTGGTATTCTACATGGGTACTGGCTTGTGTCACGGCCACTCCACTTCTGATCCGACTCCTTCTAATGCACCTGAGAAAACCGTGGAAGATGGCTAAAGTGCTTGGGCCCTTGCTACCCATGTGGGAGACCGGGAAGAAACTCTTGGCTCCAGATTTCAGTCTGCCCCATCCCTGACCGTTGTGGCCATTTTGAGGAGTGAACTGGTCAATGGAAGATAGCTCTATCTTCCTCTCTCTATATAACTTTGTCTTCAAGTCAAATCAATACTTAAAAAAAAAACCATGAGGCCAATTGAATGGAATTGGGGTTTCATCACCCTTGGTAGCCCTCAGTAACATAAAGAAAGGTTCAAAGATGTGGTGTTAACATGTTAAGGATGTATCTCAAACTCTGTGCATTGGGAACCCATGGACTCTATTATAGGGTAGACTATATATAAACATATGAAAGTATTTCCCAAAATTCATGGAAGATAGAATTAAAATATAAGTTTATTTTGGTGTGAAAAACTTTTGAAATCCATATATAGTGTTTTCATAATACATATTTTCCATTCAAAGTTTCAGAGACCCATCATTTAATACATTCTTATTGTTGGATCCAAAGGGACCTTTCATGAAATTTAGCCTAGGAAGCTGGACTTATGCCTGGGTGAGTTAACTAAGAGTTTGCCCTCCCCTGTTTCAGTCGTTACACTCTTCAGGCTCTCCTTGTGATACATGGTTGATAATTTGAAAGACTGCATGGTCCGCCAAGGCCGTAGAAGCATGCTTGAACTGTGGGTTCTAAGCTTACCTCTTCTACTTAGAAATATCTAGAATTCAAAGTAAGGGTTTCTGTTTTTTCTCTCTCACACAGGTGACATGCACATGGGGGCACACACAGAGAATAATTATTGCTGAAACATTTCTCCTTGTGGCCCTCATTACAAGAATTTTTTAGAAAGATGTATTTGTTTATTTGAAAGGCAGAGTTACAGAGAAGCAGAGAGAGAGAGAGAGAGAGAGAGAGAGAGAGATAAAGTCTTCCTCTCCAGTTCACTCCCTAGCGGCTGCAATGGCTGGAGCTGAGCCACTTGAAAGCCAGGAGCCAGGAGCCAGGAGCTTCTTCCAGGTCTCCCACATGGGTACAGGGGCCAAAGACTTGGGTCATCTTCTACTGCTTTCTCAGGCCATAGCAGAGTGCTGGGTCGGAAGTGGAGCAGCTGGGACTTGAACCAGTGCCCGTATGGGATGCCGGCACTGCAGGTAGAGGCATTACCCACTACACCACAGCACCGGCCCCTCGTTACAAGATTTTATCAGATGTTTGAAGGCTACTGAGAAATGTGACAACTAAATCTTTTCAAAATTTGAATATGTTTTATGAGTAAACTGAAGCTATATGCCATAACTTCTTCTCCCTAAGAATCTTTTTTAGTGTTAAAATATTGAAGGCAAAAATTCTAATCCATGGTAGTACATACTTTGTTTTCCAGAATGATTCCAGGCACATTATGTCATATTTACAATTTTGACAAATGTAATAGTACATTTAGAATTCTCAAGTTGATGCAACTAGTTTGCTTATGGCCAGATTAGAAAATATTTTTGAATGAATACTCAGTTTGAAGTTCTCAAAAGACCCCCCTGAAAGATCCTGAGATCCCTGAAAGAAATCTGCAGCACTAAAGATATTTTCATGATCATGTAAAGATACTATGTGGCTTTTACATGCTCCTCCTTTCAAATATACAATGAAGTTTTCCAGAGGTTGCATAGTATGTGATATAATGGCAGATTGAATACGAAGGCAAATATGAGAATTTAGCTATCTGTATTCAGCCAGTTAAATTTGCAAGCTATAAAACAATATCATTTTAAAAAGTACATAGTCAAACCAGCACCACGGCTCACTAGGCTAATCCTCCGCCTTGCGGCACCGGCACACCGGGTTCTAGTCCCGGTCGGGGCGCCGGATTCTGTCCTGGTTGCCCCTCTTCCAGTCCAGCTCTCTGCTGTGGCCAGGGAGTGCAGTGGAGGATGGCCCAAGTGCTTGGGCCCTGCACCCTGTGGGGAGCAACCCGGACTAGACTAAGTTACTGGAATTAAGACTTATTCTATGCATCTGCTCTCCCACAATATGGCACTGGGAGAGGAGAAAACAGCTTCTACGCAGCTGCCTCTTGCCAACTTGAGTGATGACCTCCAGGAGCTGATCCTGCTCCTGATTGGAGGAGAGCAGCGTACTCGGCGTGTGGGCAGCCGAGTTGGGATTGGTGGAAAAGGACTATAAAGGAGGAGAGAGACAACATGCACCAGGAACATCTATCTGAAGGAACACCTGTGCAGCCCCCGAGAGAGCCGGCCGGCGGTGTGCCGCTCCCCCGCGGAAGTGGGGAATGTGGCAGGGGGAGTCGCCCTTCCACGGAGGTGGAAGGGACGGCAGCCAACCCGGGAAGAACCAGCAGCAAACCCGGGGAGGGCCGAGCAGACGAAAGAACAGCGCAGGGTCCTGTGTTGTTCCTCCACGAAGAGGGGGAGCGACACACCCCATGGGAGACCACGATAAGTACCTGGCTCCTGCCATCGGATCAGCGCGGTGTGCCGGCCACAGCGCGCCAGCATCGGCTGCCATTGGAGGGTGAACCAATGGCAAAGGAAGACTTTTCTTTCCGTCTCTCTCTCTCACTGTCCACTCTGCCTGTCAAAAAAAAAAAAAAAAAAAAGTACATAGTCAAAACATTAACATCATTTATCTATTTATATTTGAAAGTCAGAAAGAGAGAGAGAGAGAGAGAGAGAGAGAGAGAGATCTTCCATCTATTGGTTCACTCTCCAAATGTCCACAAAA
The DNA here is from genome assembly GCF_964237555.1 of Oryctolagus cuniculus. NCBI lineage: Eukaryota > Metazoa > Chordata > Mammalia > Lagomorpha > Leporidae > Oryctolagus > Oryctolagus cuniculus. The sequence goes on along the minus strand of NC_091439.1, from coordinate 81,541,437 downwards.
GCTGGGACTGGGCTAGGCTGCAGTTAGCACCCAGGAATTCGATCCATGTCTTCCATATGCGTGGCAAGGACCCAAGTACTTGAGTCACCATTTGCTGCCTCCTAGAGTAGGGATAGACAGGACACTAGAATTGGAATCAGGGCCAGGACTTGACCCCAAGCACTCTGATATGGTCACAAGTGGTGTCTTAACCACAACGCCAAATACCTGCCCATATACTTACATTTTTATAAAATTATATTAATTCTGTTAATGTTTAGGACTTATTATGGTTACTTGAACTCATAAAGATGTTTAAAACTTTTTAGTTTAATTTCTGACATGTTAAATCTGATATGATGAAGTTCTTTTGAATTCTTAATTGTTTGTGACAATTAAAAAAGTTTGGTAATTGCTCTTTTAGTGTATATAAGATAAAATCCCATTATTATCAAAATGGGTTATCTGGTTTTTGTGTGACAGTTGCATTATTTTAAATTGTGATGTTAGGCGAGACAATTGCTTTCATTTCCTTGATTTAAAAAAAAATATCTTATACAGAATAGCCTCCTGCTTGTCTTTAAAAGAATGCTATTGTCTGTTTTGATTTTATTTATTGAAATTGAAATAAACAACAGTAAAATAAAATATCTTTTCCTTACCATTGTATTTCAGAATTACATTTTCTTTGATTTTTTAATAATTTTATTTCCAGTATATGATGATTGTTTAGTTGACTCCAATATTCTTACATAATGGAAACATAAACTTTCTCAGGGGAATAATCTTTAAACAATACTGTGATAATTACTTGGATTCTCCTGTGCTTACATGACTTTTTCCCCAGTTAACATTTATGGATGGAAGTCTTTTCGTGATGTGAAACAAAAACAGGAATATAATAGAAGTAGCACGTGTTATGTGTCACATTTTATGAATAAAATGTGCATTAACACTGGGTTAAACAGCTTTAAAGATTTGTGATAAAGCTTAGTGAAATTAAAATTAATGTTTTTCATGAATAATCAGGTGCAATAATACTAAATAAGCAAGAAGTAGCTCATATTTTTTATTCAGATAACACTGTCCCAAAAATATAGGAAGTCTCTCATATGTCTCCTCGAATAAAAATTAGAATCATTCAATATCCATGAGCTATGTATGTAAGTTAAAACTTAAAAAAAGGCTGGTGCCGCGGCTCACTAGGCTAATCCTCCACCTTGCGGCACCGGCACACCGGGTTCTAGTCCCGGTAGGAGCGGCAGATTCTTTCCCGGTTGCCCCTCTTCCAGGCCAGCTCTCTGCTGTGGCCCGGGAAGGCAGTGGAGGATGGCCCAAGTGCTTGGGCCCTGCACCCCATGGGAGACCAGGAGAAGCACCTGGCTCCTGCCTTCAGATCAGCGCGGTATGCCGGCCACAGCGCGCCGCCGTGGCGGCCATTGGAGGGTGAACCAAAGGCAAAACGAAGACCTTTCTCTCTGTCTCTCTCTCACTATCCACTCTGCCTGTCAAAAAAAAAAAAAAAAAAAAAAAAACCTTAAAAAAAAAAGAATAGTAATATGTTACATACTACAAGAGATAACTAAGAGGGCTAGAGAGGAATCCTGGGCTCTGAATAAGTTAAAAAATGTATACTATATCTCAGCAATACAGACATTTTTAAAGTTTAGAAAACAAAGAAATTAAGTATTTAAGAAATACTCTAAAGCAAACCATAAAGGGAGAAAATGCAGATTTGCAGAAATTAAGCATTAGGGATGATTAAAGAAAAACAACTGATTTATTTTCATTTTTAACCAATCTATAACAATTGTATATGTTTTTCCTATACAGTGTGATAATTTGATATATGTATATGATGTATAAATGATCAAATCAGGAAATTATTGTTTCTATTTCCTTAAACATTTGTCATTTCTTTGATTGGATGCCTTTGATTTCCTCTCTTCTCATCCTTTATAAAATATACAGTGAACTATTATACACTGTAGCCCTTTCTCTGACAGCAGAACACTAGAGAGATCCTCCCATTTGTGTTTGGTATTGATTAACTGACTTCGCTCAGTCCCTCCTTCCCCAACCCGACCCTGCCTAACCTTTAATCATCACTGTTCAACTCTCTTTTCTGTGAGATCAACATTTCTAGTTTCCACATAGAAAGCTCCTTTTAGCTTGACATTTTAAGGTTTAGGATTCTTCAATGGCTTCCCACTGTTGCTGGACAAAATCTACATTCTTTTGCATGGCATATAATATCTTTTCTAGTTTAGCCCTAAGCCCCCATTTCCAGTGTGACGTTAACTTCTTTCCAGGATTTTATGGACTTCCATCTGCTCTCCTTTGTCTTGTCTTCAGTCATAGCCAGATACTTACTTTTCCATATCTCTCTATTTTTTTTTTTTTAAACTTTTATTTAATGCATATAATTTTCCAAAGTACGACTTATGGATTACAATGGCTTCCCCCCCATATCGTCCCTCCCACCCACAACCCTCCCCTTTCCCACTCCCTCTCCCCTTCCATTCACATCATGATTCATTTTCGATTATCTTAATATACAGAAGATCAGCTTAGTATACATTAAGTAAGGATTTCAACAGTTTGCTCCCACACAGAAACATAAAGTGAAAAATAATAGATGATTTTTTTTAAATGATGATGAAATCAGAGCAGACCTATTGTCATGTTTAATCCCAGTGAGAGTCAAGTTGGGAATTGATAATTTCTTTTTTTTTTTTTTTTTTTTCTTTTTCTTTTTCTTTTTTTTTTTTTTTTTTTTACAGAGGATCAGTTTAGTATGCATTAAGTAAGGATTTCAACAGTTTGCACCCCCATAGAAACACAAAGTGAAATATATTGTTTGAGTACTCGTTATAGCATTAAATCTCAATGTACAGCACATTAAGGATAGAGATCCTACATGAGGAGTAAGTGCACAGTGACTCCTGTTGTTGACTTTACCAATTGACACTCCTGTCTATGGCATCAGTAATCTCCCTATGCTCCAGTCATGAGTTTCCAAGGCTATGGAAGCCCTTGTTTAGACAAGGTCATAGTCAAAGTGGAGGTTCTCTCCTCCCTTCAGAGAAAGGTACCTCCTTCTTTGAAGACCTGTTCTTTCCACTGGGATCTCACTCGCAGAGATCTTTTGCCAGAGTGTCTTGGCTTTCCATGCCTGAAATACTCTCATGAGCTTTTCAGCCAGCTCCGAATGCCTTTAGGGCTGATTCTGAGGCCAGAGTGCTATTTAGGACATCTGCCATTCTATGAGTCTGCTGAGTATCTCACTTCCCATGTTGGATCACTCTCCCCTTTATTTACTCCATCGGTTAGCGTTAGCAGGTACTAGACTTGTCTATGTGTTCCCTTTGACTCCCAGTCCCTTCACCATGACCAACTGTGAACTGAAACTGATCACCTGGAACAGTGAGATGGCATTGGTACATGCCACCTCGATGGGATTGAATTGGAATCCCCTGGTATGCTTCCAACTCCACCACTTGGGGCAAGTCAGCCTGAGGATGTCCCAAATTATACATCTCTTCCCTCTCCCATTCCCACCACCATGTTCAACAGTGATCACCTTTCAGTTAATTTTCAACACTTAAGAATAACTGTGCATCAATTACAGATCTAAACCAGTCATATTAAGTAGAACAGATAAAAAAAACTACTAAGAGGGATAATGTATTAAGTTGTTCATTAACAGTCAGGGCTATGCTGATCAAGCCACCATTTCCCATAGTGTCCACCTCACTCCAACAGGTTTCCCTCTTGGTGTTCAGTCAGTCGTCACCGATCAGGGAGAACATATGGTATTTGTCCCTTTGGGACTGGCTTATTTCACTCAGCATGATGTGTTCCAGATTCCTCCATTTTGTTGCAAATGACTGGATTTCGTTGTTTCTTACTGCGGTATAGTATTCTAAAGAGTACATATCCCATAATTTCTTTATCCAGTCTATCGTTGATGGGCATTTAGGTTGGTTCCAGGTCTTAGCTATTGTGAATTGAGCTGCAATAAACATTAGGGTGCAGACTGCTTTTTTGTTTGCCAATTTAAATTCCTTTGGGTAAATTCCAAGGAGTGGGATGGCTGGGTCGAACGGTAGGGTTATCTTCAGGTTTCTGAGGAATCTCCAGACTGACTTCCATAGTGGCTTGACCAGCTTGCATTCCCACCAACAGTGGGTTAGTGTCCCTTTTTCCCCACATCCTCGCCAGCATCTGTTGTTGGTAGATTTCTGCATGTGAGCCATTCTAACCGGGGTGAGGTGAAACCTCATTGTGGTTTTGATTTGCATTTCCCTGATTGCTAATGACCTTGAACATTTTTTCATGTGCCTGTTGGCCATTTGGATTTCCTCTTTTGAAAAATGTCTATTGAGGTCCTTGGCCCATCTCTTAAGTGGGTTGTTGGTTTTGTTTTTGTGGAGTTTCTTGATCTCTTTGTAGATTCTGGTTATTAACCCTTTATCTGTTGCATAGTTTGCAAATATTTTTTCCCATTCTGTCGGTTGTCTCTTCACTCTCCTGACTGTTTCTTTTGCAGTACAGAAACTTCTCAATTTGATGCAATCCCAATAGTTGATTTTGGCTTTGACTGCCTGTGCCTCCCGGGTCTTTTCCAGAAATTCTTTGCCTGTGCCAATATCTTGAAGGGTTTCTCCAATGTTCTCTAGTAACTTGATGGTGTCAGGTCGTAGATTTAGGTCTTTAATCCATGTTGAGTGGATTTTTGTGTAAGGTGTAAGGTAGGGGTCTTGCTTCATGCTTCTGCACGTGGAAATCCAATTTTCCCAGCACCATTTATTGAATAGACTGTCCTTGCTCCAGGAATTAGTTTTAGATCCTTGATCAAATATAAGTTGGCTGTAGATGTTTGGGTTGATTTCTGGTGTTTCAATTCTGTTCCATTGGTCTATCCATCTGTTTCTGTACCAGTACCATGCTGTTTTGATTACAACTGCCCTGTAGTATGTCCTGAAATCTGGTATTGTGATGCCTCCGGCTTTGTTTTTGTTGTACAAGATTGCTTTAGCTATTCGAGGTCTCTTGTGCCTCCATATAAATTTCAGCACCATTTTTTCCAGATCTGAGAAGAAGGTCTTCGGTATCTTGATTGGGATTGCATTGAATCTGTAAATTGCTTTTGGGAGAATGGACATTTTGATGATATTGATTCTTCCAATCCATGAGCATGGAAGATTTTTCCATTTCTTGGTATCCTCTTCTATTTCTTTCTTTAAGGTTTTGTAATTTTCATCGTAGAGATCTTTAACGTCTTTGGTTAAGTTTATTCCAAGGTATTTGATTGTTTTTGTAGCTATTGTGAATGGGATTGATCTTAGAAGTTCTTCCTCAGCCGTGGCATTGTCTGTGTATACAAAGGCTGTTGATTTTTGTGCATTGATTTTATACCCTGCTACTTTGCCAAACTCTTCTATGAGTTCCAATAGTCTCTTAGTAGAGTTCTTTGGGTCCCCTAAATACAGAATCATGTCGTCTGCAAAGAGGGATAGTTTGAGTTCTTCCTTCCCAATTTGTATCCCTTTAATTACTTTTTCTTGCCTAATAGCTCTGGCTAGAACTTCCAGAACTATATTGAATAGCAGTGGTGAGAGTGGGCATCCCTGTCTGGTTCCAGATTTCAGTGGAAATGCTTCCAACTTTTCCCCATTCAATAGGATGTTGGCTGTGGGTTTTTCATAGATTGCTTTGATTGTATTGAGGAATGTTCCTTCCAAACCCAGTTTGCTTAGAGTTTTCATCATGAACGGGTGTTGTATTTTATCAAATGCTTTCTCGGCATCTATTGAGATAATCATATGGTTTTTCTTCTGCAGTCTGTTAATGTGGTGTATCACATTGATTGTCTTGCGCACATTAAACCATCCCTGCATACCAGGGATAAATCCCACTTGGTCTGGGTGGATGATCTTTCTGATGTGTTGTTGCATTCTATTGGCGAGAATTTTATTGAGGATTTTTGCATCTATGTTCATCAGGGATATTGGTCTGTAATTCTCTTTCAGTGCTGCATCTTTCTCTGGCTTAGGAATTAAGGTGATGCTGGCTTCATAGAAAGAATTTGGGAGGACTCCCTCTTCTTCGATTGTTCTGAATAGTTTGAGAAGAATTGGAGTTAGTTCTTCTTTAAACGTCTGGTAGAATTCAGCAGTGAATCCATCTGGTCCTGGGCTTTTCTTTGTTGGGAGGGCCTTTATTACTGTTTCAATTTCTGTCTCAGTTATGGGTTTGTTTAGGTTTTCGATGTCTTCCTGGTTCAATTTAGGCAGGTTGCATGTGTCCAGGAATCTATCCATTTCTGATAGGTTTCCCTGTTTGCTGGCATACAAGTCCTTGTAGTAATTTCTGATGATTCTTTTTATTTCTGTGGTGTCTGTTGTTACATTTCCTTTTTCATCTCTGATTTTATTGATTTGGGTCTTTTCTCTTCTTTTTTTAGTTAGTTGGGCCAATGGGGTGTCAATTTTGTTTATTTTTTCAAAAAACCAGCTCCTCGTTTGGCTGATTTTTTGTAATGTTTTTCTTGATTCAATCCTGTTGATTTCTTCTCTGATTTTAATGATTTCTCTTCTCCTACTAGATTTGGGTCTGATTTGCTGTAGGTTTTCTAGATCCTTGAGGCGAATTGAAAGCTCATCTATTTGGTGTCTTTCCAATTTCTTGATGTAGGCACCTATTGATATAAACTTTCCTCTTAACACTGCTTTTGCTGTGTCCCATAAGTTTTGGTATGTTGTGCTGTTATCCTCATTTACTTCCAGAAAGTTTTTGATTTCTCTTTTGATTTCTTCTATGACCCATTGTTCATTCAGGAGCATGTTGTTCAATCTCCATGTGTTTGCGTATGCTCTAGGGATTCCTGAGTTACTAATTTCCAACTTCATTCCTTTATGGTCTGAGAAGCTGCATGGTATGATTCTAATTCTTTTGAATTTGCTCAGACTTGCTTTATGGCCTAGTATGTGGTCAATCCTAGAGAAGCTTCCATGTACTGCTGAGAAGAATGTAAAATCTTTAGCTGTAGGATTGAAAGTTCTGTATATATCTGTTAGATCCATTTGGGCTATGGTGTCGTTTAAATCTACTGTATCCTTGTTGATCTTCTGACCGGATGATCTGTCTATTTCTGAGAGTGGAGTATTGAAGTCCCCCAGTACTACTGTATTGGGGTCTAAGTCTCCCTTTAAGTCCGTTAATAAATCTTTTAGATAAACTGGTGCCCTGTAGTTAGGTGCATATACATTGATAATTGTTATATCTTCCTGTTGAATTGATCCCTTAATCATGATGTAGTGTCCCTCTTTGTCTCTCTTAACAGTTTTTGTGGTAAAGTTTATGTTGTCCGATATTAAGATGGCTACGCCCGCTCTTTTTTCATTTCTGTTGGCATGGTATATCTTTTTCCAGCCTTTCACTTTCAGTCTGTATGGATCTTTGTTGGAAAGATGTGTTTCTTGTAAGCAGCATATAGATGGGTTTTGTTCCTTAACCCAATCAGCCAATTGGTGTCTTTTAACTGGACAGTTCAGGCCATTCACGTTCAAAGTGACTAATGATAAGTGGTAACTTTGCCCTGCCATTTGCCAAAGATAAGTTCTAATATATGCTTTGAATTCCCTGTGAACTTTTGCTGTGAGGTTTCCTTCCTTGGTTTCCTTCCTTTACCTTCTTTCATATTGATGACCGTGTTTCTGTGTTTCTGTGTGTAACACATCTTTAAGCATCTTTTGCAGGGCTGGACGAGTGGCAACAAATTCTTTCAATTTCTGTTTGCAATGAAAAGTCTTTATTTCACCTTCATTCACAAATGATAGCTTTGCAGGATATAATATTCTGGGCTGGCAGTTGTTCTCTCTTAGTACCTGGGCTATATCTCGCCATTCCCTCCTAGCTTGTAGAGTTTCTGATGAGAAGTCAGCTGTGAGTCTGATTGGAGATCCTCTGAGAGTAATCTGACGTTTCTCTCTTGCACATTTTAGGATCTTTTCTTTATGTTTCACTGTGGAGAGTTTAATTACAACGTGTCGTGGTGAGGATCTCTTTTGGTCGTGTTTATTAGGGGTTCTGTGGGCTTCCTGTACTAGGATTTCTCTGTCCTTCTCCAAACCTGGGAAATTTTCTGCTAATATCTCACTAAAAAGGCCTTCTAATCCTTTCTCCCTCTCCATGCCTTCAGGAACTCCTAGAACCCGAATGTTGGGTTTTTTAATAGTATCCTGAAGATTCCTGACAATATGTTTCAGATTTCTAATTTCCTCTTCTTTTCTTTGGTCTGACTGTATCCTTTCCTGTTCTCTGTCTTCTAAGTCCGATATTCTCTCTTCTGCTTCACCCATTCTGTTTGTAAGGCTCTCTATTGTGTTTTTCATTTGATCTATTGAATTCTTCACTTCAGTCACTATCATAGTTTCCTGTTGTACTAGTTGTTTCGTTTCATTTTGATTCCTCCTTAATATTTCATTTTCACGAGAGAGATTTTCTATCTTGTCCATTAAGGATTTGTGTAGTTCCAGAATTTGTTTTTGAGAACTTCTTAATGATCTTATCAATTTTTTGAGATCTGCTTCTTGCATTTCTTCTATGTCATCATCTTCATAATCTTGAATTGGGGTGTCTTTTTCATTTGAGGGCGTCATGGTGACTTCCTTGTTTTTATTACCTCGGTTTTTGCGTTTGTTATTTGGCATATTGGAGATATTTGGTTTCTTCACTGTGGTGCTTTTTCTTGTTATACTATGACTCTAGATTAAGTGGACTATCTGTTTTTGATGGAGCCTTAGGGCTTGAGATGGGTGTGGCCTGAGAGCTCTGTTTGGTGTGCCAAAGGTGACACTCCCAGGTTAGGCGTGGTAAATCTCTCTCTTTCTTTCTTTTTTTTTTTTTTTTGATTCAAAAGGGAAGTAATTCCGCACAGCTGAATGAAGTTGGAGGTAGTTAGCAGGCAAATGATATACCCACAGGAGCCAGAGATCGGAAGCTCTTTCCCAAGATCCCCACAGGGAATCTGTTCGGCCCTCAGAGTGGGCTCAAATTCTCCTTCAGCCTCCCACTGGGTTGCCAAAGTTACGGAATTGTAGCGTCTCTGGAGAGTGCTCATGTGAATTCCGTGAGTTCTCTCCCCCACCGTCTCTTTTTTCACAGTCTCAGTTCAGTAGCACCACAAATTTACTAGCTCCTAATCTCCTGTTAATTCGCCCCGCCCAGAGTCAGGTTTTTCTGCTAGGCTCAGGGCCGGTGCAGACCTGAGGTCGCTCTGCTTATGACATATGTCCAAGATGGCGCCTGCTCTTTGTCTTGCTCGCCCTTGAGAGGTGAGCGGAGAGAGAGAAACCCGTGTCCGTACCAGTCACCCTTTTTTTCTCTCTCTCTCTCTCTCTCTCTTCCAGTTAGCCTTGTGAACTTCCCCCCCCCAGGGGGTCGTTCCCTCTAGTCTCCTCTCTCCGCTTGCCTGCCGGTGTCTCGGGCTATTGAGGTTCGGCTCACCTTGCGTTCCAGCGCTGGTGTGTTGAGTCTGCCGCTGATGTCCCAAACTGTGGGCTCCCACGCTGTCCACGCAGGTCCGCTGTGAGTCACGCGTTCCGGAAGAGTTTCTTCTGCTGTTTCCTCCCCTACTCTTCCTTGAACCTGCAGTATCTCCACTTTTATTAAACTATCTCTCCCCAGACTATCAGTGTGCTCCCTTCCTATTCCGCCATCTTGCCGGGACTCCCATATCTCTCTATTTTTTTAAAGTATATTTCCCTCCTAATCTGGACTGCCTCTGTCAGGAAAAATTGTTCAAGACTTGGAAACAGACTGAAGGGATTACTAACGATTATATAGAGGACCCTTTGGGGATTGTTGATGCTTTAGGGGAGTGCGGAGTTAATTCACTTTCTACTGACTAGACTATTTTACAACTTTGTAGTGGTAGAAGTTAACGTTGGAGAAAACTGATAGTCTTGTAAATGATTCGTCTGTGGCAACATAAATGATTGCTGTTCATGGCAGTGCAACTGAATTTTGTCTGCTAGAGGATATAAATGTGCAGGAGCCCAATAAAATACTTGGTACATGCTCATTTTATATCTGAATAAGATTAATTTCTTTTTAACATTTTGAAAATTATATTTTAGCACCTGCCCTTGCAACTGCCATATTTAAAATTCCTATTTACTCTTTCAGATACAGTGAAAATACTACTCTCTCTGTTTGACCTTGTCTATTTTCTTAGGCAAAATTTGTTTTAATAATGTTCTCAATGTACTTTTTTAAAAAGATTTATTCATTCATTTGAAAGTCAGAGTTACACACAGAGAGAAGGAGAGGCAAAGACAGAAAGGTCTTCCATCTGCTGGTTCACTCCCAAATTGGCCACAATAGTTGGAGCTGCACCATTCTGAAGCCAGAAGCCAGGAGCTTCCTGCAGGTCTCCCGCAGGTGCAGGGACCCAAGGACTTGGGCCATCTTCTACTGCTTTCCCAGGCCATAGCAGAGAGCTGGATCAGAAGTGGAGCAGCTGGGACTTGAACCGGTACTGATATGGGATGCAGGCACTGCAGGTGGCAGCTTTACCTGCTACGCCACAGCACCGGCACCTCCCATGTACTTTTGATCTACTTTTAGCAAATTGTTGTATATCTATTTTTATTCCATTTTTTATGCACTAGAGTAGTTCTTCATAAGCAGCAAATCTATTTTATCATCTTTGTATCATTTCCTTCTTTGGCAAGCGCATAGCACCTGATGTATAGATAGATATTGGCTTGGTAAATGTTTACTGCTACGTGAATGCAGAAATCACAGACAAGAGAGGGATGGATATATTAGTCATTGTTCATAAGGAGGAATTGGCTGCTGAGAACAAAATATATCTTTTTCTCTTGTAGTCTTTAGAGAAAAAATAGTTTAGTGTGAAGTTGTAAAGAATTGAAGGGGGCCAGAGCTGTGGCACAGTAGTTTAAGCCACCCCCTGCAGTGCGAGCATCCCATATGCTGCTCCACTTCCAACCCAGCTCCCTGCTAATGGCCTGGGAAAGCAGTGGAAGGTGGCCCGAGTCCTTGGGCCTCTGCACCCATATGGGAGACTTGGATGGAGCTTCTGGCTTTGGCCTGGTCCAGCCTTGGCTGTTTTGGCCATTTAGGGAGTAAACCAGCAGATGTCAGATCTCTCTCTCTGTCTCTTTCTTTCTCTCCCCTTCTGCCTCTCTGTAACTCTATCTTTCAAATAAATAAATATTTTTTTAAAAAAAGAGTTGAAAGAAGAAACTTAGTGAAGGTAGAATGAGGTGGAAGAGATATGGATGAAGAAAGCTGAGAATCTGAGGCTTAACCATGGCATTTCCCCTAAATTGCTGGAGTCAAGATATTTTTCTTCTGTCATACTTTACATGTTTGTAAGTTAGGGGTAATAATTATTATAATTATTAAGACAGAAGAATTCCTTTGATGTATTGTTTGAGTCTAAAGTGGGCAAGAGGCAACTTTACTTGGCTCATTTGGCTATGACTGATGATGAAAGAAATTTAAAACACATGTGAGTTGAAATAAAAACGTGGTTTGAATCCTTACCATGAATTTGAGACTTTTTCTTGGTAATAAATTTTATCCCTATATCCTTACCATTTTCACTTCATTTATGTATTTTAGAAACCAGTTTTTAGCAAAATAAATACATGTTAAAATGAAGGGGTAGACTGGCATGTACTGGGTATTTGGTACATTTATATTTAATTCTGTTTGGATATTGTAAGACTCAGATGTTTTTACAAATGCTTGTAAATGATTTTCTGAATCTGAGTTCTCATGTTTACTTCATAGATAGGTCTCTTACACATAGTGGATTTAAAAACCAGCAGTAAATTCTGAATTTATGTGATGGCAGGTGAGAGAACTCAACCTATTTACTTGCACAGTTCACTGGTGTTTCCATGGCAACACAGGCCAGTTGCTGTCAGTCTAGCGTCCCTTTGCCAGTTGACTTCAGCAGTGAACTCTCTGTGATGTTGCCAAATGTCTGGCTTCTGAGTTTCCTGTTCCAAGCGATTGTTTCATATTCTGAATACTAATGACTAGTGTACAAAGACTGACTTAATGCCGCTGAAGATGGAGCTGTGCATCATATGTGAAAAACAGTGAGCGTTTTGCTCGTAGTGAATTTAGAAATATGGGTAATTGGAGTGTACATTCCCTAGCTAGCCATGCTTATATGTTATTACTAATGTTACCTTGCTATTATTAGGCAGCTGGGCACAAATGGGAAATGACAGCACATCCATCGTTCCTCACTCAACTGCTTTTTCAGAAAGCCTTGCTGACTTTGGCTGGTTAGCACCATCATGCAAATCTAAATGATTGTGCACATGAGTGCCGGCCAAAAAAAAATTGTAACTGCAATGCTTTTTTGCTTTTAAAAAACGTTCCTATGTTGATTGCTCTGACATGGAAAAAAAGCAGCTGCCTGAAATGCCAGTGAAATGGCTGAGAAATTTAAAATGAGAGGATAAACACAAAAGCATCTGAATAGAGAGAAAAACTAAGCAGTTTTTGCTTTTGAAAATGAAAAGCACTGTAATTTTTAAGTTGTAGTTGTGTGGTGGTTGTGAGTGTGGAGAAGAGAGACCCTCTTCGCCTGGGTCTTATCTTCACACCAGAAATCTGAGGATGAGATTTGTCATAACTGTGTTTTTCTCTACAGCTTATGTTGCTTGAGGGTAGACGGTTTTCATCATTGTGTTCCTGAAGCTAACACAGGGCCTGATACACACTGAGTGCGCAACACCTACCTAAAGAATTAAATGAAACCCAGTGGATTCCCTGCAAGGAGATTCTCGTTAAATTCCCTGGGAGAAGCCCTGCAGAATGTTCACTTCCCTGCAGAGTGTCATAACCCACTCCCATGACCCTCTCTCTAAGAGTATTAGCAACAGCTTCTAAGGCAGTTGATGTCGGCTGCTGGGGCTCTCAGTTTCTGGCAGATCCCACTCAAAGGTGGCTCTGTCATCAGCGCTACCCTCCCCTCCCCCAACCCAGCCAGTGGAACAAGTTCATCAAAGGTTCTGGTGGTGTCATTTGACATTTCTAATTCGTAGACTGGCCATCCCCTGCACCTCTTCACAATGAAAAGTCCTCTTGGTTAGCTTGGGCAGGCATTTCCAGTATTGTTTTTCTCCTTGATTCAAATCCTGTACCTGGTTCTCAAGTGGGAAAAAATCTCGTATGCCCCGTCCCCTCTTTTCGCTGGGATCAGGCAATGTGGAGAGTCACTTCAGGTTAGCAAAGGGGTAGGTGGGGCTGCTGCTAGCATTGTGAGGGCAGAGGCCAGCGATGCTGCCAAGGGATCTTACAACATGCCCGGCAGCCCCACATCACGGACTTCTTTGGCGGAAAATGTTCACGATTGAGAAACCCTGCTCCGCTGCTTTGAACTCTTGTGTGGAACTTGCTCAAATGCCTTTCAGATTACACTTCACGCCCTCCTCGCCTCTTTTTTTTTGGAGCTGCCTCCTCCACCTGCCACACCAGGCTCTTGGCTTGGCTTGTTTCCTGTATTTTCAAAATTTGATTTCTCTTCCTCAGCAGTTGGGAGCTGTCTGTCTCTTTGCTTCTCAAATATATAAAAATAAGGCCATTGTCTGGGTCCAATATGGCAGTGCCCAGTGGCAGTGTGAACTGTGAGAAGAAGTTCACTGAGTTCCGGGAATTAATCAAGGTGAACAGGACAATTGATGACAGAAGCTACCATGGAGAGTGAGACTCTCACTTTTTTTTATTATTTTTATTTTTTATTTTTTGACAGGCAGAGTGGACAGTGAGAGAGAGAGACAGAGAGAAAGGTCTTCCTTTGCCGTTGGTTCACCCTCCAATGGCCGCCATGGCAGGAGCCAGGAGCCAGGTGCTTTTCCTGGTCTCCCATGGGGTGCAGGGCCCAAGCACCTGGGCCATCCTCCACTGCACTCCCTGGCCACAGCAGAGAGCTGGCCTGGAAGAGGGGCAACTGGGACAGAATCCGGCGCCCCGACCGGGACTAGAACCCGGTGTGCTGGCGCCGCTAGGCGGAGGATTAGTCTAGTGAGCCGCGGCGCTGGCCGAGACTCTCTCTTTTTGCTCTAAGTATCTGAACTTAGAGGTACCTAGTTATGGTTCCCAGCTGTCCCATATTCCAGAGGATGGAAAGGCAAATATGCAAATCAAGCTCCAGGAAGAAATCAATGCCAGATATCCCATTGCTTTGTGAGAGGACATGTAAAGGCAGCTCTACACATAAACCACATGGAGCGTGGAAGCCACTCTAAACGTTATAAGTATTTTGTTTGGTTCTAAACCTTTTTTCTTTGTTTGGGAATTTTAGGTTCAGTGTTTGTGGCATCAAATTCTGAACAGTAAATGTGTCTCAATATTTTAATAGTATCATGCCTAAGATTTGCATTTTTTCCTTTGAAAATCCTAAACCGATCTGAATGACATTTTAAGGGTTTAAAAACAAGAAGTGAGATTTTGTTTTGCTTGTTTGAGGGCTCAAATTTTAATTCTAATATGAAAAAGTTAGATATTTGCATGACACTGGCTAATGAAGCCTTTTAAAACAGTATCAAGGTAACACTGATTGCCTCTTGGTTTAAGGATTTCAGTGACATGTAAAGGAAACATTTCACCAGATAACTGAAAATGAATCTTGATGAAGAGTGGGATGGGAGAGGGATTGGGAGATGGGATGGCTGCGGGTGGGAGGGAGGTTATGGGGGAAAAAGCTACAACAATGCAAAAGTTGTACTTTGTAACTTTATATTTATTAAATAAAAAAAGATGAAAGAATTCTTTGCAATGTTAACTAATCAATCCTCATGAACTCTTTTTAAAAGAAATGTGCAATGGGGCTGGCGCCATGGCTCACTTGGTTAATCCTCTGCCTGCGGCACCAGCATCACATACTGGTGCTGGGTTCTAGTCCCGGTGACTCCAATGGAAGGAAGACCTTTCTCTCTGTCTCTCTCTCTCTCTCTCACTGTCTAACTCTATCTGTATTAAAAAAAAAAAAAGAAAAAGAAATGTGTATTATTTCCTTGGAAGATGTGAATACTGTTTACTGTACATTCCAGTTTGGCAAATTCATGAACGGTGATTAAGAGTCGTGTTTCTGTTCCTGATGCTATAATTAAGTCTCTCTCCCAGAAGCTTTCCTTGTAAATAGCTTAATATGGTAATTTCTAGTCTTTGCCTTTAGGACTAGTCTTGATGGTTTAAGAGAAAGGAAGCTTGGAAAATAAATTTGCCAATCTTCTTGGTCCTTTCAGGCTGCTACAACAGACCACTGCAGACTGGGTTGCTGATAAATATCAGAAACAGGTTTCTTACAGTTTTGGAAGCTGGGAAGCCTGAGACCAAACTCCATGAGGATGTGGTGTTTGGTGACAGCCTGCTTCCTTTTTGCTGTAATCTGATAGGAAGCAGGGATCGCTCCAGCTTCCTCCTGAGAGACCTCATTCATGACATCTGTGCCCCCATGACTCAATTACCTCCCTCAAACCCCGCCTCCAAATACTGCCACCTTGGGGGTTAGGATTTCACCCTGTGAACTTTAGGGCTGATGCAAATTTTCAGAATGTAGCCCAAGGTGATGAGATGATTTTAAATGTATGTTGCCAAAGTCAAGTCTGTAATCTCTTTTCCTTCTAATTTTTACTTGAAGTTTTTTTTTTACTTAAAGTTCTTTTTTTTTCTTTTTTAGAAAGGATTTGTTTATTTGAAAGAGTTACACAGAGAGAGAAAGAGGCAGAGAAAGAGAGAGAGAGAAAGAGAGGGAGGGAGATCTTCCATCTGCTGGTTCACTCTCCAGTTGGCTGCAACGGCTGGAGCTGTGCTGATACAGAGCCAGGATCCAGGAGCTTCTTCCAGGTCCCCTGCGTGGGTGCAGAGCCCAAGCACTCGGGCCATCTTCCACTGCCTTCCCAGGCCACAGCAGAGAGCTGGATTGGAAGTGGAACAGCTGGGTCTTGAACTGGTGCCCATATTGCATGCCAGTACTGTAGGCTGTGGCTTTACCCACTACACCACAGCACTGGCCCCTTAAAGTTCTTTTCAAAATAGCTTTTAATGAATATTTACCTACTTAATGTTATTATTTTTATTCTGAAAAATGAATTTTCTTATGTTAGCCTAATTGCTAGCTGTCTATTGTGCCACTAAATTGGTTACAATTTTAGACATATATCAAGAAGGTCACAGCTCACAAGTATTCAAACAGGCGTGAGCATTTAGCCTTGTGTTAAGATGCTGCTTAAGATGCCTGTGTCACATATTGGAGTGCCTGGGCTTAATACTTGGCTCCAGCCCCTGCCTGCTGCTTCCTGCTGAGGCAAAAGCCCTGGGAGGCAGTGGTAATGGCTCAAATAGTTGGGTCCCTGCCAATCACTCGAGAGATCTGAGAGTTCCTGGCTTCCAGCTTTGGCCTGGCTTAGTCACGGCTGTTGTTGTGGGTGTTTGGTGTTTGAGGAGTGAACCAGTTGTTAGGAACTGTCTGTCTCTGCCTCGCAAATATATAAAAATAACAACTTTGTTACTTTTGTTGTTTGGGTCCAATACAGCGGTGCCCAGTGGTGGTGAGAACTGTGAGGAGTTCACCATGTTCTAGGAATTACTCAAGGAGTTGAGGACAACTGATGACAGAATAGTTCATGAATTAAATACTATGCTTCCAACAGCTTCCTTTGCATAGAAAATTGATGACAGCCAAACCTGTAGACAGCTTTCTAAGTCTTTGATGGCAGCTCATGCCAGTAGGGACAGAGTCATAAAAAAATTGTATAGCCCAGACCCCAGAAGTAGTGAGAAACCTCCGAGAAGAAAGAGGAAAGAATTTGGATGATTTAGCATTATTAAAGCAACTTAGAAAAGAACAAAGTCGAAATGGATGCAGTCCAAACTAAATGTTGAGAAAGTCATAAATGACAGGAGCTGGAAGGTGTTTAATGAACACTGCCAAATTCACCTCAAGCCTCCAAAGAATGACTGAAGAAAGAAGGTGAATGTTTTTGAAGGGCTGGGTCATCTCATGAGGGCAAAGCATGATGGACATCAGCAGGGCAGGCTTCCTAGCATGATTTCTGAGCCAACAGCCAAGACCTTTTATTGATTTCAGCCCCACTTAGCCAAGACCTCAAGTACAAATAATTCTGATAATTATGGAGAAGTCAACGGCTATTTTATATTAATTCTGTAAAAAGAGATGCTTTGTTACTATTAAAATAATTTTTCTGATTCAGTTCAAAACAAAAAGAAATTGTTTAAAAAAATGAAAGGTTACGTTAACACCAACAATCAACCTTCACTTTGCTGGGGGGAAACAGAAGCAGAGTACTGGCCACTTCCTTCATCTCTATTTTCCTAAACCCAGTTCCTGACTTTCCTACCTAGTTATCTACAGAGAACTAAATCAAAACAATTTTTATTTCATGTGCACTTTTTCTATGTACTTGAACATAATATCTGCTTTCAGGGCTTTGTCTGCTAATTCCTTCCTTTCTGCTATTTCTAGGTCCATTTGTATGGATTGATTTTTTTTAATTTCTCCTGCTTACAGTCATACATTTCTGCTACTCTGGTTACCTGGTAATTTTTTGTTGGATGCTACATATTTTGAACATCGTGATGTTCTGTTCCTTCACAATGTAGAGGGTATTTTGAGGTTAACTTTTGGTCTAGTACATAATGAAGCTAAGATCAGGCTGACCTTTTCAAATCCTGCTTTTGTCCTTTATTTTGGCTGGCCAGAGGAGCCTTTAATTTAGGGTTAATTTAGCTGCGTCACTTAGGTGATCCCCTCTCAAGACTTCTCAAGTTGCAAAGATCACCATTGTTTTCTCTGCTCTGGCAGCTGGGAAGACAGATGATTCCCAGCCTGGTTTGAGCTCCAAGAACTGCTTCAGAAGGTTCTTTCGGGGAGCTTTGGGGAGTTTTAATCCAGGGTGTGCTGAAGTGTACCCTGCCAAAGCCTCCGAGATGTTTCTCTTTAGATTGCTGGAGTTTTCTCTGCAGCTCTCTCCTTTCTGGTCCTTGGCCCCAGGCTCCCTGAACCCTTGCCTCCTCACTGCCAGTAGACCCAGTGTCTCCTTCTCTGAGGCTGTAGTGCTGCTTCCAGGCAATAATTCAAAGAAAGTATAAAGATCACTTCATTTGTTTTCATTCTTTCCAGGGTCACAGTGTTGCTCTGGCTGTTAAATGCCAGAAAATACTTATTTTCTCTCTCTCTCTCTCTCTCTCTCTCTCTCTCTCTCTCTCTCACACACACACACACACACACACACACACACACATTTTCTTTTATCAGAAGGAGAGCAATTCCCTTGGCTGTTAATCCCTCTTGGGGAGAAACAGAGGTCCTATTATAACTTCTGCTTGCCCAACAGTGGACTACTTCAAAGTCTTTTCCAAGGTATCCTGTTTATGTGTGAGCTCTGTTCCACACTTAGAAACCTAAACTGTATACAACAGAAGCATAAATTCTGTCCTTGTGTTTTAGGTTGTGTTTTCTTAACCTAGAGGCCAGGAGTGAAGTGCAGAGCAGGTCTTCTGGGAGGTGATCTCAGGAAGTACAGGTGGAAGAGTCAGGAAGTGAGAGCAGGGGAAGAAGACACTAAGCATTATGTCATCAGCTCACTCCTGGGATATACCCAGGACCCAGTCCTGCCAAGGAGCTCTGGGCACTTCTGTGGAGCCCCTCCTTGGAGCTATCACAACTGGGAGGCAGGGAGAAGCTGGGTTAACATCCATCCTTATCTGTTGTTTGTGGATTGCTGCATCTGTGGTTGCTAACTCTGCACTTCTGGCTTGTCCGGAAGGCTGTGGCACTTGTTCTGTGTCAGAGGAAGGTCCCATGTAGGGTTTCTCAAGTGTTCACACTAAGCAGCCCTCACAGTGTAGAGATGAGAACCAACATGGCTATGGTGGGGGACACTTGTAGCATTACTACACCATTTAAATTTATTTAAAGACGGACTATGTGCTCTGATTTCACCCAGGCAGACTAAGTAGACCTGACCAAATAGATACAGACACATGTCAATCTTCTCTTCCTTTTGTAACAGAGAACTTTCAAAAAAAAAAAAAAAAAAGAGAACTTTAAGTTTTTATTTCTCAAAAAGTATACTCAAGCAATCTGGAACTCACAAGGAACAAATAGTTCTTTATATTTGGTCTTTCCATGTATCTCAAAGTTGGATCCTCTGGGTAATGACAGTTTGGCACATTAATTTTTTATAGACATATATCCACAATTTTTATTGCCTTTTTAAGTAAAGGAGAATTAGGTTTTAGATTTTGTTGAAGACTTGGTTAATTTTATCTACTGTGAAGTACTAAAACTGTAGGAATAGATGCATTTGTAAGTGTGGAGAGAAAGAAATTTAAGATAGATGAGTACTGTGGTACTGGCTTTCTTAACAAGACATCGCATGACAACTTTGTGTTATTCATCTGTACCTTTCACATAAGAGGAGCTGGAAGCCTGGACAGGGAAACAGTAGTGCGTTATGCATGAAGAGTTTTGAGATCACAGACCACCACAGCCTCCTCTGAAGTGTGTCATTGCCCATCACCCCCCAAAATCATCTCCTTCACTGAAACTGCCTCTACCCTTTGATTGATTGGCTTTGTTCACAACACATCTGTTGTTTCTCTGTCACAAGCATGGTTGATCCCAGAAATCTCCTCATTCACTTATTCAAACACTTTTTCTTCCTGTATGTATTGACAAACTGAAATGAGGATTTTAAGAATTTGTGTAAGAGATGGGTGGGAAGGATTGCGTTTTCTTGTCATTTTAAGTTTTTGTGGACATCATTCATTTGAAAACATTTCTGAATTTTGCTGCTAACTTTTTATTAGAATCCCAAGCAATATTTTCTTTCTTTCTTTTTTTTCAAGCACTATTTTCAAAGGCATTCTAACTTTGACAGCTAGAGGAATATTGAGAACCTTGCAAGGATCTTGCTTAATTGGTTAACTTTATTAAGAGTCCTCTTCCAAATCAGCAACACTGTAGAGTCAGAGAGTGTCTGTCACTGGGCTCAGTTGGCGAGACAATACCGTAGATCAGGAAGATGTGAGAAAAGATCCAGTGTGATGGTCTTTGTGTCTTCATGGCCTAAGATTGCCTTCTACTAAGAGTACAAACATTTATAGAATTTTTCAGGAAAACTTATGACTCTTCCCCTATTGGTTTATGCCTAAAGTGACTCCCAGATATATTATAGGAATTTCAGCATTGGCTTTTGCAATATTTTTCCTTATCTTGCTTTAGAACAAAGGCACCTAGTTCCTTAGAATTCCTTCCACTTGGAAGTTGACATATCTCACTGGGATGTAAAATCATACGGGAGATAGACAGTACTTAGAAATAAATTATCTCTAGATTAAAAATTCATGCTGAAATGTTATGACAACCAATTTTTTTTTTTTATCAGCAGCTTCTCGCTTTCCAGTGCCATGTCTGAGTTTGCAAGGCCAAAGCTAAATAAATGCTTTTCTTTACAAAATGTGCTTAGTTTAGTTGACTGCTTTGCTCCAGTAAACCTTGTGCTTTTTCTGTAACCACTGGGCCAGAGATGGGGTTCAGTAGGCACTTTTCACAAAGAACCAGGGAAGCATCGTAGAGCGGCCTCACAGAGGGCTGGTGTGATGAGCAGCAAAGTCACCCACAGTTGAGTGACTCAGAACCTGTAAAACATTTCCACAGCTTCTCCTCTGAACTGATCTCACACAAAGTAGATTGTGAACCCTGCTTGGTTGCCTAAAATGATGCTAAGAAATAAGTATTCAGTGAACAAATGGCTTATTCAAGTCGTGGATATTTTTTGA
This sequence comes from Oryctolagus cuniculus, assembly GCF_964237555.1. NCBI lineage: Eukaryota > Metazoa > Chordata > Mammalia > Lagomorpha > Leporidae > Oryctolagus > Oryctolagus cuniculus. The sequence goes on along the minus strand of NC_091439.1, from coordinate 81,520,596 downwards.
TTTTGTTTTCACTGTCATGCACAGGTGAAATCTGACTCAATTCTCTCCCTGTCTAGGCCTCTGCTCACTTTGATTAGACCTCTCGTGGCCCTACCTTTGGTTGCGCTTACCTTACTATACTATAGTTTTCCTATTTACCAGCTGCATTCACCGCCAGACTGAGTGTACCTGAAGAGCGATGGCTCTGCCTTATATATCCTTGCATCATCAAAGTCTAACACAAAGGTTTACAGCTGGCCTTTGGTTTTTAGCAAGGCAGTCTTTCCACATTTTTGAGACATGTGCAAGTATTTGCTTCCTTCTACATAATAGCTTTGCTAGAGGAAGATAAGCCTATGCCTAAAGGTATGTTTTGATTAAAAAACAAAAAAGAAAACAAACAAACAAAAAAACAAGTTAACAGTGTGAAGCTCCTACTTTAGCACAATGATTGAAGGTTTAATTCATTCTATCAGTATACAATGAGTGCTGAGTGCCAGCTCAACAGCAGGCACCGTTCTCGGCACTAATGAAGCTTCAGTGAATAAAACAGACCCAACCCCTCTCTCTATGGATTTTATATTCTATTGAGGGAAATAGATAATAAGTGGGATAAGTAAGACTTCTAGTTTTCGCATGGTGCTCAAATGCTAAGGAGAAGAAGTAGGGAAAGGAAAGGGGTACAGATAACTGGGAGGGTGGGTTCACAGTTTGACAAGGTGGCCATCGCTAGTGTTACCAAGAAAGTAATTTTTGAGTAAAGACCAGAAGAAAGAGAGGTTATCACATCTGGAACAGCATCCCAGGAGAAGGAAGAGCATGTCGAAAACAATGGTCAGTTCTTAGCTCTCCTGTGACTTGTCCTTCTTGGCAGGTCCTGATAAAGGACATTGCCTTGCTGACACAATGTCACCCTCCTGGCTTTCTTCTTATCTCGCCAATGGCTCCTTTACCCATTTCCCTTTCTCTGGATTTCCAAATGTTGGAAAAATCTAAAATGTAGACATTGTAGTCCTTTTCTCCCTACTCACTATTTAGCTCATCATATCTTTAAATATCCTTAAATCATGAGTGTATTTCCAACCTGACTTCCCTGAAATTTGGACGTGTATATCCAGTGCCTTATTTAACATTTACTGTATACTGGCAAATACACATCTCAGATTTACTGTATATCCAGAATAGACCTTTTGACTTTCAGCCCCATCACCCACACTTGCTTCACCTTATTCTTATCCTTCTCAGTAGAAAGCATCATTGCTCATCTTGTTTCCCAAGCTAAAACTTAGGATTCCTCCAGGAGACCTCTTAGACTCTCACATCCCACAGAAACATTCCCTGGCAAGTCCTGTTCCACATCACTCCAAAGCATTCCCCTCACACGCGTACTTCCAGTTCTATAGCTACCTGCTTACTCTGCGCCATCTTTATCCTTTTCTGGGAATTTTGAGGTACAGTGTAATAGAACAGGTATTAGACACCATAATTATAAAATGCATTATAATCATGTTTATTATGAATAAAATGGTATTCTTTATATTTAACAATATATATTATTGTATATATGTAATTTACACATGTTTATAATAATTATATACTTTGTTATATCTTTTTATATTTAATTTTAAGGAATTTTTAATACCTTAGATTCTCAGGGCCACAGCAAATGCATGAGGATTACTACACAAAATTATCATCAATCTCATGTTAATGTAGTATAACATAAGAGATAGATTCCATGTAGTTCATAGATACAGTTCTAAGAAAATAATACTACTTCCCTTCCACTTTGTTATGTCTTAATGTAACTCATAATATAATGATACAACTGCACATATATGTATAGAATATCATTTAGAAATAGTCTTATAATTTTCTCTATTCTTCAATACTTGTTTTCTTTCTCTTCATTCTTCATACAACATCTAGAATAGTCCTTTAAAAATAAAATTCTGATCATGCCATTCTTCTGCTAAAACAATTCCCTGACTTTCCGACCAGAAGTAAGGAAGAAGCCAGCGAATGGTTTTGAGTCTTCCAGCCTCCACAAGCTGTGCACTAAGACCCTTTGTGATACAGCGCCTCACTGCCTTTCCTGTCTCATCCCAGGATGTAACCTTCTCTGTCACTTTCCCACACCCTCGGAAGCAGGCTTCTGCCTCAGGGCCTTTCCCATCTGGCACCCTTGCCGTGGATACAGTTGGTATTCCTTCACTTTAGGCATGTCTTTTTCCAAATATCACATAAACACTATCACTGGGCACTATAAGACAGAATCCTCTATCAATCTATAGTAACTTGTCCTATTTTACCTTTGTAAGTAGCTTTCATTGCCATCTAATATTATCCAGAATTATCAATTGTTTATTTTATGTTACCAGCTTATAATAGGATCTTTCATTACCTCTTCACTGCTGCATTCACAGGGCTTCTTAGAATGATGCCTGGTACATGTGAGCTAGTTGCTAAATATTTATAGAATAAACGTATCAAGTTTTGCCTTTTGAATTCCTGTAGTGGTAACCTTAGAATACTGCATATTGAGGGTTCCTCAGAAAGTTCATACAAAATAGAATTAAAAGATGAGTTTATTTTGGTGCGAAAAATTTTGAAATCCAACACATAGCTTTTCATAATGAAAACTGTCCACATTTTGAAGACCTGTTAAATACGTGGACTTCAAGAATGTTTTCCATGCAAATAAGCTTAGCATTTAATTCTATTTTCTTTTCTTTCTTTCTCTCTCTCTCTCTCTCTCTTTTTTTTTTTTTTTTTTGACAGGCAGAGTTAGACAGTGAGAGAGAGAGACAGAGAGAAAGGTCTTCCTTCTGTTGGTTCACCTCCCATTGGCCGCCGTGGCCGGCGTACTGCACCGATCCGAAGCCAGGAGCCAGGTGCTTCCTCCTGGTCTCCCATGAGGGTACAGGGCCCAAGCACCTGGGCCATCCTCCACTGCCTTCCTGGGCTACAGCAGAGAGCTGGACTGAAAGAGGAGCAATCGGGACAGAAAAGGCTCCCCAACCGGGACTAGAACCCAGAGTGCCAGTGCTGCAGGCAGAGGATTAGCCTAGTGAGCCGCGGCGCTGGCCTTAATTCTATTTTCCATGAACATTTTGAAGTACCCTCTCATATATGGAAAATAAAATATAATCTGAGAAAACATAATAGAATGGAGAGATTAGATCTATGAATGACTTTTTTAAAAGTTCCTGGAAAATATGTATTGTGAAAAATTATGGATGGTTTTAAAAATTTTTTTGCACCAAAATAAGCTTAGTATTTAATTAAATTACCTTTTGAACTTTTTGAAGTACCCTCATATTACCTATAGACTCTTTCTATCAAAATATCCATTCACAGATTTTAAAAAAAATTTCTTTTGCCAAAAATGGGCCATACCTATTCTACATGAACTCTAAATGTAGTCCTCCTCTTTTCTAGATGATAATGTTGAGAATATTCATTGTAAGACAGGAAACACAGCTGCTATCCTTTTAGGAAAAAAAAGTCATGAGTAATACTTTATACTACATGTTTAAGCATAAAGTATTCTAAAAAGCTCAAGAGTTGAGTTATTTTTATGGCTTCAATATGTTTGAGGCATAATGTCTTTTTTGTTGTTAAAATGCTTACATTAAAACTCCTTCCAATAATCCATAAATTACATACTACTGCATAGATCTACCTAAATCACTACCAAAAACTCTAATCACTATCAGAAGAAATTCAAGAATGATCTTCAATGATGTTCATAGTATCTGGAATCAAGATACAGCTTCATATTTGTCTAAAAATCTAATCTTGGGCCTGACGTTGAGATGTGGTAGAATAGGCCACCACCTGTGACACAAGCATCCATTTAGGCGCTAGTTCCTGTACCAACTACTCTACTTCCAATCCAGCTCCCGGCAAATGGCCTGGGGAAAGCCCAACTGTTTGGGCCCCTGCCACCCATATGGGAGACCTGGATGAAGCTCCTGGCTCCTGACTTCAGCCTGGCTCAGCCCTGGCTGTTGTGACCACCTGGGGAGTGAACCAGTGGATGGAAGATCTTTGTCTCTGTCTTTCCCTCTTTCTCTGCAACTCTGACTTTCAAATAAATCAATTAAATTATTTAAAAGTAAATAAAAATCTAATGTAATGTTTCTGCATTGTTCATATTCTCGTGATAAAATTATGGCTTGCTAAATTGGATCACTAAAACTTCTATATATTCATATGTATGTGAAAACCTGAAAATTAGATTCACCTCCAGCAGAATTGTTTATTTCTATTTAACAAGCAGAGACAGTAATTTTGAAAAGTTTTTGCTAGTTGATTTTAAAAGGTAAAATGGTGTGTGTATTGATCTGTGATCCTGGAAAATTGATTTTGCCTTTTTAAGCTTTCCTGGATGATTTTCTTTCCTCACCCAGCTGGGTAAATCTTTTTCCTTTGTCCTCTTATAGCACCTGGAACAAACCATACTATTTTCTTCATCAAATTAAAATGGTATATTTACACTCTGTTTTTTCCTGCACCCATGTTAAAGTCCCTGGAGGCAGAGATCTGATTTTCTATTACTATTAACAGTGCCAGCATTCTTCCAAGCAGGCTCTAACATGACTTCTATGCATCTGTTTCCAAATCTTTTGTTTCAGCCTTTAAATGTTTCTCCAATTAAGTTGGACTAATGCTGAGAAACATAACCAGCAGGGGGTTTTCTGCCTAAGGCTGCTCTCAGGAGGGGAGCTAGATGCGTTCAGGCTCCAGAGGTGACGTCAACCTTCCTGCTATCCTTGTTCTCCTGCACCCAGGGAATGCACACAGCTCTCATTTAGCTTAGTCATGTGACTAGGAGTGAGAACTCTTCAGACAGGCTGCTTGGATTTGAGGCTTTGCTGCTGCACCACTTATTAACCCTTCTACTGGTTAGCTGTGTGACCTTGGGCAAGTGTCTTCATCTCCTTCTGCCTCCATTTCCACATCTATAATATGGGATAACAATAGATTCTATGTCAGATGGTTGCTATGAGTATTGAATGAGCTAATAATATAAATTACTTGGGAGATTTCCTTGCACAGAGCAAGTGCTAAGATAGGTAGTTGTAATTTATTATTATTATTATTATTATTATTATATTATTACTGTTCAGTAGCCCTGATTCTCCAGGTAGTAATGGGAGAAATTATCAATTTCCATGAAAAGTTGGTTATTTCTGAAAGATTGCCTCTCCAAAGTTCTTGTACAGGAACACTATTGCAGGCTAGAAATCCAAAGCTGCCTCATGCTCTGGAAAAATCAGTTTCAGATGCAAAGAGTATATATGAAGCAATTCAGTCATAATTTTCTGTTCTACAGACCAAGGTTTGCAAATTGGTAATTTGATTTGTGGACATGTTCCGTTCTTTGAAAATAGACATAACTGTGATGGTTAATTTTGTGTCGATTTGACTGGGCCAAAGGATGCTCAGGTAGCTGGTAGGACATTTTTTCTGGAATATTAGTATTTGGGTCAATAGATTGAGTAAAGAAGATGGCACAGGGCTAGCGCTGTTGTATAGCGGGCAAAGCCGGCGTCCCATATGGACACTGATTCAAGTCCCGGCTGCTCCTCTTCTGATCCAGTTCTCTGCTGTGGCCCAGGAGGGCAGTGGAAGATGACCCAAGTCCTTGGGCCCCTGAACCCATGGGGGAGACCCAGAAGAAGCTCCTGGCTCCTGGCTTCAGATTGGCTCAGCTCCTGCCATTGAGGCCACTTGGGGAAAATCAGCAGATGGAAGACCTCTCTCTCTCTCTCTCTACCTCTACCTCTGTAACTCCACCTTTCAAATTGATAAATAAATCTTAAAAAAAAGAGAAGAAGATGGCACTCAGTGACGTGGGTGGACATCATTCTGTTCACTGAAGGCCTGAAGAGAACAAAATGACAGAGGGAGGGCAGATCTGTTTGTGTTTGAGCAGGGACCATCTGTCTACTGCCCTGGGACACTGGCGCTGCAGGTTCTTTAGCCAGCAGATGTGGCCATCAGCTTGGCTGATTCTAAGGCCTTTGGCTCCGACTGGATAACATCAGTGACTTTCTTGGTTCTCCAGCTTACAGATGGCCTCCACAGTCGTGTTAGCCAATTCCTGTAACATGTTTTCTCATATGAGAGAGTCTTCAAGAAGTTCATGCAAAATGCATACAAAAAAACTAGTTATGGATTTCAAAAAATTTTTGCACCAAAATAAACTTGTCTTTTAATTCTGTTTTCCCACAAACTTTTTGAAATACCCTGTGTGTGTGTGTTTGTGTGTGTGTGCTTGTATGTGTGTTGAGGAACCTGTTGGTTCTGTTCCTCTGGAGAACTCTAATCAGCACAGTAACTCTTCAAATGCATGACTTCAAATCTGTGAATGGAATGACACTACACTCTTACAACTGCTCTATTCAAATAAATAAATCTCCCAGAGTTTTAAGTAAAGAATAGGAAAGAAATCTTATAAGTATTTTTATAATATGCAGATTTTGCTGAAGCAGATTTTGCTTTAAAAGCAATATCTCATGGTTTTGATTAAAAATAAGCACCTCATTGGCTTACCTGAATGGATTCATTTCCATCTTCTGACTTAAATGTCTATAAAAACAGAAGAAAACATGAAAAGTCATCACAGGAACTGCTGTACTTGGCATATATTTTTGTCTAATTTGGACAAAGACTGACTTACAGGTGCAAAAAATAAATCCTCTTTTGCAACCCAGAGCTCATTGATCAGTATGAGTTTTGATACATACAAGCAGGAATAGATGCAAAAAAAAGTCATCACAGGAACCAAAGCAAGGACTGTCAATTTTTCTGGATTCTAAGGACCATGTACTCATTGTAAGGCATGAAAATTAAAGTGAAAAAACACAGTGAGATTCCTTGTGGATAGCAAGGAAGAAAAAGCCTATTCTTCTAAGAGTAGACAATGCTCCTCATATGAGTTTTTGTGAGATTGAGTGTTACATATAAAGGAGTACATAAAACTATTTGTGATTTGCAGTAAGTGCCCAATAAATGATAGCTATTATTCTTACTACTATTGTTGGATCAATGAAAACAAAAGGGAAAGGATCTATGATCAAATAATTTGGGAGGTTCTAATTTGTTATGGGTCACCTCATAGTCTCTTTTCTTTTTCTAAGAGTTCTTTATTATTTATTTGAAAGTCAGAATTACACAGAGAGAGGAGAGGCAGAAAGAAAGAGAAGTCTTCCATCCGATGGTTCACTCCCCAATTGGCTGCAATGGCTGGAGCTGCGCGGATCCGAAGCCAGGAGCCAGGAGCCCACTCTGGGTCTCCCACATGGGTGCAGGGGCCCAAGGACTTGGGCCATCCTCCACTGCTTTTCCAGGCCATGGCAGAGAGCTGGATTGGAGCAGCCAGGCCTCAGAGCAGCGCCCATATGGGATGGCGGCACTGCAGGATGGGGCATTAACCTGCTGCGCCATAGCGCTGGCCCTAACCTCATAGTCTTTAATATGCTAACCTAGATTGCGAAATTTCAAGACAGAGATTCACAGGATTATTTGACTAGAGAACCCTTTTTAAACATCCCCTATGGAGTACAAATAAGTCTCATGAGACACTGGTGTTCTACAGATCACAGGCTGGGGAATGTTCTTTATTTCACACACTTTGTGTAAAAGAATAGAAAAACATTTGTGAAATGTCTTTCATTGATAACCTGCACTGAAAGCAACTAGCCTTTGCAGACCTTTTAGCTTTGCAAAGCATCATGAATGCACTTCTTTCTCCATTGTGCAGAAACCATATATCTAAGCACTCAAACCTTATAATCATTCGGACTTGTCCGTGCCATCACTTTTAACATTGAAAATTTTCTTACTACTTTCCCAGAATGCTGTAAAAATTGATTTAAAATTGTCAGAGTTCTACCCTTCTGAGGACTTCATTTTATCAGATTATAAAACTTTTCAAGTATTTGTGGTTTATTGACTATTATCACATAATAAGGATGCTGTTTTTGTGAGTGTTAGAGTTACATTTCTCTGGTGTGTCTGACTTTGATTTGGAATAATGTTGCACAAATGTGAAAACAGCACACTGTTTACGAGTTTTGGGGTCCCCCCACCACTACTGGTTGATCAGCATTTATGTCATTTAATCTTTCTTGGGCCTAATGACGTATCCTTTCCAGCACAGTGCAAAGTTTATTCAGAGAGAAGTTAACCAGCTTCCTTAGGAACTATACCAATTATATACCATTACTACTAAGCTGAGTTGAAGAAATTATAATTAGAAATAAAATCTCCTGCCAACCCAGTGAATCCTTCTACAAAAATGTAGACAAGAGTGAAAGAGCTTTATTATTGAATAAGCGTTAAATCAGACTGAGCCGTGCCTCAGAGGCAATCTGCGAAGGAGCTCACAAAGAAAGGAAGAAATTGCATCCTTTTATATTGCCAAGCAGATACAAATGACAGCATATATGTTAATTGTCTTTATATAAAGAGAAAAATTAAACCTCTTGTATCTTTATGACAAGCAGGAAATGACATCACAGGGCCAAGCATCCAGGCTTAAATTCCCCAGGGGTAGGGAGACAATACTCCCTCCATTCTGCTACGTGTTTGCATTTTAAGGAAATTGCTCTGAGGCCTCTAATAAATACATTCCTGGGATGCAGAACTAGCAAGAAACTTATTAAGCTTTTACCAAGATTTACGTACACCTCAAAGGGTTGGAAAAAGCATTTAAAATTTTCAGATTTTCTAAAGAAAAAGCTGGAGTATAGTGTGTACTCTCCTTTTGGCACCAGGGAAAAATGTAAGCTTTTTGTCCTAAGAATTTACCATACAATTTCCCATTTTTGTTGCTATTTTATAGTTGCACTATAATTTAAAAATGATCTCCATTATCATTTCTACCATTTTCTGGGAAGTTTTCAGCAAGCCCACAGTAAGTACAAAATCAAGCAATTATCAGAAAAATAATAGAATGGATTAAAAAAATCCAATACAATATTTGTCTTGGAATAACCTTCAATATTGTACCAATTTTTTTATTCTAAATTAGAATCTTTGATTCTTGCTTAACAATGTGTAAACATTCTCTGTTACACATTAAATTCACAAACTGTTGTGGGGACTTTTGCTTGTGCTTTCTAATGATTAGCTATTTGAGTACTATCTTACAGATTTTTATGAAATCTTACGTAATCCCTACATAAGGAGCAGCTTAATCCTGTAATCTGGTTTTCTAAGTTTCTGATTTAAAGTTTTTCTTTTTTGAAAGATTTATTTATTTATTTGAAAGTCAGAGTTACACAGAGAGAAAAGGAGAGGCAGAGAGAGAGAGAGGTCTTCCATCCAATGGTTCTCTCTCCAGTTGGCCACAATGGCCAGAGCTGTGCTGATCCAAAGCCAGGAGCTTCTTCTGGGTCTCCCATGCAGGTGCAGAGGCCCAAGGACTTGGGCCATCCTCTACTGCTTTCCCAGGTCATAGCAGACACCTGGATCAGAAGTGGAGCAGCCAGGACTTGACCGGCACCCATATGGGATGCTGGCACTGCAGGCGGCGACTTTACCCCCTATGCCACAGTGCCAGCCCCTACTTTTTCTTAAAAGGGTTAGTAAGTTTCTCCTGAATTCTTGTCAATCATAAAAATAGCACTGTAGTTACATGGTGATCTAAGTTCTTCAGCAATTATTCCATCTTCCAAAATTTTTCCCTGATGCAAAATGCAAAGATACCCCTAGTTACTGTCTGGTATTAAAATGTTATTTAATGCATCCATTAAAGGGTACAGGTTGAACTTTCAAAGTTCTATGTATAATGGTTTGTCTTGATGACAAGCCTGAAGTATGGTCTATTTTTTGCATCAGTCCAATTAATAGTTATGATATTATGACAGTCAATTAAATCTCCGCGAATAATAGGCATCCATGTTTGTTTACTGTTTAAAGGGGGACTAGGGAGAACTTGAACTTGCATTATAGGCATTTGGGCCATGGCTGAAAGCCTGTGTGTCCTTCCTCAAGAGGCCTACATTCCAATAGTATTTCCTTTAGCTCCTTGTCTCTAATGCCAACTCAACAAACTTCCTCTCCTATAATATTAAAGTGTGGCCCATGGATTATTTTTCTTAGAAGTAAGGCTCAGGAATGCTGTTTCTCTTGACTTTAGAACTGGGTCATTGGATAATGGTATTACAGCAATTGTTTATGGTGGGCTACATAACAGAAATCAACATTTATTAGCTCAAAAAGCAAAAGGATCTGTGGAAAGGGCACAGGATGGCTCATAGGGCTGTGGGAGCACTGGAGATCCAGGCTTGGAAGATGGGCATGAAACTAAAAAGACAGGCGATGGAGACAAAAGCCTGGATTCCACTTGGGAAGAGTTTGGCTAGAATGCCAGAACTGGGAACTGTCTGCTCCCCTGAGTCTGCTAATGTCCCTTCACTCTTTATACTTTGAGGAATCAGAATTCCAATCAGTCCTGCCTCATTTGTTGAGCCATCCCACAGTAAAGTCAACTTCATTTCAGCAAGAGGAAGGAGGAAGGGAAGGAGGGAAGCAGCTGGACCACTTTGTTTCTGAAACGCTAGACATCTACTCTGCCTCCAACTATTTTGATATTTCTTTCAAATTGTTATTCACTCTAGGCATGCATTGTTCTAAGTGCTTTGTATGTATTAATTCATTTATTCTTATATCAGCACTCTGTGGCAGATATTCTCTTTTGCACCCTAGAAAACGTAGGAGCAGGATGTTAACTGAATTGCCCTCAATAACACAGTAAATGGTAGAAATGAAATATGAAACCAGACACTCAGTCTGAGGAATGTGTGCTCTTCTTTCTGTTCGGTCTTGACAATGACTAGTGTTTAGAAGCACAGGGGAAAAATTAAAAAAAGAGAAAACAAATCAACATAAAATTTCCATTTTGTCTAATGATAGGATATATACAATTCCATTTTTCTCATATTTTGTATAATATAAGCTTGAATATTTTTAAACTTATAATTTTCATGTAATGATAGACTCACACAAGATTTTCAGCTACTTAGGGTATACATATATAGTCTTAGCCAAGTCTCCAAGAATGTTAACAGATGATATAACAAACAAAATGAAGAAATTCACCATAATGTATCACCATCATAAAACCATTGACTTTAATTATATTTTTCCAGTTTTTTCACTAATGTCCCTTTTCTGTTAAAAGATTTGATCCAAGAACCCATATCGTGTTTACTTATTATCACCTTGGCTTTGTGAAAGGTCTTTTTATAACAGTCTTTGTCTGTTATAACTTTGATACTTTCGAAGAATAATTATCAGGTAATTTGTAAAGCATCTTTCAGTTTGAACTTGTCTGATATTGTGATTAGTTCAGGTTATGAATTTGGGGGAAGAATGCATTTTTTCAGAATATTCTACAATGTTAACATCGATCACTTGGTTAAAGTCTGTCCTCCTCCTCCTCCTCCTTTGCCTCCTTCTCCTCCTCCTCCTCCTCCTGCTCCTTCGAGAGAGAGAGAGAGAGAGAGAGCACGAGAGAGAGAGAGTGAAAGAGAATCTTCCATCTGCTGGTTTATTCCCTAAATGGTGCAATAGCCAAGACTGGACCAGGTCGAAGCCAGCAGCCAGGAGCTTCATCTGGGTGGTGGGTGGTAGGGGTCCAAGGTCTTTGGACAACTTCTGTTGCTTTCCCAAGTGCATTAGCATGGAGTTGGATCAGAAGCAGAGCAGCTGGGACTCGAACCCATTCCACTATGGGATGCTGGCAGGGCAGACTGCAACTTACCCAGGTGCGCAATAGTACCAGCTCCTAAAGTATTTCTTGATCATATCTTTACTTTTTAACTGTATCTTTACTTTTTTATATGATTCTAAGTTAATTTTTCAGTTTGAAATGTTAATTGGATTGACATCTTTAATATTTAGTAAATTTTATTCATTTTTTACAGTGAGGTTTTATTACGTTGTAAAACCTCCAACATATATGGATTCCTGGGCTGCACATAACTTGTTTTTACCTTTCAGCATTTAAGTTTCTGTGATTTAGAACACAATATGTTCTCCAAGCCACATGTAACTAAAGGTTCCATCTGATGTGTAACAAGCTAAGTAGGTTCCATTTGATATATAATAAGCTAAGTAAAGGATGGTCAGTCCACTCTTTCCGTATTTCAGAGTAGACCCCGTAGCCAAAAGCAATTCTTATTCCAATACAAGATGTACTACCACACTAGGGAGTTACTGAATTACAGTCAGTTCTGTGTACTTAATGATATCCAGGCTGTTTCTTTTGTTGTTTTTGGAAAGCTACATTTGTTAGTTAGGCCTTCAGGCCAACTTGGCTATTAGCCTAGGTTTTATGATACTGCTAATTTGAAATACTTCTCCATTTATCTATCAATATGAGTAAAATAAATGCCCAAATGGTGAGGTAGACAAACTATTATTAAAGAAAATAATTTAGCAATTGTCCCTGTGTAAGTCCATGATCATTTGTGATTTATATGTTTTACTTATAACTGGAGTACATATTTAGAACATGTCATAATGTTTTAATCTTAAGGTATGAGAATCATAAAAAAATTTTTGAAATATATATATATATATTTTTTTTTTTCTTGCCAGGCAGAGTTAGTGAGAAAGAGAGACAGAGAGAAAGGTCTTCCTTCCGTTGGTTCACTTCCCAAATAGCCGCCACAGCCAGTGCTGTGCTGTTCCCAAGCCAGGAGCCGGGTACTTCCTCCCGGTCTCCCATGCAGGTGCAGGGCCCAAGCACCTGGGCCATCCTCCGCTGCCCTCCTGGGCCACAGCAGAGAGCTGGACTGGAAGAGGAGCAAACAGGACTTGTACCTGGCGCCCCAACTGGGACTAGAACCAGGGGCCAGGGGTGCCGGCGCCACGGGCGGAGGATTAGCCAAGTGAGCCATGGCACCAGCCCATAAAATGTTTTTAAAAATAGATCCATTTAGTTTTCAGGATATGCCACAAATTATATACCCACAAATTATCATTTTCTCTCATTTCTTTTTTTAGATATTATTTATTTGAAAGGCAGAGTTACAAAGAGAGAGAGAGAGAGAGAGGGAGAGAGAGAGAGAGATAGTGAGGGAGAGGTCTTCCATCTGCTGGTTCACTCCCCAAATGGCCACAATGGCCAGAGATGGGCCAGTCCAAAGCCAGGAGCCAGGAACTTCTTCTGGGTCTCCCACACCGGTGCAAGGGCCCGAGAACTTGGCCATCTTCCACTGCTTTCCTAGGCCATAGCAGAGAGCTGCATCAGAAGTGGAGTACCCGGGACTCGAATTGGAACTGGCACCCATACCAGATGCCAGCACTGCAGGCTGCAGCTTTACCTGCTATGCCACAGTGCCAGCGCTTCCTTTTCATTTCTTTCTCCCTTTTGGAAGTGGGTAATAGGGAAGTGGGAGAAGCCAGTTGGCAGCAGGGAGGAGGATGAAAACTTTCATATTTTTAGAGATGCCTTTTGGTGTTTGGACGGGTTAATGAGCTCTCCCTCCGGGTATGCCAGCAGAAGGGGTGGGCTGAAGTTGACTTGTACCAACTTGCAAGAACTGATTTTTAGATCCTAAGAAGTTTTGTCAGTCAGTTATTAAATGTGGTCATTATTAAGCATTAGGTTATATAAACCCACAATTACATAATTATTATTTAAAAGATAAGAAAAATTCAAGACCCATGGTTTCCTAATTTTTAACTGCATTATATTATTGTTGTTATAATTTAATAACAATTATGTTCATTTATGCCCTCAAGCTTATATACATGTGTTGTAGCTATATTGTTGACGGATTGTACAATGGTACACCACTGTCCATCTCTTCCCAGCTCTCGACACAAGAAGTTCACGTCAGTAGCTTCATAAGCTAAAGGATTAAAATCATATGTATTTTCTTAAAGAAAATAAAAGTAAACATGGTGAGGAGACAAGGAGATTTAAAATCACCCTTCTTCTTTGATTTACTCCCTTGCTGTCAGTCAAGCCCATGCTCCTGTCTGTCTCGGGGTATTTGAGTTTACAGTTCCTTTGGCCTAAAATACTTTTCCTATAGTAGCCATTCGGTTGCCTTTGTTCTCATCAGAATTTAGATGTCATCCTTTCATAGCAGCTTTGAGGATCCTATGGAATGAAGCCCATCTTGTCTTGCAGGATGCCCAATTTGACACCCTTTCTGTTCCATCACCCTGTGTTTGTTTTTGTTGTAGCACTCTCTGCTATCTGGAGGATATAATTTACTTATAGGTTTAACATCTTTCTCCCTGACTAGAAGGCAAACTCCCCAAGGGAAGGAATCTTCTATGACTTTTTTGGTTTTCCAATATATAAAATAGAGCAAGCCACACAGTAGATGGCCCTGTTTTTTGTTTTAGAAAATAATTTTGGGATTGGCATTATGATGTGGTGGGTTAGCCTGCTGCTTGTGCCATATGGCATCTTGTATGGGAGTGCTGGTTTGAGTCCTTGCTGCTCTGCTTCTGATTCATGTTCCTGTTAACGTACCTGGGAAGGCAAGGGAAGGTGGCCCAAGTGCTTGAGCCCCTCTCATCCATGTGGGAGACCTGGATGGATTTCCTGGCTCTTGGCTTTGGCTTGGCCCATGCTTGACTGTTGTGCCTGTTTGGGAAGTGAACCAGTGGATGGAAGATCTCTCTCTCTGTATCTTTCTTTCCATCTCCCTCTCCCTGTCTCTCTCTCTCTCTCTCTGTGTGTGTGTGTGTGTGTGTGATTCTGCTTTTCAAATAAACCAATCCTTTAAAAATCAATTTAATATTTGATCAGACTATATCAGTACATGGCATCGAAATTAAAATTGAATTGAACAGTAAAGTAACATTTGAATATGAGATAAAATGAAGTTATTCAAAGTACTACTCCCTGAAGAAAAGACGTTGTAAGATGCTCAGAAAAGCTATTCCGAACAATATTGGTTTATGCTTGTGTGTATACAGTTTATGTCAATAGAAAGAAATTGAATTATTCTTAAGTATCTTGGGGGATGGAATTTGGGAATCGATTATCCCAAAATTCTTGTTAGAGATGAGGGTTTGTATAGTGCATTAATTATGCTGTACTCATCCGTGGAAATAATAATCTATAGCTACACTAATTACATGGGCAACGAGCAGGGCTTTATTTTAAGGCACAGCAGCTATTCAGATATTTCATGGCATTTCTCCAGCTGCAGAACTCGACTGTCAAAAACTCCTTTCTTCGCCAGAAGACTTTTCTGGGGTGGAAGCTGAGGCTGCACTT
Source organism: Oryctolagus cuniculus (assembly GCF_964237555.1). Classification (NCBI taxonomy): domain Eukaryota; kingdom Metazoa; phylum Chordata; class Mammalia; order Lagomorpha; family Leporidae; genus Oryctolagus; species Oryctolagus cuniculus. The sequence goes on along the minus strand of NC_091439.1, from coordinate 81,505,349 downwards.
CTATTCTAAGTCGAGCTTTGTCTAATATGAGCAAATAAAATGCAAAAGAGCATTTCCAGTGACTTTGAGGAGGTAGCTATTTCTAATATTTAGAACTGAATCAACTTTACTGCTGAACTTTTAAAAGTGTGATTTAGGGATTCTGATCGATTGTTTATAATCCATACAGTCCTGGAATTCAGAGCTCATAACTCACAAATAATAAGAAATTAGGTTATTGCTTAAGAGAAGTGGTGTAATAACTGGCAGATTTTTAAATTTATTATTTCGTTGATTTTTTGAAAAGATTTATTTATTTATTTGGAAGGCAGAGTTACAGAGAGAGAGAGAGAGAGAGAGAGAGTGGTCTTCCATTGCTGGTTCACTCCCCAAATAGTCACAATGGCCAGAGCTGGGCTGATCAGAAGCCAGGAAACTGGAACTTCTTCTACCAGGTTTCCCACGTGGGTGCAGGGGCCCAAGGCCATCCTCCACTGCTTTCCCAGGCCATAGCAGAGAGCTGGATCAGAAGTGCAACAGCTGGGACCCAAACTGGCCACGATATGGGATGCCGGCACAGCAGGCGCTGGCTTTACCTGCTGCGCCACAGTGCTGGCCCCTATTTCATTGATTCTTTTAACAAATATTTTCTAAGCACTAATTATCTTCTAGTCATTGTTTTGCGTGCTAAGGTAAAGTGAAAGAAATACTCTGCATCCTCAGTCTGCTGGAGGAAAAAGAACACATAGACAATTACAAGTACCTTATGATATGATGAGGAAGGTTAAGGCATTCTGATTCCGTTCTAGGAGGAAGGCATTTTAAGAGTATAGCACATGTTTTAAAACACTGTTCAGGAGAGAAAAAAACCCCTCCTACACTGTGGTATTTGTTTATTTTTGTGGTGTGTGTATTTCCACCTTGCTAATATAAAGCTATTGACTTTGTGGAACATGAAGATGAGAAGAAGTGAATAATGTTGGGTGTTGTGAACTGAAGGGAACAGGTGGTGCCAGCTCATCTCTGTTAGAAAAGAACTGAGTGGAGTCTTAGAGGACACACTACTGAACCAGCGAATGGATGCTGGGAGCTAAGCCATGTAGGTAAGATTTGAGCAATAGCAAAGGGATAAAGAACCAGTTTATAGTAGTGATTGAGAGCTAAGAGCATAGACTCAGGACCTGACGTTAAGCCCACATCCTGCTGCTGCTGCTTCCTAGCTCTGTGATGGCAGGGTGTTGGTTTAGCTTCTCTGCACTTGAGTTTCTTACTTATAGGCTGGTGATGATGATGGTATCAGACACTCAAGGTTAGCATGAAGAATAAAGGAGCCAATACAAATTAAGTGTTTCCACTAGCAAAGAATAATAAATACTGCCTTTAGTGAGACAGAGGAAATAAATGGTAATTAATGATTAGTGTGTTGGTGAATAGGCAAGGAAACAGAATGAAAATCACAATTGGCTTGTAGTTTTTAGACTGTCAACAGGTAGAGAGAGAGAAAATTTTGATAATCTATCTGGTGAAGGATTGCCTACATATCTTTGCACTATTCTGTTGGAGGCAAATGAACATATTTATGTTTTAATTTAAAGATTTATTTATTTATTTGAAAGGCAGAGTTACAGAGAGGCAGAGGCAGAAAAAGGTCTTCCATTCGCTGGTTCACTCCCTAGATGGCCTCAAGGGCTGGAGCTGTGCTGATCTGAAGCCAGGAGCCAGGAACTTTTTTTCGGGTCTCCCATGCTGGTGCAGGGGCCCAAGGACTTGGGCCATCTTCTACTGCTTTCCCAGGCCATTGCAGAGAGCTGGATCAGAAGTGGAGCAGCCGGGACTCGAACCAGCGCCCATGTGTGATGCTTACACTGCAGGCGGCAGCTTTAACCCGCTACACCACAGCATTGCCTTCATATTTATGCTTTACAAACTACATTTTAGTGTCTCTTATGTCTTAGCAGCTTAGACTGTTCCCTGACTAGTTCAGATATCGCCTATTTTCTCAGGGAATTATGAGATGTAATTGTGTTCTTAGAATCAGCACTCAGTGGGAGAGAAGGTATAAAAAGAGTGAAATTAGTTTGAGATAGCTAATGGGTGGGAGACAAGATAGTGAAGACAGATACTAGGAAAATACAGAAGCGTTGCAATCTTAAGAGCTAGATCATTATTGATTCATGGAGAAAGGAAACCAGATAAATAGGAGTTAACTCAATAAAAACAGCAAAATAGGAAATAAGATTTTAGCTAATTTTATGGAAAACACAGGGCTGCTGGATATTTTCTTAGAAAATTTAAAAAAGGAAATAACTTCAGATAATCTATATAACTTTTCAAAAGATAATGAGATAATGGTTTCATGTTTTAGCTTTAGTAGGCAGAGTAGAAGTGATTCTTTAAGAATCCATCCTGATCCTAACTGTGTATTTATCCTCTGAAAACACGGGTGCAGGCTCACCAAGGGTGCATGCTCACCAAATGACTGCATAAATTTAACGGCACAGCTTTATTATTATTTTTTTAATCAAAATCCTTTGTTTTGGAAAATTGAAGAAAATTTGTTCATGTAAATGAAGGCTTTACAGACTGGGAAGGTGTATTCCTACAGGCAAAGCCTCAGAGAAGTTGAGAAACTGTTCGCTGGGAGAATGTTTTACTTTGAGAGGCAGAGCCCTAAGTCGAATTCCTTTTCATTCTCAATTTAATTGAGAAAATTGTTTACTCTCAGTTCTTTTTTTTTTTTTATCAAGTTTGATCAACAGCTGTGAGTTACACTGGAAATATGAGTACCATAAAATAAATGGTGACCTCTCAGAGAGAGGTGATGTGTGTACAACAGGGACAGAAGTTACTAATGTGTGCGGGGAGGTCCTCATGCTTCTTTGTCCCCCTGTTTAACTGATTTACTATGCAGATTGGTGAAATCTGTAGACCAAACAATAGAATCAGTGGAGGTTCTTGCAGGAAGACATTGTGTTGAGAGAAAAGGCGAACCCTGAGGGATAAAGAGGAAGAGTGAAAAGGGAGAGAAAGGCCCCTAGGGAGAATGAAAGAGAGAAAGAGGTTCAAGGAGAGGAGCTGAAGGTGAGAGGTGAGAAAGTTCAGAGGTGGGGCAAATTGGCAAACAACAGGAATGAGAAAGGAAAGAGATTTTTAAATGTAGATTTCACATTGGATCTCCCTTAATATTTTTCAAAAGTTGCAACTAGGAATTAAAATTACTTGTAATAACTTCTGGGTGCTGGATTTTGTTTTCTTTGACTAGCATACTTCAAGTATTTGAACTTTATATATAGATATTATAAATTATAATTATAAATTAGCTTCATATTGTAAAATTCTTTAGTGTTATATCAGAACTAAATATGGTAAAGGCAAGTATTTCCATATAATATTTTTTTGAATTTTTTAAAATTGTATTTAAGTTATACAAGTTTCATGTATTTCATACATACAAATTTAGGAACATAGTGATACATAGTAATATATTTTCATATAATCTTATCTGAATATTCAGTCTCTAATTTGTGTGACAATCTTGAGAAGTATCAATATGCATATATAACACACATATATATCTCCATCTAAAATGTAGATTATTATAACTTAAACAATTTTAACTTGATGAGAAATTCATTATGAACACCAGTGTTTTCTACTTAACTTTCTTACTTATAATTCTTGTGAGATACATCTCATTCTTTAATAGTTACATCAATAAAATCCAACTTAAGAAAGTCACTTTCAAACAAGAATATTTTCCAAAGTTTTGACTCACCATTAGAATATTTTATTTTGATAAGTATCAGTAGAAGTGGTAGCTCTCTAAGTACTGAGCTATTAATTTGAAACTCAAGGGACTCATCTTCATTAGCGTGCTAAAGCTTCCTAATGTTGAGTGGGGGTTCTAATTAGGAAGAAAGGCAGAGTAAACTAGCCAAAAATTGTGCCTAAATTTGATTGAATTCTGCCAATACAGCTGTTTGACAGGCAAACTGAATCTGAAAACACATGTAGATGCTACCAGGCAGTTTTTATGTCTTGTAGTAAATGAGACTTGGTAACTCTTGGTGGTAAATAAATTTCTTGGAGATAACAGAGAATCTAGAAAATTTTATCTAATATTTTGTTTGATTTCTATGAGGCCATAAACAAGTTAATATTTATGCTACAAAAATTAAAAGGAAACAGTTATGAATATCCTCTGGATGATTTTATTGACAGGATTTTAAAGGATGACTTGTAAACTATTACTACAAAAATTTGGGGATTTTGCCAATAGGTACAACTTTTGTCTTGGCTTTGTTAACTGCTCAGAGCAATTATCTTTCTTTTGGTCAGCCTTGGGCAAGATACAATTTTTCACTCACATAAGCCCTTTTTTTTCTTTTTATTCCATTGGTATATAGTTTCCCTAAAGCAAGAATGCTGGTGTGTACACTATATTAAAAAGAAATTGCAGATTTAGAAAAATTTCAGTGGAATCATAATATACCATAACCAAACATGTTAAGTATTCATTTTTTCTTATTTGATTTTGTGGCTTTAACATAAAGCCCTGAAAACCAGCCTTGTGGTGTATTTATTAGAAGGACAGCCTACATCAGCGCCACAGACCTGCACTCCAGGTGGACAGCTGCACATTTTGCAGATGGCGGCTGATGTGGATGTCTAAGAGGAAGATGTAATCGTTTGTCAAGTCCAGCGCATTTCCTATGAGCGGTGCATGATCTAATTAGCTCATTATGCATGTAGCCTCCACAATGTGTGAGATTTCCTGCCTATGACATCCTTAGGGCTGGGACCATATATTCCCAGAAAAGGTGAAATTTAATCAGAGGCTAATGTCACTTAAGGCCTGTCCTCCCTAGACAAATGAATCATTTTTAGCCTACTTCTGTTTAGAATTTTATATAGACAGAAACATTAAACAACAACAACAATAAAAAGACTGGCAAAATGTAAAAGAAAAGGATTAATTTCTAAGTGCTAATCTTAAGGATATTGTATTTTAATGTTTTTCAGCAAAAATATTTAATATAAAACTTAATAATTAATATAAATGTATGGAAAAATAAGCCTCAACCTTTATTTTATAGAACATGAAATTAAATTGACATGGATTATAGACTTAAACCCATAATACTCTTGGAAAAAATTAAAGAATGTATTTTTATATTGATATAAGCATAAAATTCTTAAAGAGGAAGTAATTATAAAAGAAAAAAATATAATCCGTTAAAATGTAAAGATGCTGCTTGTCAAAAGGTGATGTTGGAAGGTGATAAAGTTAGCCACATGTTGGGAGGTGATAAGGTTAGCCACATGTTGGGAGGTGATAAGTACAACACAAAATCTGACCAAGGGCGTGTTTTAGAATGTATTTTTAAAATATTCCTAAGTCAACAATAAAATGACAAACTAGTTGAAGAAATTGAGCAAAAGCTTCGATCAGACACTTCACAAAAGAAAGTGCAGGAACAACCAATGTGTACTTGAAAGGGATCAATGTTATTAGTCATCAGAGAAATGCAAAATAAAACCGCAATGAAAGCCAGTTTCACTAGCATGTCTGAAATTAAAACAAACAAACAAGCAAACAAACAAAAAAAACCTGATGACCCAAATTTTGGTGATGATGTGGAGCAACTATCTATGTATTGCCAGGAGGAGTATAATATGGTTCAACCACTTTGGGAATTAGTTTGGCAGTTAATTTTTAAGCTGCCATATACCTACCTCCACACAGTAATTCTACTTCTTGATATTTAGTAGACAAAATTAATGAAAGTATATTTACATAAAAAGGTTTGTGCATAAATGTTCTTAGTGGCTTTACACAAAATTTCCCTAAATTAGGAACAACCCAAAATTTCAGCAACAGATGGTTTGATATACAAGCTGTGGTATATTTGTTCATAGAAAAACTACCTATAGAAATACTACCCAATACAACTATTGATGGAATTCGCAACATATGTGAACCTCAAAAGCATCTTCCGAGAAAAATCAGTCACAAATGGGTACACATGGCCTGATTCCATTGTATGACAGACATGTGAGAACAGGTAAAACTAATCCATGGTAGTAGAATTCAGATTCGGAGCTGTTTATGAGGTGTAAAGATAGTTGTGGGGAGCAACTCGGACTAGACTAAGTTACTGGAATTAAGACTTATTCTATGCATCTGCTCTCCCACAACATGGTGCTGGGAGAGGAGTAAACAGCTTCTACGCAGCTGTCTCTCGCCAACTTGAGTGATGACCTGCAGGAGCTGATCCTGCTCCTGATTGGAGGAGAGCAGCGTACTCGGCGTGTGGGTAGCAGAGTTGGGATTGGTGGAAGAGGACTATAAAGGAGGAGAGCGACAACATGCACCAGGAACGTCTAAGGGGAACACCTGAGGAACATCTGAGCAGCCCCCGACGAGAGAGCCGGCCAGCGGTGTGCCGCTCCCCCTCGGAAGTGGGGAAAATGGCAGGGGGCACCGCCCTTCCACGGAGGTGGAAGGGTCAGTAGCCAACCCGGGAAGAACCAGCAGCAAACCCGGGAAGGGCCGAGCAGGCAAAAGAACAACGCAGGGTCCTGTGTCGTTCCTCCGCGAAGAGTGGGAGCGACAATAGTCTAGAAGGAATGTAAGAAAAATTTCTAGGATTTCAAAGATATTCTGTATGTTTGTTTATCTTTAAATTTTCCATCACTATTTTATTTGAGTCTTCGTTTTTGCAATTTGCTTATGGGACATATATTGAAGGCTGAGCACAAAGCCAGCTTCCCATAGTAATGAATTATTTGATGCCTGTCACTTCATGTTCTGTATTTCTATATGAGTGGTAGTTAGAGTATGCATGTGTCAGAAATCTTGACATAAAGCTTGTGCATTTCACTTCATATAAATTTTACCTGATTGAAAGTTTTTCATTCTTAAGTATTACAGTATGTCAATATTAGTTTGTTTTACTTGCTATGAAAAAGTACCTAAAGCTGAGTAATAGTGTAAAAAGGCTCATTTAGTTTATATTTTGGGAGTCTGCAAGTCCGAGACCTGGTGGCCCCCTCTTATAAAGGCCTAGCAGTGGATATATCCTGTTTTAGACATCACAGCAACAGTGCTTGTGGGAACGGGAGATCACACTGCAAGCAGCAAGGCAGTGCTCAGGGGGAAGGCCAGGCTTGCTCTTCTTATGACACCCCACTCATGAGAACTACCCGATGGTTCCATGAGAACTACCTTCATCCCTTAAGAAGGCAACACCCCTGGGCCCGGTGCTGTGGCATAGCCTGTAAAGCCGCTGCCTGCGGCGCTGGCATCCCATTCGGGTACTGGTTTGTGTCCTGGCTGCTCCCCTTCTGATCCAGCTCTCTGCTATGGCCTGGAAAAGCAGCAGAAAATGGCCCAAGTCCTTGGGCCCCTGCACCCATGTGGGAGACCTGGATGAAGTTCCTGACTCCTGGCTTCAGATCAGGCCAGCTCCTGCCATTGTGGTCTTTTGGGGAGTGAACCAGCAGATGGAAGACCTTTCTCTCTGTCTCTCCCTCTCACTGTCTGTAACTCTACCTCTCATATAAATAAATAAAATCTTAAAAAAAAAAAAAAGAAAGCAGCACCCCAACCCACCAAGACCTCCTAATTGGCCCTACTTCTTAACAATCTTTCCACTTCTATGCTACCATGCTGGTCCCAAACCTCCACTCTGTGAGCCTCTGGGATACGATGTACCTCACAGTACCTCAAATGGTAAAGGAAAATGGAAGCAAGTTTGAATAACAGCCTTATCAACTTTACGAAAGATATTTGACTTTTTTAAGGTTGTGTTGATTATATAAGCCTTTGAGACTCACATATTTTGAATTGGCTTCCACCGCCTCCCTTATTTTGTGTTATACAATTATGTTTTTATATTCTTCACACAATATTCTAATTGCATTAGACAATGACAGCATTTTGCCTCCCTAAAATTTTGTTTGAGATTCTAGAATTTACAATGATAATCTCTACATTTAGGAAAAGTACTCATTTTTGTTTATTTCTTACTTATTTCTTACTAATTCCTGTTGCATCAGAGTGAAAAAAATTGCTTCCTATGAAATAGACTAAAACGTTGAGTATCAGAAGTCAAGTTGATCTTTATTTCAAGTGTCAGGATGCTGAGCAACTCTTGCACAGAAAGATTTGAAATTTCTAGTTTGAATTAGAATATGTTAGAATTTTGCGTTCAATTTATGTGCTTAAATGGGTGCTATTATAATGTGATTTTCAAAAAAATACTTTGATTTTTTTTGGAAAAGAATAATATTAAGTCCTTTTATATTTTTTCTTATTTTTAAAAAAGTTTCTTTTATTATTTGAAAGGCAGAGTGACAGAGAAAGAGAGAGAGGGGCAGAGATCTTCCTTCTACTTGTTCACTCCCCAAATGGCTGCAAAAGCTGGGACTGGGACAGGCCCAAGCCAGAATCCAGGGTCTGTCTCCCACATGGGTGGCAGAGAACCAAGTTCTCGGGCCATCATCTGCTGCTTTTTCAGACACATTAGCAGGGAGCTGGATTGCTGTGGTTTGGATGAGATTCGTCTCCCAGAGGCCCACATAGTGGAGGTTTGGGACCAGCATGGTAGCATAGAAGTGGAAAGATTGTTAAGTGGGGCCAAGTAGGAGGGCTTGAACCATTGCTCCAATATGGGATGCAAGCATCCCAAGCAGTGGTTTAACCCACTGTACTACAACACTGGCACCATATGTTTTCTTATTGAAAATTGAAAACCTCATGTTATAAATAGACATAATTCTTTAAAAGACTTTGGGAATCTTTGGGCCATAATATGCAGTTAATATGAAAATGGTCTGAGGGACAACATACCTTACTTATAAAAACAAATGACTATTACGAAATTTTTAACTCAGGAATGCCCACTTTACGCCTTTCTTTTAGCCAGAATCTTCATATTAAATATCTTCGTGACTGTTACCAAAGAACAACACAATTATATTAAGGACTAATACCAAACATAGAATTTCATATCAAAGCAAATTACATCATGGTGAGGTTTAATTGCTCTCTAAGAATCTTTAACATATTTTCTAAGCATTTATTTATTGTCAAATGAACTAAATTCAGGTTTGACTGAGCGGGTGGGAGCAGAGAGATGCAGTATTTGAAATGAACATGCTCTCTAAGTGGAAGTAGACAAAGGGAGAAAGATAGAATAGGAGTTAATAAATGGAGGGGTCTGATTAGAGGCAAGAGAGTAAAGACGCGGGCCCTTGAGTGCTGAGATAAGATGTGCAGACTTTATGGGCTCTTGGGCACTCAAGCACTTTCTGAATTGAATTATTAAGACCTGGAAAGTCAGAGGAAGAACTTAAGGAGTGTGGTGAGGTAGTCATGGTGATAAAAAGGAAAGATTTTAGAAGATGCAATTTGAATTAACTGGAAGAAGAGACTTGAGGCGGTGAGCTAGTGAAGAGAAATTTGAATTTGTCAAAATGACAGGAACCAAAAACATTAAAGGGTTCAAGCATATGTCCTGATGACAAGGCAGTGTATGCAGTGTGCTTTCTAATAGCTCATTCTAATAGACTCATTCGTTCTAATAACTTATGCAATTCGTGTTAGGAGGTGTGGAGAGGAACACAGAGGCTATCACGTTGCACATATTAATTTGTTTACTTATCTTCTTGTCCCATAGAACAGGTATTTATGACTTTGATCTTCATGTACCCTCAATTATTTCAAACACAGCAAGGTGCATTTTAGTCATTTGAAAACGTTGGTAGGCATTATAAAATCCATCAACAAATCATTGCAGTGTGTCTACAATATTATGTACTGAGCACCATTCTAGACCCTGGAAATATAATGGAGAAGCACTTTCCTCAAGAAGTTTGTATATTGCTGCTAATGAGAGAGCAGAGGATACAAGCATATGTAATCCATTCATCACATTGTAATCCGTGCCATCTAGTGTTGCAAAATGGGTTACTATATTAGAAAGTGACAGGGTTGGGCTGATAAGTTGTGTTAGCAATAACAGGAAGGCCCCTGGGGGCACACATTACCATTACTTCAGTTAAGACTAGCGTGGTTGGGGCCAGCGCCATGGCTCCCTTGGCTAATCCTCCACCTGTGGTGCCAGCATCCCATATGGGCGCCAGGTTCTAGTCCCGGTTGCTCCTCTTCCAGTCTATCTCTCTGCTGTGGCCCGGGAAGGCAGTGGAGGATGGCCCAAGCGCTTGGGCTCCTGCACCCACATAGGAGACCAGGAGAAGCCCCTGGCTCCTGGCTTTGAATCGGTGCAGCGCCAGCCATGGCAGCAGTTTGGGGGGTGAACCAATGGAAGGAAGACCTTTCTCTCTGTCTCTCTCTCACTGTCTAACTCTGACTGCCAAAAAGAAAAAAAAAAAAAAAAAAGAAGACTGGCCTGGTAAGAGCCTGGTAAGAGCAGTCATGTGAAGGTCTAGGGAAAAAGAATTTAAAGATAAGGTAGCTTCAAATGCGAATAAACAGGGTAGAGATGAGCTTTGCCGGGTCACAAGAGAGAAAGGCCAGCATGTCTGGGGTACAGAGGAATAGTTGTGGGAGGAGGGAAGGGAGACTGGAGAGGCCAGGAGGGTCATTACTGCAGAGCCTAGGGGCTATGATCAAGACCAGATTTTATTCCAGTTGCAATGGGAAGCCCAGGAGGCAGTGACTGATAGGCTCTGATTTAAGCTTCTGAATTAACATTTTAATTGCTATGAAGATGTTAGGGCTGGGGTAGGCAGCCCTTGTAAGAATTAAGGTAAAGGAGGAGAGACTAGGAATCAGTTTGAAGACAAAGGAGCAGATTTTACTCCCTGGCTTTGAGAAAATTGGGCTGTGAGGTAAAAACACAAAAACAAAAACAAATAAATCCTACCATTTCGGAGCAGCGTAAAGAAACCTCAGAGAGAGGCAGGAGGTGAGGAGTAATGTGAGGGTTCAGGTGGCAGAGTGTGCTGCGAAGGACCTGGCGTTCCGAGGGCAAGGTAGAAGGATTGCTGAGAGTGGGAGCAGATTAGGGCATGCCCAGAGCAGCCTGGGGGTCTCCCCCTGAGAGGGTGGAGAGCAGGACTTCTGATGGGAACGGACAGGAATGGGAAGGTTCTGTCACCAGGGGGTTGGTTGGGCAAGTCTCAAGACAAGTCATGTGGTTAATGCCTCCAAGTGGTTGGTCTCTCCCTTGAGGGGAAGACCGAGGGACAGCTGGAAACTGCTTAGGAAGAAAAGGTTGAGAGTAACCGCGTGTGTGTGACTTGCTGATGCAGTTCTTCTATTAGCTATCCATCTAGAAGCCGCAGGAGGGCCATTTTATATTTCCAGAGGCAAACTGAAATACATGTGGGTTACTTCAGTGGACTTTTCCATTCAGGGCAGTATTTATTATGTAGCCATTAATTCATTTCCAAATGATCCTGTCTTATTTACATTCAAATTACATACCTATAGATTAGTATCATCTAAGTAGTTAGCATAGATATTTGGGCTGCAGATGAAAATGGTCCAAACAAATAATCTAAACTCTTCATTTAAACGAAAATACATAGGGGGATCAGAGCAAGACGGTTGCTGAGTAAAATGCACCATGATCAATTCATCACAGAGAAACCAGTTTTACCAACTATTCATGCAGTAAGTCACCATCACAAGAGTTAAAGAAGCCAAGTGACAGGCCATAGTGCCCAGTTTTAATATAGTAATAAGAAAAAATACACTGAAGAAGGCAGGAGGGGAAGAGGTGCCTGTGTCACCTCCTCCATAGTTCCTAGTAGCACAGTGTAGAAAAAGAGATACCTCCCACCTGGGGACAGGCGAGGGAATTAAGTCCAGACTTTGGAATTGAAACCAAGTATCAGTACTGTGAATGTAAAACCTAGAGCCAGCAGGACCTTATGGGCCCTGCCCTCAGGCCAGTGTCTGCAGTTTGAACATGTGAACCCTCCTTAGCCAGGTAACCAAGGGGCCACTACTACGGCCCTTCTCTAATCTGCAGCAGACAGCTAAGCAAGACTCCAGCCACAGAGCAGCAGGGCAAGAAAGGGAGCTCAGAGATGGACCTGTTGCAGCCAGAGCCAGCACCTGATAAAATCCAAAGGCCTCTATCCCCAGGCCGATGCTAACAGATGCAGCCTCTAGATATGCCCTGGTGTTATGGACTTGTTTTAGCCTGTGTCACTACCAGGGTTATGCAGGATTGATATACATCCCAAGACTGTGCAGGGCCCAGTGATTGTGAGACTCAGGTGTAACCCAGCTTTGTGTTGGCCTGGTGGTCAAGTGTCTGCCTCCACCACCCTCAGGCAACAGTGAGGAGTAGGATTTCAACTACCTAGTAGGGCTCATTACCGTTCATACTGCAGTGAGACTCAGCACAACTGAGAGACCAGAGATCCTATCCCTGGGCTAGTACTCACAGACAGAGCCTTACGTCCTGCCCTAGAATCAGATGGAGACCTGCACCCTGATAGGAAGGATGAGCATTTCAACCTGCACCACCCCTAGCCTCTTGTGGGGTGTTGTGCACCTGCAATACAGCACAAGGCCCTGTGGCTGCAAGACTCAGGTGTAACCCACCTTAGAGTCAGCCTGGCAGTCAAATGACTTTACCATCCTGCCTGCAACCATGGGCAGACAGCAAGGAGCAAGACTCCAGCCACTGGCAAGTAGGGCACCAAAGGGGGTATAAGACTGTATGTTGGGACTGGTAGAACTATCATGGGATAGATAGATCCCTGTTCCTAGGCCAGTGCCTGCACATGTAGCCTCTGGATCTGCCTTGGTCCCAAATGGAGATCCATGGTCCCAGTCAATTGGATATATATCCTGGCTCACATCACCTGTGGCTGACTGCAGTGGCCTCAAGCTGCTAGATGGGTGCCAAGACATTGCATAGAAACTTGGGGCTGACATCATGGGGACACAGGCATTCCTGTCAATAGTGTCCTGACAATACTACCACAACCCTGGCCATGCTCCTGCCAATCCCAGTGGGACTCTGGATCAACACTTCCATAACCCTAGCTACAGTGGACTGAGGGCGTACTCCTAGAACCCTGCCCTGTGGGCCCCTTTTGAGATCTATGTATCCCTTCCGGCACTGAGAGGATACTCCATGTACCAAATGCTACTGTCCTAGGTTACTATGGAAGAAGATATGTAGAGATAATCCTGCAACATGCAACTGGAACTATAGCCAAAATAAACACCCAAAGACAAATCTTCAGGGAAAAAACCGTTTTACCCCAAAGCTACTTGTTAATAGTGATAGAAACATCTAAACTATCAAATGTGCAAATATCAGTATAGAGACACAGGAAGTATGAACAAGCATGGTGATATGAAGTCCCCAGAACACTATAATGCTTTAGTTACAAACTCTAAAGAAAAAGGGCTTGGCAAAGTATTTGATAAAGATTTCAAAAGTATGATTATAAGAGAAAAAGAGTACACCAACATTTGAATGAAATTAGGAAAACAATGAATGAGAAATTCAGCAAATAGATAACATCTTGAAAATGAACCCAAACAACATCTTGGAAAATAAATAGTCAATAATCCAAGTGAAAAAAATGCAGATTAGATTAAGCAGAAGAAAGAACATCTGAACAGGTTTCAAAAGACAGGTCTTTTGAAATGTTCTAGAAAAGGGGAAAAAATAAGAAGAATGAAGATAGCCTCTGATGCAATTGGGACAAAATCAAGCAAATAAATGTTCCAATTGTGGGAATCCTTGAGGGAAAAAAGGAGGGTAAAGGCATAGAATGCCTGTTCAGTAAAAAAATAGTCAGACTTCCCCAGTCTTAAGAAAGATTGAACATCAGAGATAAACTACGCTGTGGACCAAATAGACCTAACAGATATCTATGGAACATTTCATGTACATTCTTTGACTCAGTCATGGAAAATTCTTTAGGATCACTAAATATAAATATATATATATATATTTATTTTTTTGACAGAGTGGACAGTGAGAGAGACAAAGAGAAAGGTCTTCCTTTTCCGTTGGTTCACCCCGCAATGGCCGCTGCGGCTGGCAAGCTGCGGCCGGCACACTGCGCTGATAGGATCACTAAATATAAAGCATAAAAGAAGTTTTAGCGAAGTTTAAAAAACCCAAAATCATATCATGTGTGTTTTCTGATCACAATGGAATAAAACTAGAAATCAACAACAAAAGAAATCCTAAAACTTACACAAATTCATGGAGACTCAACAATGTTTTCCTGAATGGACAATGAGTCATTGAAGCAATCAAAGTGAAATTGAAAAATTCCTTGAACAGACCAACAATAAATGATGAGACTGAGTCAGTGATAAAGAATCTCCCAATAAAGAAACCCCAGGACTAAGTGACTTCATTGCTGATTTCTGCCAAACTTTCAGGAAGAATTAACACCAATTCTTTCCAAATAATTCCAAACACATGAAAAAAGGGAAAAACTTTCCAAACTCCTACAAAGTGAGTGTCACCTTGATTCCAAAATCAGACAAGGAAACAACAATAAAAAAGAAAACTGTAGACCAATATCACTGGAAAACACAGATGCAAAAATTCTCAACACAATACTAGCAAGTTGAATTCAGCAGCACATCAAAATGATCATTTATTGTGATGATTTATCTCAGCAATGTGGGATGGATCAACAAATGGAAAGCAATAAACATAACACACCATATCATCAAAATGAATGGTAAAAAATTTGATCATTTCAATAGACACAGAAATAACACTGTTAAATTCAACATCCATTCATGATAAAAATAGTTTGAATACCTCATGTGTAGAAGGAACATCCCTCAAAATAATTGTATAATACAAACCCAAAGTGAACGCCCGATCTAATGGGGAAAAGCAGAAATAATTTCCTCTGTGATCTGGACCTAGTCAAGAATGTCCACTTTCACTATGCCTACTTAATTGTAAAATGTTCATTTATTTAAAAGGGGCGGGGGAGATTCCTCCATCTGCTGATTCACTTGGCAAATACTGGGGCAGTATTTCAGTACTGACTGAAGCCAGGTACTCAGTCTAGGTCTCTCATGTGGGTGGCAGGGACCCAAGGACTTCAGCCATCACCAAGTATCTCCCAGGGTGTGGATTAGCAGGGAACTGGAATTGGGAATGGAGCTGGGATTTGAACCCAGGTATTCCAATATGGGATGTGGGCATCCCAAACAATGTCCAAACCACTGCACAAAATTGCCCACCCCTTACCACTTCTATTCAATAGTAGTGTTGAATGTTTTAGCTGGAAAAATTAGGTAAGAGAAAGAAAGACAGACAAATAGGAAGAGGAAGTCAAATTATCTCTACTTGTAGATGACATGATTCTATATATAGAAATCTAAAGACTCTACCAAGAGAATAATAGAACTGATGAAGAAATTCAGTGAAATTGCAGGATACAAAATCAAGACACAGAAATAAATGGCTTTTTATACACTAATAATGAATTCACTGAGAAAGAAAGATAAGAACAGTCCCATTTTAATAGCTGTCAAAGAACTATCTTGGAATAAACAAACCATGGAAGTGAAAGACCTTTATAATGAAAATTTTGAAAAAAATAGTTAATGAGGAAAAAGAAAAATTAAAAAGGTGAGTCTTCTCAGGTTCATTGCTTGAAAGAGTTAATATTAAAATGTCCCAGGTCAGTGCTGTGGCATAGCGAGTAAAGCTGCCACCTGCAAATGCCAACATCCCATATGGGCACCTCTTCAATTCCTGGCAGCACCACTTCTAATACAGCTCCCTGACAATGGACCTGGGAAAGCAGCAGAAGATGACCCGAGTGCTTGGGCCCTTGCACCCACGTGGGAGACTCAGAAGAAGTTCCTAGCTCCTGGCTTCCATCTAGCCCAGCACTAACCATTGCAGCCAGTTGAGGAGGGAACCAGCAGATGGAAGATGTCTCACTATCTTGGTCTCTCCCCCAATCTCTGTAACTGTGCCTTTTAAATAAATTAAACTGTTTTTTTTTAAAAAGGTATGCATAGACATTTATGCAAAGAAGAAATGCAAATGGCCAACAAATACGTGGAAAAATGCTCAATATCGGTTCTACTAGGACAATGCAAATTGAAACCACAATGAAATATCTCATTTCAGTTAGAATGCTTGTTACCAAAAAGATAATGAAAGCTGCCAAGAAAGTGGAGAAAAACTCTTACCCACTGTTGATGGGAATGCAGACTGGTGTTGTTATTATGGAGAACAGTATAAAGGTTCCTCAAAAAACTAAAACAGATCTATATTATCTATTTCTCTTCTGGATATATATCTGAAGGAATTGACATCAGCAATGAAGAATGTATTTACACTCTCATCTTCATTGCAGCACTATTCACAGTAGCCAAGATATGGAATCAACCTCCATGTCCATTGATAGATGAGTGGATATGGAAAATGTGGCATAGACACATAATGAAATGTCATTCTGCACGAAGAATGCAGTCCTGTCATTTGCAGCAACATGGATGAATCTGGAAATCACCATGTTAAGTGAAATAAGCTATACACAGAAATACAAATGGCATATATACTTTTTCCCAGATGCAGAAGGAAAATAATAACTATTCGATCTTAGAATAGTGATTTCTAGAGGCTAGGAAGAGTAGGGACTGGGGAGATTAGGGGGAAATTGAATAACTGGTGCTGAAACTCAGCCAGGTAGAAGAAGCACATTCTAGTGTTCCAGAGCATAGGGGGTGACTAGAGTTCACAACAATGTATTCAACATTGTAGAAAGAACTGGAAGAGAGGAGTACATGGACTCCCAGCACACACACAAAATCAGGAAATGAAAAGGCTGCTTGTCTCATTTGATTGGTTTACACTGTGTATATGTGTTGAAATGCCACCCTGCACCCCCTGAAAATACGCAAGTATTACTTGTTATTCACAAATTGTAAAAATAAAAATATACCATAAATTAAATCGATATTATATCTTAAAGAAAAAATGGCTTATAAAATTTATCTTAATGAAGCAGTGAAATAAAAGTTAAAAAAATTCTGCACAAAATACAAAGATACTTCGACAAGTTCATAGAAAAGTAGAGTTAAAAGATTTGTTTTGGTGTAAATATTTTGGAGCTACAGAATGCTTTCATCATATATATTTTTCTTGAGCTTTTCAAAGTCTGCTGTGTGCATGAGTTTGGAGGTTTTTTTGCATAAAGGTAAATGTACCTTTTGATTCCATTTTCCATGAACTTTTTGAAGTCCTATTGTGAATGTGTTCTTACTTTTTATCTATGTTCAAAAATTTATTTTGTAGCTGTACAACATGGTATTATTTGTGATATTTTAAAAATATTTTGGAACCTCTAACTAATTAAAAATTTTAATGTTCAAAAAAATACATAAACACCTACCTGTATCACTATCACCAATGATAAGTTTGCTAAGATTGAATTAGAAATGTTATAAATTGAAGGGCACATACACTAGCTGCTATGTTTTTATTGTGGTAGTTTTAATAGTTTGCACTTTCTAAGCCTGGTGATATAGATGTAGATTTAATAATCAATTCAAAGCTGAAGAATGAATTTGAAAATTGTTAACTGCACAGATTTTCAGAAAATTCTGGTTCATTCATGATTCATCAAGGTATTTATACATACTAGTCAATTTGGAATCAAATATGTTCTGTTATTTTTACATGATTTGTAAGGAAATTTGTTTGCATGTGAATTGCTACTCTAATTGACTTGATATGGTAGAGAAAATAGGAAATATCCTTTTGGTTTAAAGAATGCTACTTACCCCTTGTTTCCTGATGTCACTGAAATCACCATCCGTTTATACAAATGGGACCAAAATAGGTCCCTCCAAGGTTAGTCATTGTTGCTAGTTCCTACTGTAAAACTTGGTATATTAACTCTTGAAAGCAATACTGTGAGGTAGGGGCATCTCCCTGTTGTAGATGAGGAAACCAAAGTACTGATTGTTAAATAACTTGCTGTTTCTAAGGCCACACAGCTATTAAATGATAGTCCAGAATTGAAACCAAGGTCTGTGCTTGGAGTAATCTGTTACCCCTCACACCATGGGAGCTCTTTGCAATTTACCTGCTGGAACAGGAGCTCATTTCTCCATTTACCAGAGATCCCTCCTCCCTTTCCTGGGTGGTTCTTACATCAGCAAGCATTTCAACGACATTTCCCAAGATTCCTCACTTGTTCTCTTGAATTTATCTGCCAAATCGGTTTACCACCTTTCTCTTATACATAGCTTTGTTTGTGAAGCAGCCCTGTTGTCTAATGCGAAAATGCTGATGTCTTGGGTTAAAAGAGTTTTCCCTTGCAATTCAGAAAGCCATTCGCCTTCAAGGTCCGAGCAGGCCTGGGGTTCATGTTGGTGTGATTTATGAGTCTTGGTCCAACTTTGGGTAGCACATTGTCACCTGATGCTGAAGCAGTACTGCTTGTGCATAGCATTGAAAAAAAAAACACTCTTGAAAATAGTTACTGCAGCTTCTGCCCCTAATGCATTCCCCAGTTTGTGTTCCCCATAGCCTAAGGGATTGAATGGGACTTTAAACCTCCTTTCTCTCTTCTCCTTTAGAGTCCATGTACCAGAAACACAACAAAATGAATTGAAAAATCCCTGTCTCTCTCTCCAGGGCCAATGAATCTAAAGCTATATAAATGGCAGTGCAGGGTCTCATCCACCAGGTCCATAGGCTCCATGCTGCCTTGGGGTTAGTAGTCACACAAGACCCAGATACTTCATAATAGCATTTTTTAAAAAGGCTATTGAGCAAAGGAGTGCTTCTGAAAAGGTTCAGAATCCCCATACAAAGTCCAGTGTCATCAAAAGCCAAGAGAAAGGGACATATTTTAGCAGAAAGAATCCTTTTAATGCACTGTATTCAAATCTCAAAGGTACGTGTGTAAGATGTAAGACTAGGCTTAGGCACAAATGCAAACTAGATGATATCTGTCATCATGTTCTCAGTCTCCTTCTTTTCCACCATTCACTGCCTTCTTTGGTGTAATCCTTTATCAAAATCAGGAAAATAGGAAGAAATTATAACTAAATTTAATTTTAATAACTATGCATTTAAAATTTATGATTATGAGATGACAGATTTCTTTCTTTATTATCAAAGGGACTTCAGACACTATGGGGGATTAGAAAGCAAGGAAGAGAGTTTGGAAAGTCCTTTTTGGAAATCTTAGAATCACAACCCACAGCTATTCTGCCTATAAGGCTGATTCAGTGAGTCGCACTATTTAAAGATTTTTCTAATGCATGCTGAGAAGCTAAACAGAAATATCATGTCTCTTGTTCTTTGTGGTGTGAAATTCATTTGCTTTGGAGAGTTTTTTCCCTCTGTGAATGTTTGCACTTTGAAAGACCATATTCTTAATTTGGACCAGCAAGTGTGCCAAATATCTTGGCAACTTTACAAAAAAAGTAGCTTTAATTTTAGAGGAAACATATATACAATGAAGGCTGTCATAATATGTTGCATTGATGGGGGACAAAATGGAATTACTGTGACATTTTCTTGTTAACTTCAAATTTCAGAATCAAAGCACGTTTTATAATAGCCAAGGAATTAAAGTCTTGAACATATAACTTTTCTGTTCTTTATATCTATAACAAGTAGATATGCAAATTTGCTGTTCTCGTTAAGTGATAATCAATGGGAATCATTTGATATTATGAGTTTAGGTGAAAAAAATATCAGTAGAATATTTCTATATATAAATAGATTTTAGGAGCTGGTGCTGTGGCACAGTGGGTTTAGCCACAGCCTGCAGCACCAGAATCTCATATGGGTTCTGGATTGAGTCTCAGCTGCTCCTGTTCTGATCCATCTCCCTGCTAATGCACCTGGGAAAATCAGCAAAAGATGGCCCAATTATTTAGGTCCCTGCACTCATGTGGGAGACCTGAATGAAACTCCTGGCTTCTGGCTTTGGCTTGTCCCAATCCTGGCCATTGTGGACATTTGGGAAGTGAACCAGTGGATGGAAGATCTCTCTTTCTGCCTCTCCCTTCTCTCTGTAACTCTAACTTTCAAATAAATAAATAAATCTGAAAAAAAAAAAACCCTGGAATTTAAATACCTCTCTGTGTATCTGAATGGATCTTTGGAAATGGTCATTTAGTTGGAATGTGTTGTAAAATTGCCCTTGGGTTAGAATTATGTTATTTACCACTGTGATCAGTGCGTGTGGGTACAGTGTGCAGAATATCAGTGTACATCATCTTTAATGCTTATCAAAACCTTCAGCATAATTCTTATTCTTCCTGATTTTTGCAGAAGAAACAAAAGTTCTGACAGTTTCATTTTTCTACTAAAATGCCAGTGTAGTGCCAGATTTTTATATTCAAACCCTCATCCAGCCAGGCCTGTGGCCTTCACCCTTCACCCTTTCAACCATATCCTGCTACCTCTCCAAAACAAAAAAATTAATCCCTGACATAGCAGTATGTAAATAGTGGTGTCACTAAGGATGGAGAGTTACTTTGGACTAAGGAAAATATAGCAAGGTCTTGAAGGGTGGAATAAGTACATATCAAGGTTAGATTAACAAGTTTGGAAAAAACAGGAACACTGAGGATGGGTCCTGGGTGGTGACTGAACTAAGTAAACTCATGAGGAGCAGGAAAGATATTTACAGCAGGTTTGAAAAATATAGCAGAAGCAAAGATGGTTCAGTGAGGGCCCTGCAAGAAACAGTGTACTCCGTTTTGGTCATTTGAACAATGTTTAATAAAGGGACCCATTGAAACATGTGGATAGGGTGTAGGGAAATAACAAGGCATTGTGTGATCTTCCCGAATAAGTGAGAGGAGGAAGCTATTACCAATTAGTATTCATGTGAAGGGGAGAAGGTACCGTGTGTTCAGAAACCTGGAGATGATAAATAGTCTGGAGAAAGCCAAGTGATAGTGCTATGACTCTTACACGCTACCCTGATGGAAATCCACAAGGAGGGAGCCGGAGGAATAAATATCCTAGTCCTCTGCCCCACTTTCTTTCATTCTTTCTTCTTTTTTTAAAAAAATATTTCTTCAGTTGTTTGGAATTCAGAGTTACAGAGAGAGAAAGGGAAAGAGAGAGAGAGAGAGAGTCAGTCTTCCATCTACTGGTTCACATCCCAAATGGCTGTAATGGCCAGCGCTGGGCCAGGCTGAAGCCAGGAACCAGGAGTTTCATCTGGTCTCCCATGTGGGTGGCAGGTGCCCAAACACTTGGACCATCTTCTGCTGCTTTTCCCAGATCCAGGGAGCTGGGTCTGAAGCAGAGCAGCCAAGACTCGAACGAGTGCCCATATGGAATGCTGGCATCACGGGAAGCAGCTTCGCCTGCTTTTCCACGATGCCAGCCCCTGCCCCACTTTCTCTCCAGCCTCTTATGGTACCCCTATTGGCTCACTGGAAGGAAAGGCAATGTGTTTATGAGTTTTATGCTGGTCAGCCTTCTGGACACAGAACAGATTGGAGAAAGTTGAAGAGGCAATCTGGAAGGGCAGGAGGAACTTAGGACAAAAGATTAGGCACAGAGCCAACATCTGATTCAAAATCAAAGAAAGGGCAGAGCAGGGGCAGCTGAAAAAATGGGTTAGCATGAAATCAAATGAGACGTAAGAGCTCAGTCTCCAGCTTCCCTCACCTACTGGATTAGTGCAAATCATTCATTCACTCATAATGAGTTAATTTGTCTACTCATTTAATGAAACATTTAAAAATTTGTACTATATGCCAGGTATATGATCATTGTACTAGGTACAGTACAGAATATTGAGGCCAGTATGAGACGTGGTATAAAGGGCAACCAGAAACATCTTCTGGGCATATATATTACTTGTGTGCTTTTCTATTATTTGCTAGTATTCTACTCCAAGATCTGATGGTAGGGCCAGGGACATTCTTTAGGTTCTGTTAAATAATGAGACTCACAGAATACTGTAAGTCACATGTCTCATCAGTTTTAATTAGGGGAGCTCTGGGTGACCAGCAGGGCGGTGTCTGGTATCGTTCTCCTATGGTACTAGTTCTTAGGGTATGCAAGAATGATTCTCAGATGAAGCAAGCGTGCAATTTCCCCTGGTTGAAAAGGCTCCTGTCACTCCAGATGTATTTAACCCATCAGATTTTTTTTAATACCATAAGCAATCTGCCCAGTAGCATAGTTGACATACCTTGTTTATTGCCAAGAGAACCCACCTAGAAAATGAACTGAATGTCAAAACCCAAGGGGGAAATGGAAAAGATTTCGTTATCATGCTTCTCACTCTAATTGTTGGATCAAGTAGAGTGAGAAAAAAATTTTAAAAAATGGTGTGAGATAGTTAAAGTCCTCAGCTGAGCTGGAATTCAACACATCTAAAGAACAATTTAGTTCCTATTACAAAAAATAAAAATAAAAAAAGTAAGTCTACATTTCCATTTTGTATCATCAAATAGTTTTAAATGGTGACTGAGTAGGATCTTAAAAAGATCTGTTTATGACAGTACAACAAATTGTGGATTCTACTACATGAAGGGCAATGCACTAGAACTGGTTCTACATTTGGGTAGCCCTTGGAATTAGCTGAGATCTTATTATCTGGTCCGCAAGATACAAGGGCATTAAAGAGATGGTGTGTTTTCTGTGAAATGGAAAATATATGAGCATGGCCGCTTTCCCTATGTCCTTCCATTGCACACTGCACTTTTTAAATTGTACTGTAACTTTTTTGTCAAAAAAATTCTCTATATTGGACAGTAAGCCCCATGAGCACTGTAATCACTGCATCCACAGTATATGGTGCAATATCTTGCACAGTAAATACTCAATAAAGTTGGTTGAATGGTAGAAGGAATAAATAGAAGAATCTGACCACAATGTATCTTTTTTTTTTATCTTTTATTTAATGAATATAAATTTCCAAAGTACGACTCATGGGTTACAATGGCTTCCCCCCCCATACCGTCCCTCCCACCCAAATACTACTGGGTTACCCATGAGATAGATTTTAGTTTGGAGATTTAGCAAGGTACAGAGAAACCTCTTATTCTGCCCCCTGCCACCAGAAAGATATTCGGTTTTGATAAAAATGTGTAATTTTTCAAACAGGGAACAATTTAAAAATTTTTTTTGTTTTTTAAAATGTTCAGTATATGGCTGGCACCGTGGCTCACTTGGCTAATCCTCCGCCTGTGGCGCTGGCACCCCGGGTACTAGTCCTGGTTGCTCCTCTTCCAGTCCAGCTCTCTGCTGTGGCCTGGGGG
The DNA here is from genome assembly GCF_964237555.1 of Oryctolagus cuniculus. Classification (NCBI taxonomy): domain Eukaryota; kingdom Metazoa; phylum Chordata; class Mammalia; order Lagomorpha; family Leporidae; genus Oryctolagus; species Oryctolagus cuniculus. The sequence goes on along the minus strand of NC_091439.1, from coordinate 81,482,122 downwards.
TGCAGTGGAGAATGGCCCAAGTGCTTGGGCCCTGCACCCCATGGGAGACCAGGAGGAAGCACCTGGCTCCTGGCTTCAGGCTTCAGATCGGCGCAGCGCCAGCCCGTAGCACCATTAGCGGAGTGAACCAACGGAAGGAAGACCTTTCTCTCTGTCTCTCTCTCTCACTGTCTAACTCTGCCTGTCAAAAAAAAAAATAAATACAAATAAAAATAAAATATTCAGTATATATTTGAAATTTGACATTCAAAATAAGATTATAGTTTGAAGTGGGTAAATCCGAAGGTCTCCAATGTCCTGGCCCTGTGTAAGGGCAGACTGAAGGAAACAAGGATTATCAGGACAGCACACAAGCTTTGAGAAAATGCTGAAGCTCTCACATTTGACAATGTTTTCTTCTGACTCAGTACCTGTCTAAAAAAGGATATAGTGGGGGATGACGCTGTGGCGCAATAGGTTAATCCTCTGCCTGTGGCGCCCGTATCCCATATGGGCAATGGTTTGAGTCCCAATTGCTCCTCTTCTGAGCAGCTCTCTGCCATGGCCTGGGAAAGCAGTAGAATATGGCCCAAGTGCTTGGGCCCCTGAACCCATGTGGGAGACCTCCAAGAACCTCCTGGCTTCGGATAAGCCCAGCTCCTGCCATTGCCTCCATTTGGGGAGTGAACTAGTGGATGGAAGATCTTTCTCTCTATCTGTCCCTCTCACTGTCTGTAACTCTAAATCTCAAATTAATAAATAAAATCAAAATTGTGAAGGAAGGCAGAGAGTATGAGAAATGTCACAGATAACTTTATGCCAAATTCTATTTATGCTCTTCACTCATTGACATCAGAAACTAAAATAAAAAATGTCTATACATGAAAAATGCAGGTGAGCTTATCCTGGGACCCAGAGTGAACTGAAACAGAGCATCTATAACTGCAAGAAAAACTGAAACAGAAGTCTTCTCATTTCCTTACTTTTTACTGACCCACCCTCTATCCTACATGGGGGGACCTCAATAATTTTTCTTTCTTCCAAAGTTAATTAATTAATTTTTTGAAAGGCAGAAGAACAACAACAGCACAAACACGCAGATTGAGAGACAGATTGAGAGAGAGAGAGAGAGAGAGAGAGATATTCTATGTGCTGATTCATTCCCCAAATGCCAACAACAGCCAGGTCTGGATCAGGCCAACGTTAGGAGCCAGGAACTCCATCTGGGTTTCCCACAAGGGTGGGAGGGATCCAAGCACTTGAGCCGTTATCTGCTGCCTCCAAGGGTGCACATTTGCAGGAAACTGGATTGGAGGTGAGGGCGGTATTGATTCCAGGCACTCAGATACGGGATGTGGTGTCCCAGGTGGCGGCTTCACTGCCAGAGCTACAATGCTGACCCCTTTTATTTCTTTTCAAGATGAAAATTTCGTTGTCATTGTTTTTCTTTAGTAAATCAAACTCCAAGAATGCGTTACTCAGAGTAAGCAGATTGGTCACTTTGGTGATGTCGTTCATGTTACATCTTTGCAAAGGAACCACATTTCGATGTTAGTTTATCTTCTTTTGAAAAATAAATGAAGTTAAGGTAGGTATTTTTATGTTTTCTGAGAATGTTCAAAGGAAAAGACAATGGTAAACCTTTAAAAAAGGTGTTTTGTTTAACATTGAGAACGCGGATTGCAATCTTCCTTCAATGAGTTTAAGAATAACCGTAGTTTTTAGGCATATAATGTGGGAATTACTGTATTTTGTGATGGGTAATTCCTTCACTCCCATGGGTTGTTCCCTGAAGTTTTATATCAGTGAGAAAATTATTGGCCAGTTGGTTCAAAACAGCACTTTAACTGCATGATTGAGTTTGCTTCTTCCCAGCTATGATTTCAACAGTTACAACATTGGCCACAGAGGAGAAATAATGGTTTTCTCCAACAGTCAATCTGTCATGTCCCCTGGCAGTGTTGTGGCTCATGACCACTGGTGAAATTAATGAGTGTAGCTCTCTGAGAACATGTTTCCTTGACACTAGTACACGGTTAAGGCCCCAGGAAGCCTTGTCCGTGGCTTGTTTACAGCAATGGCTAAGTTTCCAGAACCTGTGTGATTGGCTGTTTTCTTCTTTCTTTGCCACTTCCTCTATTCCATAAAAAAGAAATGTAAAGACAATGCTTCTCTATGAAATTTAGATATTATTTAATTAAATTTTCAAAGATAACTTAATTCCTTACTTCACAGTTGGGTGTTTTGTCTTACTAATTTTTTATTGCAAAATTCCACTGTACTGTCAATCAATGTTAATAGCAGAAGCATAGTTAAAGGGGAAATAAAAACTAATTTTTTAATATAGTTAATGTAAGGATACAGAATCTCTTTCAGTTAATATTTAAAATAGAATAGAATTTATCTTGCTGAAATGTTGTAAGATTTCTGAATGGGTCATTAAGAGAACCACAAATACAGAACAAGAATAATTTTGAAATTAGCCCCCTGCCTATGAATTTTGGAGAGAAATGTTTATTTAGAACCTTTTGTATCCCAAGACAAATTTATCTAATCAATGATCATAAATCCTTGGATATGTTCTACTTCCTGTGAAAGTTTGCAAAGATCCATATTCTGGAGGGTCTGGCTGAACTATTTACTTCCAAAAAGCCTTAAATATCACTTATTCCATCTTCCTGCTTTTGAATAGTGGAAAATAGTACTCGATGCCACGTTTTTGTGCACTTGTATTTACTCTTGCACCATGTGATTTCCACTGCTCTAGACTTGAGGCTTTTTGTAGTCAATCAGTTAGCATCTTTAACATTCTCATCATGGTTCTTTTTTTTTCTTTTTTTTTTTTTCTTTCTTTTTCTTTTTTTTTTTTTGACAGGCAGAGTTAGACAGTGAGAGAGAGAGAGAGACAGGGAGAAAGGTCTTCCTTTTCCATTGGTTCACCCCCCAAATGGCCGCTACAGCCAGCGTGTTGCGGCCAGTGAGCTGCGCTGATCCGAAGCCAGGATCCAGGAGCCAGGTGCTTCCTCCTGGTTTCCCCTGCGGGTGCAGGGCCCAAGCACTTGGGCCATCCTCCACTGCCTTCCCGGGTCACAGCAGAGAGCTGGACTGGAAGAGGAGGAACTGGGACAGAATCTGGCACCCCAACTGGGACTAGAACCAGGGGTGGCAGCGCCACAGGCGGAGGATTAGGCAAGAGAGCCGCGACGACGGCCTTGTCATGGTTCTATCAAATGCTGGCTACACAGTCAAGCATGAGGATTGTTTAGGCATCATTATGTAACTGAGGTTTTTCTGGTTTGTTCCCTCAGGTATAAGAAAATGACTGCAGTTGCCTTTACAGTGCTTACGTGGCCTAGGAATCTATCTTCCAAGTATTTGAAAAGACTGTTTAATATGGGATTCAACAGTATAAAAATTTGTTTGCTATATGTTGGCAATGATCCAACCTCCTATATTGATCAAAAACTACATCCCATGATTAGTTATTCCAGCCTGCATACACAGACAGATTTTGTTCTCATTGAACTCAAATCATTTCGGAAACCCTCTTCTCTCTGGCCTTCTTTCACTGAAGAAGCTGGAAAAAGATTTCAAAAAAATTCTACTTCCAGCTTCCGTTGCAGGAAGAAATGACACAGGTCTGTAGCCCAGTGCAAATCTGTGGAGAGTGTCTGAGATTTCACTTTCCAAGTTATTGGGGATCAGTTTTGTAAACACTGGTCCACCCCTACTTGCTTTTTGTAGCTAATGAGGATGTGACATTTAGAGTTAGAGCAACCATCTTGTGATGATAGAAGAACCTGCCCAGGATATTCACCCAGACGCTAGTCTTACATAACTGAGCCATGAAATCAATGCCAGTAGTCACCCACCTCCAGATGTCTTTGAAATGATAAAAATAAACTCTGATTTATTTTAACCACTGCTAAGCATATGGAATATATAATATATACCTTATTATATATATGTGTGTGTGTGTGTGGTAAAGGCGATTTTAAACAACTTTAATAAAGCAATTTAAAATCTTAATTTATCTTTTAAAAAATAAGGCAATTTTAAAAAAAATCTTAATTTACCATTCAACATAAAGTGTGTATATACATACACATATATACATATACACATGCATGCATACACATACACACTCACACACACATTGTATGTAAAAGAAAGTTCTGGGTCTGGTTGTAACCATCGGTTTCTCCTCACCAACTCAGAGGTAGAGATAGCCAAGGTTTTGTTATGAATCTGTTCAGATTTCATTACCTTTGATATTTTGGTTTGCTGAGTTCAGATTAGTTTCATATTTACCTGTGTCAAATTTTGTTTTTGAAACTATGTCATAGCCTTCTAAGTCTTCTGAATTTGTTCAAAGTTTCGATTTCTGTCATTGTTTTTATTGATTATTCTATGTTCTCACTATTACTATAGATTTATAGTTTGTTCTCCTTCAAAATATTTAGTAAGATTGCAACATAGCTTTTCTTTATCCTAAACATAATGATATCACTTCTCCTTGGGGATCTCCAATTGGTTTCTCTCTGCCTCTCTCTACAGGGGTGAATCTTTCTGGTTGGCCTTGCATTGTGGTAGAAGGAGATCTTATGTCCCAAAGATCAATTTAGGTGGAAAAGGAGAGTTACTTGGTAGAATATGCCCAGAGAAAGGATCTTCTTTGGTGGAGTCATGAGCTATATGAAAATTCTCTGGGGTATTAAAAAACCCTTTCTGATTGCAGCCATGTAAAATTTTATTTAATCATTTTATACGCACTTAGATCTGCATTTTCCTAAAATTCCCAGTGCTTACAATATGCATATAGTAGATGTACAACAAAAATATATTGCTTAAGTGTTGAGTGATTAATTGATATTTAAAAAATACTTTATTGAATTCTCTTAAGTGTTCCAGACTGTTTGTGTTAGAATCTAATACAAGGTTGCAAGTTGGTGCTATAGTAAGATTTTAATAAATTAATCTTTTAGCATGTTTGTTAATTGCACTTTAAAAGATTTATTTATTTATTTGAAAGTCACAATTACAGAGAGAAGGGAGGAGAGAGAGAGAGAGGGAGACAAAAAAATATCTTCCATCTGTTGGTCACTCCTCAAATGACCACAACTACCTGAGTTGGGCCAAACCGAAGCCAGGAGCTTCTTCTGGGTCTCTCACAATGGTGGCAGGGGCCCTGGGACTTAGGCCATCCTTTACTGCCTTCCCAGGTGCATTAGCAGGGAGCTGGATCAGAAGTGGAGTAGCTAGAACTTGAACCAGTGCCCATATGAGATGTTGGCACTGCAGGCAGTGACTTAACCTGCTGCACCACAGTGCACACCCTGACCTTTTAATTTGAGTAACCAACAATTTTCAAATAATACTCAAAACTGATTCTAAAAGGCAAGCTTTGAAAAATTAGTTTAGCAAGTGCTGAAAAATTACGATTGTCAAGAAAGTAACCACAGGATGTCACACATATCAGAGCCTCATAAACACCATAATGCTGATTAAATGCATTTCTTGGGCTTTTGCTTTTAGTTTTAGAAGCAATAGTAGAAAAGCAAAAGAGCCATAGCTTTGACTCTTTATTTACCTCTGTTAACCAAACAAAGGATAATGGTAGCTGAAGTGAACAAAAATGTTAAGCTACTTGATACATGAGAACAAAAGCTGGAAGTTCCTTTAGTATTGGTTAGGCCTGGAATCCTGAAATTTGTCTCTTAATTTTTTGAAGCATGTATCACTAGGAACTTCCTACCATTCCCATACATTCCCAGCATGCCTAGAATACGTTTTTTTCTACTGTAGCCCTCTGGTCGTCCTTCAGTACCCAAGTAAGTTGTCACTGCTCTTGAGCTGCATTCATAATGTCCTCCAAGGCATCTTAGTGATTCCGTTATCTGCGTTCTTACAGCACCCACACAGCATGCACAAGTGTACACACGTACACTCACACACACAGTGTTTCTCTACTGTAGCACTGGCATATGGTAATTTGTTCACTTGTATGTCTTTTCTCCTTCCTAGAGTTTTAATTTTGATTAGGAGCTATGACTCATTTATTTTACTAAACCAGGGTCTTTCAATGCCTGAGACAAAGTAAGTGCTCAGTAAATCTTTGTCAAATGAATGAGTATCCTCGACAGGGAAGGACTCAGCAGCAGGGATTCAGCAGGAGTTAACATAAATACTGCATTGCAACAGGTATTGAGATCAGAGCAGAGAGAAAATATGGGCCAGATAAAACAATGGTGCTAACAATTTAGATTTGTAAACATTGGGCTTACTTATAGCTGTATTTTTCAGGATGCTTTTGTGTTTAAGAAGGAGACACCTTCACACAAGTTGCCTTAAGCAATCACAGAATGTGTTATATTACATAGAAGAAAATACGCATCCAGAGCAGTCTGAAGGTATGGTAACATGGGCAATCCAGCTTTTCATCTGAATGGTTCTCTTGATTCTTGCCTCTTCCTTCCTGTGACCTTTGACCTCAGACTGGCTGCCTTCTTGGTCGGCAGATGGCTGTCTGCACAGCTGTCAGTAGCATTCATCCTTGTTCTATCTGGTTGATGCTAGCGTGAACCTCCCTTTCTACCACAGAGTGAACATTCTCATCCTTGGTCTGATTGGTCCAGCTTAAATTGTGTACTACCCTGCTTGTCCAGGAGTGCCGTTAATAATTGATGAGGTAACTGGGATGATTGTGTTTGGCTTCCTAAAGAGGTAACCTTGGTGTTGTATGGAATTAATCCCCTTCACACAATCCCAACAGGCTGAGTATGGGAAGGGTGGAATGGTTAAGAATACTGACTCTGGGACAGGTGCTTGATGAGTGGTTAATGATGCCACTTGGGATATCTGTATCCCATATCAGAGTGCCTGAATCGAGTCCCACCTCCTCTGATTCTGATCCAGGTTTCTTCCAATGCAACTGTTGGAGGCAGCAGATGACCACCCAATACTTGGGCCCCTGACACCCATGTTGGAGGTCTGGATTGAGTTTTGGGCTCCTGACTAAGTCTTGGATCAGTCTTGGCTGTTGCTGGCATTTGGGAAATGAATCAGTGAGTGGAAGATCTCTTTCTGTCTATCACTCTGCCTTTCAAATAAAATGAAAATAAACAAATTAAATCATTTTAAAAAGAACACAGTGTCAGACAGTCTACTGCCTGCTTTCAAATTCCACATTTTCTGTTTATTTTAGTGTGAATCCAGATAAACTAACCCTGAGCTTCCTCATTTGTCATGGGGGCAGTAACAGTACTTACTCAATTAAGTTACCATGAGGTTGACATGAGTTTTTAGATGTAAATGACTAAGCACTGTTGAAGCATAGGTCTTACTTTTTGGTTATTTAACCAGAATTGGTGTGGTGTTAAAAAGGAAAAACAAGATATAGATTCTGTGTAGGCAAGCAACAATCTTGTATAAGTTACTTTAGAAATTTAAGTTTTAGAATTATCCAGTTTGGTTTTTATCACTATGTACTGATGATTTCCAAATTTTAAATGGAAAGATAAAGGAGTGTAAAAGCATGTGACTAACTACTTACTAACATTTGAAAAGTAAGGAGGAACATTTGGCTCCTTATTCTAAGAATATATATTCTATCATCCTTGTAGCCATATAAGTCTATTACAAACAAAATAGCAAGGCAGTAATTTAAACTTATATTTTTGGGATTCAGTTAGATTTTTAAATTGCAGATAAGAAAATTTAGACCCCTGATAATGAAGTGAACTTGCCTAAGATGATAGGAAGTATTTTGAAAAAGTTTGTGGAAAATGCATATTATGAAAAAACTATGCATGATTTCAATTTGTTTGGTACAAAAATAAACGTAATTTATAAGCACTACATATTGCACAGTGAGACATAGAAAATATTGCATTAGTGCCAAGAGTAGAGGAATAATCTGCAGCTTTCTGAATTTCACAGTTTTTTAAAAAAATATTTATTTATTTATTTGAAAGGGAGAGAGAGAGAGAGAGAGAGAGGGAGTGAGCGAGGGAGGGAGAAATCATCCATCTGCTGGTTCACGCCCAATGGCTACAATGGCCAGGAGTGGGCCAGGAGCCAGGAGGTTCTTCTGGGTCTCCCACATGGGTAGCAGGGAACCTAGGACTTGGGCCATCTTCCATTGCTTTCCCAAGTGCACCAGTAGAGAACTGGATCAGAAGTGGAACAGCCGGACTCAAACCAGTGCCCATATGGGATGCCAGCATCAGTAGGGGCTTATCCTGCTATGCCACAGTACCAACTCCCACAGTAGAGTTTTAAAAAGAAACTTCCTCAGGCTTGAAGAAATCACATGATGCAATTCAAAAGAGAGAAAGCAAGGCTATTAGTAAAAAGCTCAACCCTTTGGTTATCCTCCCAAAGCTGCTTTTTAAAATTGGTTTCTAACATCTTATTGCCTTGGCAACATGTCTTCCAGGAATCCCAAAACTCACGTGCACACTTGGTATGGCACTTGATAGTCCCTCTCTGGTTTTCGTGAGCAGCATTACAAGTGATTTTACAATTCCTGATTTTATTAGGGTGGCTTCTCAGCTGGAAGTTCACTTACTCATGCTGAAGGATGCTATTAAGAGCTGCTGCAAATTAAAACACTAATACTGGCCCTTCATTTGATGTGTAATTAAACAAGATCAAGTACATGTTAATGAGCAGTGATATACTTTGAAATCTATCTTAGAAATTGCAGACATCTCAGATGTAAAATATGCTTCCCATTGCATTAGTTCTGCATGGTTCAGTGCATTCTCTTGTTCCATGTTATTCACTGAAAATGATCTTGTTTGACTGTGTTAAAATTTCACAAATTATTTGAAACACAAAGTGGTTGGTGTTGTTTTCCTAAGTGTTTCTAAAAAATACCTAAACATTTCACTTCTCTTTTATATACATACTTTTTCCTTCCCCCAGTTTAGTGCTTCTTTAATGGTAACCTAAGAGCTACAAAAGCATCCAGAAAAGTGTATACTTGTGTGTACTGTGGATGTGCTAATGCCAGCCTCCACTTATGTGACTTTTGAATCAGTGTTTCCATTTGGACTTCTTTCCTATACGCCAATATTAGTCATGGAAACAACTATTTATTGAGTTATCACTATATGTCAGGTGGTATTCTAAGTGATCCACATATGACAGAGAATCAAAACTCAACATTCCTTTCCATTGCAGAATTCGCATTCTAGTGGGTGTGGGAGGTGGTTGGGGAGGTAGGAGAGTACCGGAAACAAACAAATACATTGTTAAGTTTACAGGAAATGATGCTATGGACATAAGCAGGAAAGGAGAATTCAAAGCACTGGGATTGGAGAAGGGGGTAGTAATTTTACACAGGGCAGTCAGTGCAGATCTCACTGGAATGCGATGTTGAGTTAAGACCCAAGGGAATTTGGACAGGAGATTTGTGGGTATATTGGTGAAGAGAATTTCTGGCTGATGGAACAGCTTATTCACAGGCACTGAGGCAGGAGCATGCTTGGGGTATCTGAGGAGCTGATGTGCCAGTGTGGCTGGGGTGGAATGAGTGTGGAAAGAAGAGTAGACAAAGTGTTAGGGGAGGTCGGGGATGCTACATTATATACAGTTGTACAGAGTTGAGATTTTGCTTTGTATGACTTTGAAGCCAATTATGGTTTTGACCAGGATTAAGGCACACACAGGCTGACATTGTAGCTATTCTCGTGTGTGTGATATTTGAGGACATACTTTTTACTTCATTTATCAGTATATATATGTGTGTGTGTGTGTGTGTGTGTATATATATTTATCTTTATCAGTGTAAAGCACAGTGCTTGGCAAGAGGTAGGTGCCCAGTAAAAGATCAGTACTTTTCACTGTTATACTTGTATGATGCATGTCAATTACCACTGAATGAAAATATGAAAGCATCTCAGAACAGTTTGCTGACACGTAGATACAGAAAAGTGCACACAGTCTAATGTGCAGTTAGACAGAATTTCAGTAGATGAGCATTCAGTGTAACCAGCGCTTTGATCAGAAAGCAGAACATTATGAATAGCCCACAACCAGTCCCTTTGTCTTCCTAAAGAAGTCTTGACTTCTAACATGGGGGAGTTAACACAAGCCCGGCATTCTTTGTGGTGAGCACCAGGAGTTCTGAACGTGAAAATGAATGCATCTTATGATTAGGTGAGAAGGATCGATAGGAATGTGTGGGACTCTGATAAAAATCCTCCCATCTCGGGCTTCCGTTTCTTCATCTGGAAATGCGCAGATGCTCAGCGGCTCAGTTCTTGCCAGTGGGTGAGTCTGGGAACTGGTTCCGTGAGACACGGTAAATTTGTGCAGGAAAACCAGACTTGATGGTAGAAAAGTCTGTATCATTCCTTTAAACCACAGGAGGAGCAATGGTTTATCTAATCGTCTGCAAAGGAAGTGAAACACCAGGGTAGAGGAGAGCTGCTCTGGGATGATAGTTTTTTCTCCTTGACTCTTCTCTTTCCTCCTAATCTGTTACTGTGTGGCTTTCAAGAAAAGTGTGAGAATATCTGCCGGATTTATCAACTAAATAAAATGGCCTTTCCTTCCTGAAGGAGTCTTGGAGTTCATTGATCGAGGTCTAATAATATAACTGACAGGATAGTGATTCTATACCGTTATAAGCTTTAAAGTCCAGAGGAAAACCTGTGGGATCTTTTAGTAAAAATCTGTGTTAAGAAAATTGACAGTAGTGATTGTAAATGGAAAATGTTGACTTACTGTTCAGTCACTTGGAAAAGAGAGCAGTTCTACTTGTTTATAACTTTTATTATTTGGAAATGTTCATTATTGGAGAATTTTGGCTAACTATTAACTAGGTAGATAAAAATATCTAGGTTATCACTGTAGTGGAAATTAAAGTATAAGCCAAATATCTAATAAGGAAACAAGACAGGAACTACTCATAATTTGTAAGTGGCATATGATATTAACTACACCAAACTCAATTCAGAATTTTGACTATATTATGAATTTTGGAATTATTCTTAAAAGAGATAAAGATAATTGTTTATTCCTCAAAACATACTACTTATTAAACATATGATATGTGTCTTTAGCTTTGCATACATTTGTCTCTATGACCCTGTATATGAATCATACAATCAGGATCTTGTTTTCCTATTTTACACATAATGAAACGAAGTAGAGAGAGATTAAGTTTAAGGTAACATAGCTAACGCATGGAGTTCCTGGCTCCTGGCTTCAGCCTGGCCCAGGTGTTGTAGCCATTTGGGGAGTGAACCACCATGTAGAAGATTCTCTCTCTGCTTCTCAAATAAAAAAAGAATCTCAAGAAAAGATTTATTACCACCAACAAAGCATATAAAAGCAAATAAAAGAGTAAGAAAAAAAGAAAGAAATATTACATGTCTCATTAGATATTCCCTGAAATACCAGTAGAATTTGAAAGGACTTAGAAATATGGGACAATGGGCTGATTAAACTAAATGTTTGAATTTTGTTTAAAGATACAGACATCAAAACATTTTGCTAAGTATTTTTGCAAAAGATTTTTAATGTCTCAGGAAAACTATTGTAATCCCCTAGCTAAATTTTCACCTTAGTGGCTGCTTCTAGGTAGAGTCTACACAAATCTAATTGACAATGTTTCTCAGGTTTGCAGTATAGACCACAGGGTAGCAAACTGTAGATCGCAGGTCAAACCACCTGTTTTTGTAAACAGAGGTTTATTGGATCATACTCACTTGTGTTATCTGCGCTGTTTTCAAGCTATGATGGCAGAGCTGAATAGTTGTGGCAAAAACTTGAAATATTTACCATGTGACCATTTTAGACAAAGTTTGATGACTTCTGGTACAGATCCAATTAAAATGTATCCATCTACATTTCTCTGTAATGCAAGAGCATTTGCTCTGTATATTTTTTAGTGTCTGATATTAGAGTTTTAAAGAACAGGACTAGCTTCATGGATACTTGGGTTAATTCTCTGAAATTCAAATCTTGATATAATAATTGTTGAAAAAGGTACCTGCATTTTCATTTTGCATGAAGCTCCACACATTCTGTAGCTGGTGTTATCCAAGAACATATAGTTTTGCAACATTTAGGGATCAAGATTTTTAAAAATCCAAATGTGAGGGGAAAATTAATTAGTACTACTACAATTATACTTGTATATGGGCTTCTTTACTAGCAAAGAAAATACAGGATTCACTGTTCATTCTGAATTTCAAATAAATAACATAATTTTTAGTATAAGTATTTCCCAAATATTGGACGTATTTTGTCTGGGAGATCTATTTCCACAGAACTGGTAAAAGCTTTTTAAATGTGATAATGAAATATGCATGTGAAATATCTCAGTATAATTACAAGACATAGAAATTTTTGGATAACTAGGGTAATTTATGAGACATTAAAAATCCTCTTGACAGGCATTTAGCCTAGCGATTAGGGTGCCTCTTAGGATGCAACTTAAGACGCATACGTGCCACACTGGAGTGTCTGGGTTTGATGACCAGCTCTGGCTTCTGACTCCACCTTCCTGCTAATGCACGGCCTGGGAGGCAGCAATGATGGCTCAAGCAGTTAGGTTCCTGACACCTGTGTGGGAGACCTGGGTTGAATTTTTGGCTCTGTGCATTTAGGTGTGAATCAACAGATGGGAGATCGCTCTCTTTCTCTCGGTCTCTCTCTCTCTTAAAGAAATAATTTTTTTTAAATCTCACATTTTGACTTCTCTTGTTAGCAATGCTCTTGCTTGAAAATTCTAAAGCTTGTAATCTCATTTTTTTTCTGATGAGATGTTCAAATGGAACTGAAATTGTGACATTTCTTTAGCATGCCTTTTCCAGTTATCCCAAGTCTGGATTTTTTAGATCACTTTGCCTAGAGCTGTTACACTGCCATTCCTATCTGAGTAAATAAAAAAGATCATTAATAAAGCAGAAAGCAGATTGAGAAAGTATTTACAAGTGCAGACTTTATAATTGCCAGTAAAACTAGGTGATAAACATATTGATGCCATGTAAATTTTAGGGATTAAAAGCATTAACATAGTAATATTTTATTACAACTTAAAATGAATTAAAGTAAAGATGTGTCATCAAGGTCATTTTAAAGAACTATTTTATGAATCAATACTATCCTAGGAAATTAGTAAGGTGAACTTGCTCCAGTACAAAGGTAATATTAATTCTGATATAGCTAGATAATTGTTAGGCTGCTAAGTGATATTAAATCAATAATTTCAATCATTTGTCTTTATGATTTCTCACTCACATACAAGTTGAATATTCACAAAAATATGCTTCTGAGATAAAGTTAGTAAAGTGAACCTATTTTTGAACTTAGCAGCAAACATTGTTACTAGGATCTGAATAGGTAGCTCATAGCTTCTTTTTTTTTTTTTTTTGGTCAGGCAGAGTGGACAGTGAGAGAGAGAGACAGAGAGAAAGGTCTTCCTTTTTTTTTTGCCGTTGGTTCACCCTCTAATAGCCGCCGTGGCTGGCATGCTGCGGCCGGCGCACAGCGCTCATCCGAAGGCAGGAGCCAGGTGCTTCTCCTGGTCTCCCATGGGGTGCAGGGCCCAAGTAGTTGGGCCATCCTCCACTGACCTCCCGGGCCATAGCAGAGAGCTGGCCTGGAAGGGGGGCAACCGGGACAGAATCCGGAGCCCCGACCAGGACTAGAACCCGGTGTGCCAGCGCCACTAGGTGGAGGATTAGCCTATTGAGCCGCGGCGCTGGCCTCATATCTTCTTTTGAATATTCCCTTGGAAAGGGAAATGCCAAACTTTCTTGTATGTGTTATGTACTACTTTAAGTGGTACGATTTAAAGTCTTATGATATAGACTTATGTGTAAACTGACAGCTCTTATGCTTAGTCTTCTGTTTAAAAATGAAGATAAAGGGAGGAGGGAGGAAGAGAAGATCATTACATTCTGAGATTCTATCAATAAAATGTGTATTGAATCTGTTAAAAACTAATTTAAAAATAAAATATAAATAGATAAACATAAAAAAGTGAAATTAACAACTTCTAAAAACAAACAGTTCTTAATGGGATATATGTTTTATATAGCAATCAACCAAACTCTATGAACTTAGCTTCTTGAGAGTCATTAATGATAAAAGCTAGGAAGTGCTTTTTTCTGAACCATGTTGGATTATTTTCAGTTCTGACAATTCAAAAGTATTCTATGAACATATCTTGATTTTAATTTGAAAAGTGTATTATGCATGTAATTTTTCATAAAATTAAATCCTAACTAGTTATACATCTCATCCACAGGATGCAAAATAAGAGTTTGTTCATATTTACTTATTTTAAGCCAAATAGCTTATATAAGATCACCATTTTTTTAGACCCCATACATTAGTGGATCATGTGGTACTTGTCTTTCTGTGCCTGGCTTATTTCACTCAGCACAGTGACAAGATTGCACCCTTTTTAAAATAACTGAATAATATCTAATTGTGCCTATGTACCCAATTTTCTCTATCCATCCATCAGTGGACAGACAGTAAGGTTGTTGAACTTTTTTGCCTCTTGTGACTAATGCTACACTGAACATGACAGTCCAGATGTCTCTTTAACAGACTGATTTTCTTTCCACTGGTTATGTACCCATTAGAGGGATTGCTGGATTCTATGGTAGTTCTCGTTTTAGCTGTTTGAGGAACCACCACACTGTTGTCCAAATGTGGACTAATTACATTCCCAACTAGAGTGTGCAAAGGTTCCTTTTTCTCTACATCCTCACTAGCACCTGTTATCTTTTGTCCTTTTTATAATAACTAGTCTAAGTGGACTCTGGTGATATCTCATAGTTTGATTTCCAATTCCATGATAATCAGTGTTGTTGAACATTTTTTCATATACCTGTTGACTATTTGCATATTTTTATTGAGAAACATCTATTTAGATCTATTACGCATTTTTTAATATTTATTTATTTATGTTAAAGAGTTACATAGAGAGAGAAGGAGAGGCAGAGAGAGAGAGAGAGGTTTTTCCATCCGCTGGTTCACTCCCCAATTGCTGCAACAGCTGGAGCTGCGCATATTTGAAGCCAGGAGCTTCCTTCGGGTCTCCCAGATAGGTGTAGGGGCCCAAGGGCTTGGGCCATCTTCTGTTGCTTTCCCAGGCCACAGAAGAGAGCTGGCTCAGAAGTGGAGTAGCCGAGACTTGACCCAGCACCTATATGGGATGCCTGCGTTGTAGGTGGCGGCTTCACCCACTACGCCACAGCGCCGGCCCTGGTACTACCCATTTTAAAATTTGGATTATTTGTTTTTTTTCTATTGCATTGCTCAAGTTCCTCATATATTCTGGATATTAGCATCTTGTCATGCATATTGCTTATAAATATTTTCTATACTTGGATGCTGCTGCTTTTGGAACCATGCATGGTCTTGTGACTTAAGAAAACTAGTGTAGTTAAAATCTGGACTTCAGATTACATTCTGTGGTTGTTGTTCACCAAGGACTCAGACTCAGACAATACTGTTAGGTTGGCAGAGATCACACCTTCTTGGGAGTCTGTCTTCATTTATTCCACACATGTATATTGAATGCTTACCTTGTGCCTGGTCCTGTGTGAGGTACTGAGAATACAAACACAAAGAACAGACATTCCTTTCCTTAAGAAGTTTACTGTACAAAGTATAACAGATATTTATAATTTGAAGATAAAAAGAGTGACAGAAACGCATCTGCAGCATCTTGGGAGCACCCTGGATCGGCAGTTTTCCAGTCTAACTCCGGCAGGAGCGATTTGAAAAACTTTCTAAGATCTTCACAGAATGTTAAAACACAAAAATAGGTTTAAGTAAATGGGATATGGCTTTCAGGTAAAGAAAAGGAGAAGGGAGAAAGAAGATCACATCCTGGTCCCTCTATTTACTGTATTTTTATGTTCTGAATTCCCTGGCGGTTGGAGCCTTGATCCTAGAGGGACGTTCCCTTCCAGAGGAAGCTAATTCTGAGGGATAGCAATGGCTCCCATTTCTTACACAAGCCAACTACTCTGGAGCCCATACTCCTAACCATTTCCTTTATGAAACACACACTATGACAATATTCTACTTCTTCCCAAATGACCCCATGGCCAGGTAGGAGACAACTAGGGACAGCCCCTATTGTCCAATGCCCTCTAAAATTATTTAAACCCTCTGATCCTAAAACTACTGTTTCCTGTTCTGCTCCACCCATTCCTTCCCAATAAAGTGCCAATAAAGGCATTGGACCTTGACCTCTCCCCTCACCTCTTGATCAACTTAGTCCTCTGAGTTGTGCCTCCTGTTTTTAGAGATCTGTGAGTATGAAAATCTGCCTTTATAACAATCCTTTCCATGTCCATGTGTCATCTAGTTCCTGATTAAAACAAATCCTGGGGATGTTTTTAGAACAGGTGCCATATGCAATTTAGGGTTATTAAAACAGAGTGTGAGGGAAAGGCAGGAAGCAGATGAGGCTAGAGAAGCAGGCAGGGCTCAGGTCCTGGTCTCAGCAGGGTGGGCAGATCTGTACCACCATGCTTGTGTGTTTTGGTTTGTCTCTGCAGGAGTAACGCCATTCTTCGTGAATCTCTGAAGATTTTTAGTTTGGCCACATAAAGTCCTCAAGACCAGTATAAATATCTTTTGGGAGACATCCTACTTTGTAATTGATGTGGCTGACATATTATATATGTTTTTCAAAAATAATTTTTTGAAGGTTTATTTTTATCTGTTTGAAAGGCAGAGTTACAGAAGGTGGTGAGAAGGGGGTAGGGTGGGAGAGAAAGAGAGAGAGAGAGATCTTCCATCCCCTGGTTCACTCCCAAATGACTGCTGAAACCGGGAGTCAGGAGCTTCTTCTGGATCTCCCATGTGGGTGGGAGTGGCCCAAGCACAGAGGCCATCCTCTGCTGCTTTCTCAGGCATCTTAGCAGGGAGCTGGATTGGAAGTGGAACAGCTAGAACTCAAACTGGCACCCAAATGGGATGCCAGTGTTGCAGGCGGTGACTTAACCTGCTACACAACAATGTCAGCCCTGATATTTTTTATATTCTGCGAAGTGGATATTTATGCTTTTGTCACCCCAGAAGAATATGTTAGGAGCCCTATGAGAAGACCTCTTCTTATTTCTGATTCATGGGATTCCATGTTATCATGAGTGACAAGACAAATCATATTCACAGTGCATTACTATTGGATATGAAAGCACATTTCTTTTTTGAAAATCAGGAAAAGCAATCTGTCAAATCCAATGAAAATATGCTACCAAGTGAAGCTAGGCAAATTGGATTTGCAATATCTAAGGAGTATACATTTCTCACACACAGGACCTATAATGATTTGAAATGATATTGGTAAATGTTCAGGGACAGCTATATCAGATTCTTCAGGAATTCATTCTCACTGTGAAATGGCCTTCAGCCCTCTTTGTTATATAGAACATAGAACTCTTCAGTATGTCATCCTAACATGGAGTAGGAATTACATTTCAGGCACACCTGTCATTTCTTGTTTCCTGGAACTATCTTTGAAATTCTTTAGGAGAAATGAAAGTGAAGGCTTCCTCCTAGAATCTTATATTGTTGGGTAGCTCATTTGGAAACTAATGGAAATAATGTGCAATTCAAAATGTTGAATTAAAATCCCTTAGTGGAAAATACATTCAAGGTTTGGTGCACTTTATCATACTGGCTTGTGTGCTGCAAAGTAATTTGAAAATATCTTAAAACTCTGGCATAATATACTGATAGTAGCTACTGAGGCTAGTGATCTTTTAACCTGTCACTAAAATCCTACATTTTCCTTCTGTGCTTTGTATGTCCCATTGTATTTGGCTTCCTCTATGAGTTTAAAAATGCATTAGGATCTAGAAATACATTTTTCATGGAAAGTCTGTCTCTAGGAGGAGAATAAGAATGGGCTATTTAGACAACTAAGGGATAGTTCAGAAGCTTGTCTCTTGGTGAATGCCTTGCAGACCCAATTTTTTTCTATAAAATCATGCCTTCCAAGCTCAACTCAATGAGGACCAAGTATATAAGCACAGGGCTTGCCTAATATCTCCAACAAGTGTTGACCAGGACTCAGTACTGAGGTATTTATAGGAGTATGGAGCTGGAGGGACCATCTGCCTGGCATGTACCAAAATTTGAGACTTTCAGAAGGAAAGTGGATGTTTAGCATGAACCACATTGTTTATTAAAAAATTTCAGTACTTTGATCAGTTCTGGTAATGGTGAACCCTCCCTATAAGTCTGTATACTCTAGCCACGGGCCACACTTTAAAGCAGTTCTTGCTAGGGACAACAGTTTCAGCCTGGCTGTTGACTCTTTTCTGTGTAGAAAGAATATATATTGAATTACTTGGACTTTTGCATAGGTATTAGAATTATTTTTTCCTCAGGATATTAATGTACTTTAGCAGTTGAATTTACACACTAATTGGGAGCAGTGAACTGCAAGGTTTCCTTAAGCCAACTAATTTTCTGCTGTCTATAAATATTAGATAGCTGGAAAATAAGTGCAATTGTTTTCACTGCAATAGAGGATTCTATTTAATGTGTTATTTTTGTGTGAATAATAGGGCTACTCATGCATTTTGGATAAATCAAAAAATTGTTATTTATTTTTATTTTATTTATTTGAAAAGCAGAGAAAGACAGGCAGAGATCTTCCATCCACTGCTTCACTTCCCAAATGCTCTCAATAGCTAGTTCTGGCCAGCCCAAAACCAGGAGCCCAGAATCCTGGGTCTCTCACATGAATGGCAGGGACCCAGGTTCTTGAGCTATCACCTATTGCTTCCAAGGGTGAACATTAGCAGGAAGCTGGAATTGGAGTGCAACTGGGACTTGAACCCAGGTACTCCAATATGGTATTGCCAACACTTCAAGTGCATTCTTAACTGCTATGCTGAATGCCTGTCCCTGGATCATTGTTTTTAACTTCAATTTCAGAAGATAATGTTCTTTGACCTCATTCTCCCAGTTTTGGAGGGAATACAAGTTGAAGAAAACTGAATCCTATGTAATGATTATGTTTTCCTAAATTTGGGGATGGGAGTAGGAAAGGAAAGGGAAGGGAAAAAACACATATGTTTGTTATTCAAATCAATACTACTGATGTGAGATTATTGGCACTCGATCTTCAACTTCTCTACCTTCTTCAATTCATTCTTCATCCTGGCCCAAGAGGGGTCATTTTAAAACACAAATCTGATAAGGTCATAGTTACCCTGAAAGCAATGGTGGTGGGTTGCTCTGACTCTCAGCCCCTCACTTTTCTGTTTCCTCTACTACTGTGATTTCACATGTGCTACAACTCTCATTTCTTGTTAACTACTTTACTTCAAATCATTCTTCAGTTTCCAGCCCATAATCCCTTCCTTAATACTCCTGACTGTCTAGGACTGATGCCACAGAAGATAATATACTTACCTTTCCTGGCATTTGTCGCTGGAAAACTGATACTTTTACAATGGCAATGATCAATGTTTGTCTTTCCCTTTAGACTCAAAATTCCATTCTATCATTAGTGTATAGTAGAATTCCTGGCCTAAATGTTTATTACATGAAAAAAAAAATGAGAAAAGCTTCCTTTGTTCTGTATTCTCAGAGTACCAGAAATGAGGGTTCTAACTCTACATGTGGCAGTTTGGATCTTAAAGATGGCAGCTAAGCTCAAAAAAGGCTTAAAGTACAAATTGGGGGCACATTTAAGTCACTGATGTAGTGTTGGGCTCATCTTGCAGATGAAAGCTGGAATCTACCCTCCGTCCCCTTGCCTTCTCCCAAATATGGCTCAGATGTCAAGACTGATGACGTTGCACATGCTCCAAGAAAGTATGAAAGGCTGTTACTCACAGGATGAGGCTTTCCTGGGGAAGCAGGGCAGGTTCCTACCCAGGTCCAAAAGAGGTATGGGCAAGCAGGAAGAAGAGACTGGGTGGGGATTTGATTATGGTTGAGGGTGGGGCTAGGTTGAGAGTTCCTTTATACCTGGGCCACTGTGTGATTTGAGCTTACTGCAGATGACAAGAGATGGAGGAGTGTCTGGACTTCTTATCACCTTATCAAGAGGTGGTGGAGGAGGGTGGAGTGAAGTTTGAGGAAAGGGGAAGCTACCACCTGCTGCAAGAGGGGTTTGCTGGAGGCTCCAGACTTCACTCTATTTCATTGCAAGGAGACTCCAGTGATGGTAGTGAGCTTTTGGGGGGGGGGCAGTTTCCATAACTCAAAACATGTTTGGTTGGGTATGGAGGATCATGGGTTCAGGCCCTGTGACAGCTTCTATTTCCAGGACAGAAAGGAACACAGCCAACAAATGACATTCTAATGGAGTGTGGTATGGTGTGGAGGAGGACAGTTTCTTCTTCACAGTCCACAGAAAATTTTTGGCCATTTTATATGATCCAGATATTCCAGGTGTCATCAGTAGAGGTTTCCCAACTCTTTATAGGGTGGTGTTAGTGGGAGTGCCTGTTGTGTTGCAATTTGCACAGATTCTAAAGCCTTCTGTTGGATCAAGACTGATTCAAGGTGGAATGACTTGTGAATAATAGCACAAATGAGCGCAAGTAAAATTGACAATGAAAGTAGGTTGCCGTAAGAACTGAGAAAGGTCTAAAAATTGTCAGGCTTTTTTTAACATTATGGGTGCTCAGATCAACAGTTGCTTCCTCACAGTGTCTGGGATGGAGTTATTGT
The DNA here is from genome assembly GCF_964237555.1 of Oryctolagus cuniculus. NCBI lineage: Eukaryota > Metazoa > Chordata > Mammalia > Lagomorpha > Leporidae > Oryctolagus > Oryctolagus cuniculus. Next base: position 81,461,458 of record NC_091439.1, on the reverse strand, counting down.
TGGTGTACTAAACAATTTCCAGGAACTTAACCAAGGTGGTGGCCCATGTTCTATGCCCAGTGCTTATCCCCTGTTTCTGAGCTCATTTGTGGATGTTGATGAATCCTAATGAGTGAGTCCACTCGATCTTCTTGGAGGAAGATGTTATCAATGTGATGTCATACCTATGCTCTGGAGACAGTTGGTTGAAGTTTAGAATTCCAAAAATTATGGTGGTTATGTTGAAGTAACCCACAAGTAACCATGTAAAAGTTGCATCTCTTCAGAGGAAAACTGAGTCTGGGAGACTATGGAACTTGATGCTGAAAAAATACATATTAAGATAATCAATAATAACAAAATATGCACCAATTGCTGATTAAGTAGAGCTAATAATCTCAGTAATATTGGTGGTGGTTAAATGTGTGGGACTATAAAGTTAAGTCTGAAGTAGTCCACAGTGAGGTATGATTCATTCTTTCAGTTTAAAGAAAAAGCCAAATCTTGCTTGGCAATGGAGGAATGCTAGTGATAATAACCCTTCTGTAAACAGATCTGATAGAATCCTCGGAAGGCAAGGCTCTGTGCAGTCTCAGGGTGTACATCAGTTCTGCATGAGGCTGGCAGTGACACATACTGACACGAGTCTGCCCCACAGGAGTGCAGGTCTTTACCTTGACCAGGGCAAATCTAGGTGCTCTATATGCTAGTGCTGGCCTTGGGGGTAGAGGCCTTTGCACATTACCGGGTGTTTGGTCTCACGGTGGTGAGGCTGACGCTGGGCTCCAGAAATGGTCCAAAGTTCTCTTTCCTGCCAGCACTGTCTGCCACTGTTTTTTTTTTTTTTTTCATGACAGGCCTGGTACTGGATTTCAAGTCTAAGGTCAGGACTTAAGATATTCCTTCCTACTTTCTTCATCGAGTCTTTTTCTATGATTGATTTACAACTAGGTCCTATGGTTTCTCATATGGCTATGGAGCTTCCGTGAAGGTAACTTGGTGCATGAGTAGTTGTTCAAATTGGTTTCTCTATGGGGAGATGATTGCTCAATGATCTGCTGTGTAAATTCTCTTAGTAAAATTAAGATTTATATTTGAGTCAAAGTGTGGACCTATCTCTGTTTAGATTTTTGTTTCCATGCTCTGTGTCAGTTTTTATTTTATTTACTGTTTATTTCTAGATATATTTTTATTTCTAGATATATTTCAGTGGCATATGTTGCATTTGAACTACCCCTTGACTGTGTCATAGAGGGGGAATACATATTTTTTTTTCTTGTAATTCTGAAATTCAGGATCTTTGTTAGTGATATAATGATATAATGGTATAGGCAGCAATTACAAGAACATTTTGTAGTACTCTACTGAGCCATCTGTTTTTAGAAGTGTGACTTTATCATGTCACAGAGCGGCTGCTCTTCCCCTACCCAAGAGGCCACCCAATGGGTCTCTATGCTGTACAGAATGTCAGCCTTTTGGAACAATGCCTGGTTGGAACATATACCCTACAGTCCCTAGGTAAGAGCCCTCCCCCTCCTGGCTCCACCTCTATATCAGAGGCAGGTTCTATTAGACTCAAAACATACAATTTAATCTGAGACACAGAGATAGGTCCAGGCCAAAACACATAATCCAGGGCTAATCCCAATCCAATATTCCTGTCCTCCACTACCAAATGGTGAAACTTGTGATATATAGATCAATTTAATATATAACAAACTTTGGAGGACTTAGCAAGTACAGCACAAAGTTGCATAGCTCAAAGCACAAGTTAACCACCAGGCAATAACTCATTCACACATTCCAGCGAGCAGCAGTGTCAGTTTGTAAGCCAAAGGAAGTGGAGGAAGACCCTTGGTGGGATCTCAATCATTGAGACACTCTGATTGCTGCACAAATGATGGTCACCATGCAGAGGGCAGATGGATCCCCTCCTGCCAAATTAGCTTCATATTTCAAGACTGATGATGCCATGCATGCACCAAGAGGGTATGAAGAGGCTTCTTACTCATATAAAGAAGCATTCTGGGGAGAGCAAGGTAGATTTCTAAGCAATTTCAAAATGGCTTGAAAGGGCAGGGAAATGAGACTGGCTTGGGATTTCATTGTTGTTAGGTTTAGGGCTGGGTGATGGTTCCTGTGTGCATGGGTCAGGTCTTGAGTGTTTTGAATTTCCTGCCATTGCCAAAGCAGGAGTCTCTAGGCTTTTTTTTTTATCAACTTGCTCAGATGTGGGGCAGAAGGGGCATGAAAGGAGTGTGTTTGAATATATGTCCCTTTATAGGAGAAGTTGGGTATCTCATTTTATGTAACCGACCTTTATACTTGCATTAAAATCTATGGATGAGATAACTTTTCTTGCTCTTTATTAATCTTCAAATTTTATACTACCTGATACAAAGATTTACTACATTACTGACTTACTGAGACCATTATTAGCATTACAGACCTTAATTACTATTCTATGACTCAAGTTCAAAATCATGAATTCTATCTGAATTTTATGGGGTTCTTATATAAAATTAATCTAGGAAGTCAGTTAACCAAAATGGGCATGCGTAAATAAGCTTCCCATTTTGTACAGTCATTGCAAGTTACAAATTATCTATGGCTGAAATATGTAATTACTTCTTTTAAAGGTCAAATGTAAAACTCAACCAGGGGCTGATGTAGTGACAGTTCTCACAGAAGTGTTCTCCTTTTTGATTGTGTGGATGAGCTTCTTCTGTTCTGGTCTTGCAATTTGGGTTTGTGGTATGGCACGATTATGCTAGAAGTTCCAGACTGGAATGAATCTTCTACTGTAAAAGTATTTTCTAAGTTGTTTGTTCTCAATAGAATGTAAATTTAATGAGGGCAAGACTTTGTTTTGTTCATTGCTACATGCTCAATGTCTAGAATAATGTGATAATAACTACTGAATAAATTTTTCTAATAGTTCCTAGACAAGAGGAACTTTTTGCCTTTTTGATATTTAAAAAGTTAATTATGACTTTGATAATTATAATGATATTTCAACTTCAGAATCTCAGTGCCCCTAAGAGATTATCTCAATAATTGTTCAAGTTTAAATATAATAGGATAAGTAATTAGTAACTGCAAGCTAGTAAAAACTTGAAAGAGAATCACCGGTTAAGTTTGTTAATCTTATAGTTGTACATATATTATGTTTACTTGGCACATTTGGTTTTAAGGATATAGAAATCTCATATGAACCCAAGAACATGGTGTATATTTTAATCTGGCCTCATAGGAACTGGATCTGTGAGATTCTTAGTTCAAATTCTTTCTCATTTTCTGGAAACTTCATGATCTTTCTGTTGTTTCTCTTAATCTCTACATTTTTTCTTGTCACTCGTGTACTGTGTAATGGACAAGAATGAGGATTATGGATTAATATTACCAGGGCTGAATCTTGGTTTTACACAAATATGTGACTTTTATCAAATCCCTTATCTTCTCTGTGCCTCAGTTTCCTTATTAGTAAATTTGGCTAACAGGAGTAACTATTTCATAGGGTAATGGTGACGATTAAATGTAATAATTCACATGAAGCATTAATGTTAGTTCTGGGCACACAGGGTGAGTATTTGATAAATTTCACATTGGCTTTTATTGTTATATTTGCACCTGGCTCATCATAGCTTTCCCCTTGCATTTCCAAAGCTTCTTTTTTAAACACAACTTTTTCTTTCATTTAACTTATATGGCCTGTAATTTTTGCAATTCTAAATTTCCATTAAAGGAATATAGTTACCTCAGATCAAAATTTTGGGTCAGACAACAGAGATTTTAGCTGTTTGTCCTCAGTCAGCATAGACCAACCATCTGTATGAGGGTAGAATCTAACTCACAAGGTAAAAAATATGACTCCTTAGGTAGGCCATAAGGAAGTGGGCTGAAAAACCAATACAGCAACAGGATATATGCAGTTATACACATCTACAAATATAAATGTATAAGCATGGCTTGTTTTTACTTGACTGCCTAGATCTATCATTAAACAACATGTAATATCAATTAAACTATTTTATTAGTGGCAAGTATTTTAGCATCAGTGACAAATCTATTTATCATGCAAATAATTTACTTTCAAATTTTGGTTTGCTTATATATGTTTTTACCATAATTGGGAATATTCAGCCATTTGTTTATAATTTCAAAATTGAAATAATATTTAGACTGCTAGAGGTTATTTGAAATTTAACTGAGAACATTTTATTTTTTCAAATAATTTAGTGACATATATATCATGAAAAAGGAAGAAAACCGAATGAGAGGTTAATTGTAGTTTAAAGTAAAGAAGCTGGGAAGATATTAGATATGTTTTAGCAAATCAGGCTGTTACTGTTATTCTTGACTGTTGGATCTGTTTGCATTTTGCACCCAAGCATTTTTGTAAGTGGGTAGCTTAGTCTAACAGCTTTTAGTTTAGGACTGTCTATAGTGTATTGAATTGCAAATCTTCTTAAAGCAAGGGATATCTTCTTTTGTACTTTTCAGGGTTTATCCGTCTAGATAACATAGAATATATGGTCCAGATATCTCACGCGGGGTTGGGGGGGAGGGGACTACATAGCTTCTTTAACTTAGGATATTATGAAGATGATGGCAGAATTGGTTGAGAATGTCAGTCCAGTTTCCCTAACAAGATGAACATACATTTCAATAATAAAGGAGCAATGAGTTCTGATTTAATGAATAATCTCTAATTTCTACCCCTTAGGGAGCCTGAGGGAAGTCTGTATGGGGTCTATCTGGATCTTCTCAGTATCACAAGAGGTTCTTGCTCTGTATAATCTGTACTCTGCAAAAATTTATTTCTTGCTTTTATCAGGTTAAGCAGAAGGGATTTAATAAGAGGACATTAGATAGTACATAGATTTCTGGATAGCTGGAGGACCAGTCAAGAACCAAATTGGAAGAGGCACAAGCAAGAACTGAAAGAAAGGAATAATCCTGTAGTGTGCTGCCTCTGGACAGCCGTTAACAATGCCTGGTCCCGTTAGTCATGGCCACCACCACAAAGATCTCCAACTGTGCTGTTTCTTTGAATTATTTTCTTTGGTATTTTCTTGAGATGAAAAAATCTTGAGCAGTTCCACCTGACGGGCTGTGCTTAGACCAATGACTATATTTTACTTCACAGAAGGCAGGGAGAAGAAATATCTGTTTTCCTTACACTTCAGTAGAGAGACTGACCTTGCTTCCCACCTATTTTGGCATTGTTCACGAAGATCAAGGTTTTTTCTTTTTTTCTTGGTCTGCAAAGGGTACACATGCATTATGGAATCTTTGTCTTTGCTTAGGCACTAGGCCAAGGCACATACTTCACTTGCCCCAAGCCTGCCTTTTGAGGGTAGTGTTTTTCTTAATTCACCCTTATGCTGAGTTTTTAATGTTGTAGCTACTAAGCCTATCTAACCTGGAAGTTGTATTTTGTCTCCTTAAAAAGAGTGACAAAAATGTCTAAAAAATTTTTATATTTATATTATTGAGAGAGTGGCAGAGAGAGAGAGAGAGAGAGAGAGAGAAAGTACAACAGCAAGCTGTGCCTGTCAAAGCTGGGAGCCAGGAACTTAATTGAGGTCTTTTAAATGGGTGGCAAGGACCCAGATACTTGAGCCATCACCTGCTACTTCCCAGTGTCCACATTAACAGGAGAACAGGAGGCTGGAGTCAGAAACAGGCAGGACTAGAACCCAGGCACTCTGGTATGGGTTGTGGGCATTCCAAGTTGCGCTAGACCAAATGCTTATCCCCAGAGAATATCTATAATGGGAAAGATATTCTTTCTCCTGGAGTGAAATATAAAAATATGGAAATTGATTTTAAGTCAAATAAAGGTATACTTTTTGCTTATATCTCATTGTCCCAATATCCTGGCATGTGGAATCAAAGACAAATTTATTATAGTCAATTTACAGAATTCAGCAAACAAGAACTGATAAGAGAATGAGCTAAAACACTTTTTAGAGGGTACTGCAATAAGAAAATCACTTTGTCTTAATTTTTTTGAACATGTAACATTTTTGTTTTCTTGATTACCAGGATAGGGAAGCTGAATTATTATGTAGTTCTTTGAGTTTATCCTTTTCTCTTTTTATTTAAGTCTGTTTTGTTTTCTATTTTACTACTATTTAATTGATATGTGTGTATATATATATAATCTTTCTGGTAAATTGTGTATCTTGTCGTTATTCATTATTCTTAGAGTCTATGTATTTCTAGATTAATGGAGGTACAAAACATGCTTAGTATTTTTAAACTAATCTCATTGATTACAGATCACTTTGTTTTTATTAAAAACAGTTTCATTAGTCATGTTAATCCTTAGAGACTGGCTTATATTAGCAGGTTCAAAACTGGAAAACAGCAAAGCCAGAACTGTGCTAACTTTGATTAACTGCTGTCTTCAGTGGACAGCACAAGGATCAGCTCATAGATGGGACACAATAACATTTGGGGATTGATAGTGAATGAACACTTTTCAACATGAGTTTCTATATTAATATTGAACAGTATATTAACAGATAGCTTTTTCTATTCCATGTATAATTATTGTTCAAATATATAAATGTATAGCAAATTTCCATATGTTCAAAAACCTTGTTTGAGAAATACAATGCTATTTTACTCAACTTTTATTCTTCAGAAAAAAATTTTAAATCCTTTTTCAAATATTCTATATCCAAATGAAATGGAAGAAACTATAAATTACTTCTGAAGATTACTTCTTAGTAAAATAAAATTTATGGTAAGGATTCCCTTCTAAAATTTTTTCCAAATTTAGTATGATTGTTTCATTCTTTAACTTTTGCATTCCATGAAAACATCTGCAAAGAAATAGAAAAACAATTGGGCTTTTAATAAAGACTGTTATCGAGATTAAAATCATTGTACAAAAAATAAATACTAACTATCCATCTAATATTTCATCTCCTGTCAGGCTTCTTTTGAGTAAAATTCTCTGTAACTGATGAACATGAGGACACCACGTCAGCTTCATCCTTGTCTGGGCATTTTTGTCGAGGACGAAGGTCAACAAGTAATATTAGGAAGGCATATTAGTATAGGATCACAGTTCTGAAATGTCTAATTCTTGTGCTAAAATAGGCAAGCACAAGTGTAGAGAGCAACATCTGTATTGAATTCTTATTCGTATCACCCAATTTATCTGAATGGAGATGGCTAATGACAGCCTTGAAACATCACACACTGAGTTATGCGTAAGGGCTGACTTCTGTTGTTTAATTTACAGTGATACATTAAGCAGTGAGAAGCTTGGCAAAGCATATTGGGTAAATTCCTCTGTTAATCTTTTCTGTCCCTTCTCTTCTGCCTAGCTCATGGTGACAGTGTAGATTAAACTACTATTTATGAATTCTCTAAGTTTATGTGAAATAAGCAGAAATACTTGTGAGAAACAATGGCATCTCATCTACATTAGCAAGTTCAGGGCAATGAACGCATGGTCACTCATATTCTGTATCAATTGTAACCACATATGTCTTACTGATTATTTAGTAGCTTTTGCCAAAACATCAGTCTGCAGTTTAAGGACTATCTTTATTATTGCATGTAGTTTCTTAGAGAAAATGCCATTTTCTCTCTAGTACAACTTTATTTTTTTGAAAGATTTATTTTATTTATTATTTGAAAATCAGAGTTACACAGAGAGAGGAGAGGCAGAGAGAGAGAGAGAGGTCTTCATCCGATGATTCACTCCCCAATTGGCCGCAAAGGCCAGAGAAGCGCCAATTCGAAGCCAGGAGCTGGGAGCTTCTTCCGGGTCTCCCACATGGGTGCAGGAGCCCATAGACTTGGGCCATCTTCTACTGCTTTCCCAGGTCACAACAGAGAGCTGGATTGGAAGAGGAGCAGCCAGGTCTTGAACTGGTGCCTATATGGGATGCCGGTGCTTTAGGCCAGGGCATTAACCCACTGCGCCACAACGCCAGCCCCTCTAGTACAACTTTCTATCTCAAAAACTGAAAACATAAGAGTTGAACAAACCATCACTGAGCCCTTACTAGGGACCAGCACCAGATTGCCCTTCTAGTTATTTCCCACATCTGATGATCCACAGCCCTGGCTTCCGAGGAGCAGGGAATGACATTCTATTTACATACTGTCAAGGAGGTCCTCTGGCTTTCATGCAAAGTCATTGTATGGTATACTCATATCAGTCAGCCGCCCATTACTATAATGAAATCACTGGGACTTTTTTTTTTTTAATAGAGAAAAGAGATTTATTCTTTAGCCCACAGTTCTGGAGGTTCAGGGGCATGGTGTCAGCATCAGCTCTGCTCTGAGAGGATCTCATGGTGGAAGTGTTGCAGTGGCAGTGAGCAGAAGGAAGAGATTGTGTGGCCAGGAAGGAAGCCAAAGAGTGAGGAGGGTAATGACCCTGGGACCCACTAGGTCCCGATGGCCACACCTTTTGATGTTCCACCGCCTCTTGTGACTACCCGGAGGACAAAGTTCCTAGCATCCAAATCATTTCCCCTGATGATTAATAATCCTCCACTTTTCATTATTTTCCCAGATGCCCTGATATTCCTAAGCATTAGCCTTCTGTTCTTATAGTACTTACTTTTTAAAATAAATAAACATTTAATTTTTGAATACTTTTACAGAAAAGTTTTGTATATATAGAATTTTATATATATGGAGTTTTTTTTTTTATATATATATGGAATTGCTGTTCATCCCTGGCACAGTTTACCCTGATGTTAGCATCATACAATACACTTGTCCTCTTTAGTCATCGTATCTCCCAACCCTCTGATCTGTGATAGTTTTTCAGACGTTCCTTGTCTTGGATGACCTTGACAGTTTTGGGGCATACTTGTCAGGCTTTTTCACAGACTGTCCCTCAATCTGACAGTCAGTCTTATGTTTCTCTCATGGTCAGAGAGGGTCATAACTTTGGAGGAGAAGAGTATATCACATCACATCAGATAAAGAGTGCATGCAGATTAGAGTGACTTAGCACTGGCCATTTAACCTCGATCACCTGCTTGCTGTAATGTTGGCCAGGTTTCTGCACTATAACGTTATTGCCCCTCCCACAACTCAGTATTGTTTGGATACAAGTTACCAATGGAGCTTATCCAGTGGAGGGTGGGTCAAAGGGTTAGGTGGAGGGGTAGCAGTTATAGTCTATTTGCTAGAAAGCGGATGCACAGAAGGTTATTTGGAGCTTTCTGGAGGGAGATGTATTTCTTGTTCCCCCATTTACTTATTTAATCATCTATTTATTTCAACATGGACTCATGGACATTTAAAAACAATTTTTTTAACCTAGAAGCCTTTTATTTAAGGTTTACAAACTTCATGTTTTCACATATACTATAATCCAATAATACATTATTTATTTTGTTGATCAAAAAATGGCCATTAGGAGTTCTTGCAGGTAAGTTCTTGCATTTCTAATACAAATGCCTTATTCACGGTATTTTCATTATGACTTCCCTATGACCTCTCAGATGTCTGAGATTTCACACCTGCCAGTGCATTCCATCCCAGCTCGCCTCCTGTGGAAGTTAAAATATTTGTTCCACTCTTGCACGCCAGATCTTACTTTTCTCACTACAGTGACAGTATCTTCTTTGCCAGACAGGTTATTCAGCTTCAAAACCCATCTGAAACTTGGCTTTCCTGGCCTATTCCTGGCATCAACTTTTCTAGATTGGATTTCCTGGGAAACACTTTCTGAGACACTGTGATTTGCCAGGAAGTGCTTTTTTGAAAAACAGCCTGAAGGAGGTAGGGAAAGCAGCATGGGCAGTGCTGACGCTGAACTGCAATGCAGATGAAATAGATTTTAGCTGATGCCATGGATTTCTGTGAAGTTGGAGTGACCCTAAGAGATGTCCTGAGTCGAGAAAGAGGCTGCAGTGGGAGCTTTGTACCTCGCGTTGCACAGTTGCTATGGAAGGAGAGTAAGCTTGGCTTGGGAAGCTGCTATTCGCAGAGCGTCATTCCTGCACCAGGCTTTGGCAATGTGCTGTCAGCAGGCAAAGCCCTCAGCAGCGGAGAAATCAAGGCCTCAGCTCTGAAGTGAGGCTCTTGGAGTCATGAGGAAGGTATCTTTTTTAAGATTTATTTATTTATTTGAAAGTCAGAGTTACACAGAAAGAGAAGATGAGGCAGAGAAAAAGTCTTCCGTCCACCTGTTCACTCCCCAGGTGGGCGCAATGTCTGAAGCTGCACCGATCTGAAGCTAAGAGCTAGGAGCTTCTTCCGGGTCTTCCACATGGGTGCAGGGGCCCAAGGACTTGGACCATCTTCCACTACTTTCCCAGGCCATAGCAGAGAGCTGGATTGGAAGAGGAGTAGCCAGGACTTGAACCGGCATCCATATGGGATGCCGACACTGAAGGCAAAGGCTTTACCAAGACGCCACAGTGCTGGCCCCTGTATCTGTTTTATTATCTAAAAATATACCAGGTTATTGCAATTTCCACACTGGCTTGTTTGCTGCATAAGATCAATTAGTGACATAGCTATCCAGTGTGGCTTTTTCCTTCTGCATTTTGAGTGACTCCCGTCAAGCCCTGATCTATAAAAGCCAGTGACATACTGGATGGCAATTGCTCAGGATTTGCATCTCCACCCTTTCTCTTTAGTGTGACCCCCAACCTGTTATCACTTTTTGATTTTTACCTGTTGAGCTTCAAACTGGATTTTTTACATTTCTAGACTCTCTTTTTCCTTCGGCAGTTTAGATGCTGACTATTCCAGCTGACTGGCACATCCCAATCACTTTCTACTCAGTAGACCCCCAGGGACGAGCTCCGTGATCCAGTCCAAGTCAGTTTTCAAGCTTTGGAAAAAAACTTCCCCAAACACATTCATCGGAGAGGAAAATGATACAGAGAAAAAAGTGATCATACTCTGGCCTACTCACAACATTCCTTCAAAAATCCCTCAGGTTGTGTAGCAATTAAGACACTACTGAATTCACTGGACCTAGTTAAAGGTTATGGAGAGCCGAGAGATTGCACTAAATGAGATAAACAAAATGAAAGCTGTTCTCATGATCCAAAAAAGTGCTAGATAGAAATGTCATAACAAAAGTGTTGGGCTGAATATTTTATTAGAAGAATTCTGGAATATTGTTGCTTACTGTTAAAATGTAGTACTTATAAAATGTTGAACTTGCTTTTCTTTTTATTTTATTATTTTTTTTTTAATTTCAGGGGTTCAGAGAGTGAGGAATAGAGAGAGAAGAGAAAAAGAGAGAGACACAAAGACAGACACACAGACACACAGAGAGTTCCTGTCTGCTGGTTCAATACTCAAAAACCCACCATGGCCAGCCGGGACTGTGCTGGGAAGCCAGGAACTCAGCCCAGGTGTCCCATGTGTTTGGCATAAACTCAGTTACTTGAGCCATCACCATTCCTTTCAGGGTCTGCATTAGCAGGAAGCTGGCGTCTGTCTAGAGCCGGGTATTAGACCCAGGTACTCTAATGTGGGATGCAGGTGTCTTAAACACCAGGCAAAATGCCCACCCCTGAACTCACATTTCTAATTCTAAACATGAATGGAGTCCAGTGTAAATTATATATATTTCCTTCTACTAACCAGTTAATTATGTGATATTTGCATGTAAAGGGGGGAAAGAAAATGCCTTCTCTCCTTTTGTATGTTGATGTTTCCTGTCATAATTAAAGAACAGCTGCTGCAACATCAGTGCCCTCTTTTTCCTACCTCCATCCAATCTTTGGTGTTATTTTCAAAAAGATATGCACATGATTTACGATTCTTATATTCTTCTGAAGTCATACCACTTCTATCATAGTCTTATAGTTTTCAACATTATGGCTTATTCAATTCACAGAATACATAGGTCAAATTTTTTAATTTTTTTTTAAGATTTATTTATTTACTTGAAAGGCAAAGTTACAGACAGAGAGGGAGAGATAGAGAGGTCTTCCATCTGATGGTTCACTCCCCAGATGGCTGCAATGGCCAGAACTGGGCCAATCTGAAGCCAGAAGCCAGGAGCTTCTTTTGGGTCTCCCATGTGGATGCAGGGGCCTAAGCACTTGGCCCATCTTCTACTGCTTTCCCAGGCCATCAGGAGGGAGTTTGATCAGAAGCGGAGAAGACAGAACACGAACTGGCACCCATATGGGATGCCAGTGCCACAGGTGGAGGTTTAACCTATCACAGCGCAGGGCTGGCCCCAACTTTCTTGTGTTGTCATTTTTTGTGGAAGAAGCATTTGGTGGTACAGGCCACCTAGCTAATGTTTTACTTTAACATAATTTTTGTTGTTGCTGGGACATTTCAATGTATCATGAAATGTCACACATGAAAATAAGCCAAATTTTATAGCATATCTTGTTTTGAGCCATATTAAAATGATTTTTTATTTGTTTACATAGGTTTTTCTGTTATAAACAATTTTGTCATTGATATTTATGTGGGTTGTATTTTAAAACAGGCTTTTAAATACAACTCAATATATCATAACTTGCTAAGATTGGACATTGATGAAATTTTTTTCTAACCAGTATATACAGTTTTATGCTGCAAGATGAAGTAATATGTTGTAATTCATAGACACATTTCTGGAAAAGAAAATATTAAAGCAATTTAGCATACAAAGCACAATACAGAGGATCATATCTGTAGATCATTTCTAACATATGGTTATTCCATTCTCTACCCTAGTTTATGATCGATTACTTGCTTTCGTCTACATTCACACATAGTTGAAGCCATTTTGATGTAAAAATATTAATGTTCTAGCCAGTGCCGAGGCTCACTAGGCTAATCCTCTGCCTTGTGGCGCCGGCACACCGGGTTCTAGTCCCGGTCAGGGCGCCGGATTGTGTCCCGGTTGCCCCTCTTCCAGACCAGCTCTCTGCTGTGGCCAGGGAGTGCAGTGGAGGATGGCCCAGGTGCTTGGGCCCTGCACCCCATGGGAGACCAGGAGAAGCACCTAGCTCCTGCCTTCGGATCAGCGCGGTGTGCCAGCCGCGGCGGCCATTGGAGGGTGAACCAACGGCAAAGGAAGACCTTTCTCTCTGTCTCTCTCTCTCACTGTCCACTCTGCCTGTCAAAAAATTAAAAAAAAATTAATGTTCTCCCTCAAGATGATAAAAGATTTTTTTCCTGTGAAAGACTGCCTAAACAAAATCTTCAGAACTATTAACTTATGACATCATTGAAAGGTTAAGTGTTACTCAATTAAGTTTGCTATCACTTTGAAAAAATAAATTCAAAACAGTATTAGTGTGTATCTCTATATTTTCTGAAATAATACACATTTTATTCTAAGACACACTCCTTAAAATATCCACTCTGGGGCCGGCGCTGTGGCTCACTTAGTTAACCCTCCGCCTGTGGTGCCGGCATCCCATATGGGCGCCAGGTTCTAGTCCTGGTTGCTCTTCTTCTGGTCCAGCTCTCGGCTGTGGCCCGGGAAGGCAGTGGAGTGTCGCTCCCCATCTTCGTGGAGGAACGACACAGGACCCTGCGCTGTTCTTTTGTCTGCTCGGCCCTCCCCGGGTTTGCTGCTGGTTCTTCCCGGGTTGGCTGCCATCCCTTCCACCTCTGTGGAAGGGCGGTTCCCCCTGCCACTTTCCCCACTTCCGCGGGGGAGCAGCACTCCGCCGGCCGGCTCTCTTGGGGGCTGCACAGGTGTTCCTCTTAGATGTTCCCCTTAGATGTTCCTGGTGCATGCCGTCTCTCTCCTCCTTTATAGTCCTCCTCTGCCAATCCCAACTCGGCTGCCCACACGCCGAGTACGCTGCTCTCCTCCAATCAGGAGCAAGTCCTACAGTTTATTGGCTGAACTGGAGGCAGCTGTGTAGAAGCTGTTTTCTCCTCTCCCAGCGCCATATTGTGGGAGAGCAGATGCATAGAATAAGTCTTAATTCCAGTAACTTAGTCTAGTCCGAGTTGCTCCCCACAGTGGAGGATGGCCCAAGTGCTTGGGCCCTGCACCCACATGGGAGACCAAGAGGAAGCATCTGGCTCCTGGCTTCAGATCGGTGTGCAGCGGGGGCTGTAGCGGCCATTTGGGGGTGAACCAGTGGAAGGAAGACCTTTCTCTCTGTCTGTCTTTCTCACTGTCTATAACTCTACCTGTCAAAAAAAAAAAAAAAAAAAATCCACTCCAAGTAGTCTTAAAGTGTAAGTTGAGAAAACATCGAAGAGTAGATACTTGGCCTAGCAGTTGCCTCCCAAATCCCACGTAGGAGTGTCTGCATTCAATTCTTTGTTGTGTCTACCGACTCTAGTTTCCCACCAACGCAGATCCTAGGAAGCAAAAGTGATGACTCAAGTAATAGGGTGTCCAATACCCGTGAGGAAGATCTAGATTGTGTTTCTGTCTTTTTTTTTTTTTTTTCCTTTTTTGGACAGGCAGAGTTAGACAGTGAGAGAGAGACACAGAGAAAGGTCTTCCTTTTTTTTCCATTGGTTCACCCCCCAAATGGCCACTATGGCTGGCACGCTGTGCCGATCTGAAGCCAGGAGCCAGGTGCTTCCTCCTGGTCCCCCATGTGGGTGTAGGGCCCAAGGGCCTGGGCCATCCTCCACTGCCTTCCCAGGCCAGAGCAGAGAGCTGGACTGGAAGAGGAGCGACGGGGACAAAATAAGTGCCCCAACCGGGACTAGAACCAGGGGTGCTGGTGCTGCAGGTGGAGGATTAGCAAAGTGAGCTGTGGTGCCGGCCAAGATTGTGTTCCTAGCTCCTAGTCTGGCCTAAGCTCAGTCCTGGCAGTCTGTTGTGGGCATTTATGGACTGTTTCTCTTTTCTCTCCCCCAAATAAATTTAAAAATTAAATAGAAAACATTGACTTTATGGCTTATTCTGTGGGGAGCCTTGGGTTGTGATATGAGTTTGCATGGGTGATATCCCAAATAGCCTCCTTTTTTCCTCTCATTGTATGTAGTATTGGTTCAAAATAATAATACCAAAACCCCTTAATGCTGATAAGTGAAATGAGTATGTTTGCTTTCATAACTCATGTTGATAATAATGTGTTTACTTTAGAATTTAAAAGGCTTGGTTATGCAAATAAGGATGTGTGCTAATTATACTCACAGTAATGGGGTGGGAAAATAATTCTGCCCCCAAACCAGAACTGTAAAGCAGACAGTGAAACGGACTCTAGGTTTGCACATGTGCTCATGACTTTGTCAGTAGAAAAATGAAAGTGGAAGGCACAGAGGATGTAAGGATAGGAAGGAAGGGAAGTCAACCTGGTGGATGTGGGGCTTTTGGGTGACGATGCATTCCTCCCTATAAAAGGAGGAATTTGCCTAATGAAGCCCTGGACAAGCTGCTTCCATTCCCAGCCTCTTTTTCACTCATCTCTACTGCAGAGTTCATCGTTAATTAATTTTGCAAATCATTTCCCTCTTGCCCTCTTCACTCCAATTCAGTTGCTAAGTGACCGGAAGATAAAGTGACCTCTGCATTTATTCTTCTCATTATATTAGATTTTCCCACATCACTTAAGGGATGGATTTGTTCATGTAAGTTCAGCACCTCTCCAGGATTCAAGCTGACATTTTACCTAATTAATAGTCCCTATTAGCCTAGTTAGTCTGAGAATGTATAATTAAAGCAGTACTATTACTTGTTTAGTAGAATTTAGATTTAATTTTGCCTTTTAAATTAACTGTCCCCAGTTTTATTCTTTTTGCTTAAAGCTCATTATGATGCCGTCTGTGTTAAAATAAATGTTTTAAAAAGTCCATTTTTTAAAAAATTGAAAAGTGACTTAATAGAAAATTTGAACTTACATGGTTTAAAAGCAAATCTAAGTAAATCTAAATACATGTATGATATTTTAATTTAATAAGAATTCCTTAAAGGCATTAGTTTGACTTTTTAAAAACACATTTTATTTATTTCTCTGAGAGGTAGAGTTACAGACAGAGAGACAGAGACAGAGAGAAAGGGCTTCCATCCTCTGGTTAACTCCCCAAATGGCCACAACGGCTGGAGCTGGGCCCATGCAGGTTCAGGGGCCCAAGCACTTGGGGCATCCTTCACTGCTTTCCCAGGCCACAGCAGAGAGCTGGATGGAAGAGGAGCAGCGAGGACAGGAACTGGCACCACCAGTGCCACAAGTGGAGGCCTAGCCTATAATCCATGGCGTTGGCCCCAGTTTTGACTTTTTATTGTTGAGTTGTTCATTTTTATCCATGGAGTCTCTGACATAGTGCCTGACACAGAATGGATACTGCTAAATACTTATAAAATGAATATATATTCTTCACCAAATCGATGTGATGGGAATTTGATTGAATATACTTTTAAAAGTGAAGTTAATATCAAGAATGACTATATATATCATAAAAATTCTAGATAAAAGTCAAAATGATTTTGTGGACAACACTTCATTGCTATTTTTAGTCCTTGAAGCTTGTAGTCAATATATAGTTATTCTCTGTGTTGTGAAATATTTTTTTGTCTATTAAGATGTGTCTGTAAAACCATATGTATAGTTCTTACTTATACTCCGTGTTATACAGATATGACCTAATTAATGTAAAATGCCATTTTTCCTGTCTGGTAGCTAGTTAGAAAATAGATCATACACACCTCACATATGCATACAACTCAAATCTATAAGTGATTCCAGGTGTGTGCAGCATAAAGATGTTACATGCTGATGATTCAATCTGGGTGTAGCCTCATGGCTGTTGTGGTTACATGTGTAGCTTGTTGCAATAATTGAGAAATGGAATTACATGCCCTTAGAGAGGTATGAGGAAATAATATATTGGAAAATGAAGAAAAATATAGAAATGGGTGAAAAATAGTGGTTTGGATATTTCAGCTGGTTATGTGGCTTGTGATTGACTTGAACTGGTGGTATCTGTTGAACCAGTTAGAATTAATTAAAAAAATATTAACTTTACAGATCATATGGATAATGAAAAGTATATTAGAGTTCCACATACTTATCTATAGTGAATATCCTCATAAATTGTTAGTTTGAACCCAGGAATATTATTTGATTATTTTATTGGTTAAAATAATTTGCCATCTCTATTGTAGTATCTGTCTGAATAATCATATTATTTTTAGTGGAGAAGAGTTTATTTTTTTCTTTACAGTTATCATACAGTTTCTTATATATTCACATTATACTGGGAAATGTTGCACAGAAACATTGAGAACACACATCTTCATGTTATTCAAAATTTGGGAGAATATACCTCCGTGTTATGTATTTATTTATATCATTCATATTATTTTTGATCAACTAATAATAATTGTATATGTGATATTTTGATATATATACACACAAAAATGCAGAATGATTAGATCAATGCAATTACCATATCTATCACTTCTTTAACTTATTTTTAAAAATCCTTTTAAATTATTAACATTTTATTTTCTTTGAAAACTTGATTCATTTGAAAGGCCTACACACATGCACACACAGAGGGAGAGCCCATCTACTGATTCACTCCCCACAGGAGCCTGGAACTCATTCCAGGTCTCTCCCATGGTGGCAGAGACCCAAGTACTTGACCTATCATCTGCTGCCTTCCAGGGTACACATTAGCAGGACGTTGCATTGGAAGCAGAGTCAGGACTCAAGCCTAGGGACTTTGATATGGGATGCCTGTGTTCTAAGTAGTGTCTTAACCATTGCACCAAATGCCTGCCTTCACTATTTTTTCATGGGTGAGACATTTGAAATTTACTTCTTTAGTTATTTTGAAACACCAAGTGTGTTATTGTTGAATGTAGTCATCCTGCCGTGCAACTGAGCTTGAAAATCTTTTCCTCTCATCTATCTGAAATTTTGTACCCTTTGATCCACAACTCTCTAATACCTTTTTCTGCAAACTCTGGGTCTCTGGTAACCATAATGCTCCTCTCTATTTCCAAAAGTTCAGCTTCTTTAGATTCAAAATATAAGTGCAATTGCACGGTATTTATTTTTCTGTATCTAGATTATTTTACTCAGTATAATGTTCTCCAAATTCATTCATATTGTTAATCCTGTTATAAACAACGAGATTTCTCCGCTTTAGGACTGGGTAGTTATCCATGTGCTTATAGATACATAAAATGTTGTATTTATCCATGCATGTTTTGATGATCCTTTAGATTTTTTTTTTTTTTTTTTTGACAGGCAGAGTGGACAGTGAGAGAGAGAGACAGAGAGAAAGGTCTTCCTTTTGCCTTTGGTTCACCCTCCAACGGCCGCTGCGGCTGGTGCACTGCGGCCGGCACACCGCGCTGATCCGAAGGCAGGAGCCAGGTACTTATCCTGGTCTCCCATGGGGTGCAGGGCCCAAGCACTTGGGCCATCCTCCACTGCACTCCCTGGCCACAGCAGAGAGCTGGCCTGGAAGAGGGGCAACCGGGACAGTATCTGGTGCCCCAACCGGGACTAGAACCCGGTGTGCCAGCGCCGCTAGGTGGAGGATTAGCCTATTGAGCCGCAGTGCCGGCCGATCCTTTAGATTTATTCCATATCTTGGCTATTCTGAATAGTGCTGCAGTGAATACGGGAGTACAGAAATCACTTCAACATACTGATTTAAGTTCCTTGGTATTTACCCAGGAGTAGTATCCTGAATCATACAGTATTCTATTTTTCAGTATTCTGAGAAACTTTCATTTTATTTTTCAAAATGGCTATACTAACACCAATAGTATACAGTATTTCCTTTTTTCCACATCCTTGCCAATACTTACCTCACATTTGGGTGGCAGGCGTCCAAGTACTTGGGCCATCTTCTGCTGGTTTTCCAGGTGTGTTGGCAGGGAGCAGGATCTGAAATAGAGCAGCCTGGACTTAAACCACAGCCCATATGGGATGATGGTGTCACAGGTGGGGCTTAACCCACTGTGCCACAACACCTGCCCTAAATGTGGCCAGTTTATTACTTGCTGCTTTCTGGAATATGTCTTTATTTTTCTTTTTTATAATTTGATTATGATATATATAAGTAAACTATTCTTTGGGTTGAATATGATTGTGACTTCTGGGTTTCTTGTGCCTGAATGTCATTATCATTCCAAAGGTTTGGGAAATTTTCACTCGTTATTTCCTTAAATGTACTCTTCAGCACTTTTTCTCTAGCTTCTATTCCTTGGACTTCTATTGTGCAATATTATTTTACTTGGTAGTGTTCAGTAATTTCTGTTGACCTTTTTCATTTTTTTAAAAAAAGATATATTCTACTTTTTTTTGAAAGGAAGAGTTGTAGTGAGAAAGAAACAGGGGAAGAGAAATAGAGGAAGAGGGAGATGGAGAAAGAGAGTGAGATAGGGAGAGGGAGAGAGAGAATGAGGGTGAAAGAGAGAGGGAGAGACAGAGAAAGAGAGAGACATCTTCTGTACACTGGTTCTGGTTCACTCCCCACATGGAGCCAGGGTTAGGCTATGCTGAAGCCAGGAGCCTAGACCTCCATCCAGGTCTCCTACATAGGTGGCAGGGTCCCAAGTGCTTGGGCCATCTACTGCTATTTTCCCAGGTTCATTGACAAGGAGCTGGATTTGAAGTAGAGCAGCAGAGACTGCAACCGCTGCTCGTATGGGATGGTGACAGGGCAGGCGGAGGCTTAACCTACTGCACTGTAACACTATCCGCTTAACAATATCTTAAAGTGAGCATATGCCCAGTTCTTAATAGAAAATGAAATTTAATTCCATTTTATGTTTCAGTCTTTGATGTGATAATTACTGGTTTGAAGGTGCATTTAATTTTCATTTGAACTTTTGCAGATAGCAGAGAGACTCCTGCAGGGGTGGGGAAACATTTTTCTGCCGAGGGCCATTTGGATATTTATAACGTCATTTGTGGGCCCTACGAAATTTTCAACTTAAAATTTTGCCTGCCGAAGATTTATTGAATTTCAAGTCCTGCCTGGCTTGGCTAAGCCAGACAAAATAATTTTACGGTCTTAAATGGCCTGCAGGCTGGACATTTCCCATCCCCGCCAGAGCATGGAGGAGACAGAGCAAGTTTTATAATTATCAACAGTTCTGCATTCTTATATCATGCATATGTTTGCAGTCTCTTAGGGATTCATTTATAATAAATCTGATAGGTACTAAGTACAAAAATTATTTATAGATAATGAGTTGTATACCACTGCAATTTGAAAACTGCTGGAATTCAAACTTTTAAAAATAATCTCTAGTTCTCTTTGTTTTCCCTTGAGTATATTACATTTCAGTGATAAACTGTGGGAGCCTGGAACTACTCAGAACAATTTGATTTTTGTGCGTCTGTGAATCATCTAAGCCTCCTGTGGTTTAGTTGACACTTTTCATGTACAGAAGCATTTAAATATTGATCTAAGCTATTTAAACACATCATAGTGACATTTTTTGATAGCAACTGCTGTGCACCAGTGCAACCTAATAGATCTTTAAGTGTATCTCATTCGTACAACTTGGCTTATTATTTTGCTCAGAATAACCATTTAGTCATAGAGGTGGGAGATAAGGAGAATCTCAGTAAAGTACATAACATGGGGTGCACATATGGGTCTTTTCCCAGAAGAAGAATAGAAATGGAAAGCAATGAACTGCCCAGATGATCACCTCCTCTTTCAAGCTACATGCAGGACCAATATTACACCAAGATACTGTCACTAATCCCACTTTAGAACGATATTGAGATAAAGCCCTGGCCCTTGTTGTTTCTGTGCAATAGTGCCAAATGCTTTCTCTTACGCAGACAGGAAATATAACTGCTAAACAAGTTTTATGTAATTTCCTGGATTGTCACAGGGAACATGTTTTAAAAAATGTTCCTTTGTGGAACAAGAAGGCTCTGCAATGACTTGCTCAGTCATAGTGCTACATTTGGAATCTTTATATTGCAAACCAGAAAGGTCAGGGGCTGCCTTTTTATAGCAAGATTATTCATTTATGAAAAATTAAAACACGTGCATTGCATGTGGGCTGGGTGTTATATTTTCCCATGTGCCCACTGTGGGAGCACTGAACTACAACAGGGTTGCATTTCAGAGCTCATCCGTGCTCAGACCCTTTCAGGCTTTTACTGCTGCAAATTCCGCACTACAAATTTGTTAGCATGAAATGCATTGAACATTCACAGGTCTCAATATGAAGAGACAGGGAAATACTTAGCCTTCTGCTAGAGAGGCAAAGCAGCACCCCCCTCCGCCCCCCCGCTGTCCCTTTCATTCTAATAATCATGGACTTGACATTAGCTAGATATTAAGAATAGTGCTAGGATCTGGAGTGGTCAACGTGAATAAAACATAGTCATTTTCCTGAAGGAAATTGTAATCTAGTATGAAAATATGAACAGTTGCAATGCGATTTGATATCCGTAGAATTATAAACAACATGCTGTGAGAAGACCAAGCAAAAGATCCAAAAGTGACTGCAAGATTTCATTTAAAGCGTGCTACAAAAAAAGGGAAAACAAAGGAACCGTGTATTTTAAATGATAGAGATGAAAATTTTGAAGGTATAAATAAAAAGAAAAATGCCACTCTAGTAGCATCAAAACATAAATGGTTAAGAATAAACACTTAAAAGGTGTAAAAAGACTACATGTAGAAAATATGAGTAACAATAAAATATTTTTCTTTATGATGTCTTATTTCTTAAAAATGTCGTGTCTGTTTAAGGAAAAATAATGACAATGTTGTCTGAGGTTTATAACATGTATCAAGTAAAACACGACAATAGATCAAAGAATTGCAGGAAAAAGGAAGTGTACTATGCTTCAACTCTATGTGAGATGGAATGCTATTATTTGAAGCTATATTATTATAAATTAAAAATGCAGATTACAGCAGAATAAGACCCTCCAATGATTATCTCCCCCATAGAAACAGCAATTTGAACAGCATTCAGGCACAAAACTATCTTCACAAGAGCTAAGAAAATTAGGTGAGAGAGCACAGTACCTCGTTTTAGCATAATAATGAGAAAAGACGCAGTGTAGAAGACAGGAAGGAAAGTGTTCCCTGGGTCATCCCTTCCTGAACTCCAAGCAGCTTAGTGTAGAGAGACACCCCCAGCCCGGGTGAGGGGTGGGGGTGGGAGGTGGGGAGAAGCTATTAAGTGTGGATCTTAGACTTGGAACGTAGTGACTCATCAAGTGGCCAGAGACCTTTGGCCCCTGCCCTCATACAGTACATGCAAGCAGACCCTCTGAACCCTGCCTCTTCTACCTTTTCCTCAAACCCAGGCAACACAGAGTAGGAATGATTCCACCCACTGGGGAGTAGAACAAGGAATTAAGCTTGTTTTGGAACTCAGTGTCATGGCATTGAGACCCCAAACAAGGGGAGAACACAATAGTCCCTACCCCCTGGCAGGTACCTGTGGATGGAGCCTCTGGACCCACCCTGGTGCCAGATGGAGACCTGCAGCCCAAGACAGAATGACTTGTATTCTGGCTGATGTCAACTGCGCTGGCTGCTACGGTCTCAGGCCACAAATACGCCATGCCAGCAGGCAGGGCATAACAGTATGAGCCTTGGCCGTGCCCTCGTACTGCCCTGGTCTGTGTGGCCTATGGGTTCCAGGTGTGATCTAGAATTGCAGTGTTGGTTATCATGGGAGTGTCCATTTCATCTTTCCCCTAACTGTAGGCAGCACAAAAGAGGGAGGGAGGGAGGGTGGAAGGGTGAGAGAGAGAGAGAGAATGACTAAGTTGTGCTGAGGAACCTGAGGCTTGTTCCTCCAAGGTGAGGCTCAGAACTGGGCAGAATCCCATGGTTCCTGACCACAAGCCAGTGACTGTGGACAAGTTGTCAGGGCCCATCCCAGCCCCATTAAGAAACTGGCAGGGACAGACTGTCCTTTGTAGACACTCCTCCAGTACATTCTGAAAAATTCACTAAGTGCAGATTTGGGGAAAAAAATTGAGCGTGTATTGCCCTCTAATGCTGAAACCCTGGCAACAGCAACCGTGGACTTGTGACCGACCTGAACCTAGGGCACCACCTATTGCTGAAATAGTGCAGTGACCATAGGCTCAGAGAAAACAAGCAGAATTCTTGGAATTTTAGGTTTTAAAATTTTATTTTATTCACTTTATTCATTTGAAAAGCAAACACACACACACACACACACAGACCCCGAGACAGAGAGGGGTGAGGGAGGGAATCTCCCTTCTGGTTTACTCCCCAAATGCCTTTAACAGCTAGGGCTGGGCCAGGCCAAAGTCACAGTCTCTGGGTCTCCCATATGAGCAGCAAGGACCGAGCTATTTGAACCATCACTTGCTGTCTCCAGGATATGCGTTAGCAGGATGTTGGAATTCAGAGTGAAATATGAGGTAGGAGAGTCCCTAAACAGCATCTTACCCACTATGTCAAATGCCTGTGCCCAAGTTTTTGTTTCTATCATTTATTTATTCTAACGTTGCAAAAAATATTCTAATGAACTTCCTTGTACACGTGTCCTGGTAGTAAAACACAAGAGTTTCTCTAATGTGTAAATGTGGAATTACTGGATTGCAGGCTCTGCACAATTTTGCTAAATAATCATATTTTTTTTTCTAAATTTCATTATTCAGTTGCATACTTGCTAGTGGTATAAATTCCCTTCTGATCAACCTCTTTGCAAATACTGAATATTACTATCCTTTTCCATCTTGGGTAATTTGGGTCTAAAATAGTATCTCAATGTGGTTTTAATTTAGATACATTCATGTGCCCTTTATATTTCCTTGTTGTATGAAATGTTTCCAGTATATATTTTTTGCCCATTTTTTCTCTTGGATCCTTTGTCTTTTTCTTCTTGATATTTAGGAAAATATAGATTCTGGATAAATTTTCCACTGGATAGATATATTGCTTTTTTTTTTCTTCTGGCAAAGGACTTTATTGTTAAGATGTGACCACAACCCAGCAATTCTTTCTATTTTGATTAGCTTTCTCTGTCTCTTCTTAGCTTTCTGCAGTGGGTACAGTTTGGGATATCTTATAAGTAAACAAACAGCTCCCATACTGTAGGATATACAATATGCTATTTGAGTGTGACTACTATTTAACTAAACAATTAAGGATAGATATATTTCAAATATATTCAATAGCTCTGTGGCTTACTTACTAAACTCATCATTTTATAAACAGATAAATTAAATTTAATATAGTGTACTTTATCAATAACTATTTTTATATCAGCAATTTCCACATTATTTATATTAATTTGATATGCACCTGTATTTCCTTCTTTAATATTTAAAGTTTCATCTTTCCAGAATTTTTACTTCATTTTTTAAAAGATATTATTTATTTGTTTGTTTGAAAAACAGAGTTACAGAGAGAAAAAGAGTTCTTCCATTCACTGTTTCACTCCTCAATTGACTGCAATGGCTAGGGTTGGGCCAGGCTGAAGCCAGGAGCCTGGAAATTCATCCAGGTCTCCCATGTGGGTGGACCATCTTCTGCTGCTTTTCCAGGTGCATTAGCAGGGATCTGGATCAGAAGTGGAGCAACCAGGACTCTAACAGGTGCCCATATGGGGTGAAGGCATTGCAGGCAGTAGCTTAATCTGCTATGCCACAACACTGATGCCTTTCCTGAATTTTTAAATAATTTGTAATTTTTTTTTCTGTATAACATGATATTAGGATTTTCAAGAACCTTGGAGAGGCTGAGATGTTATGCTGCTTACAAACTCACAAGTTATGCTGCCACAATTTCATGGTTTCTAGCAGAAGTACCCAAGATTCTTGGGTCAGACATAAGGTTCTTTTATTTTTGTGGTTTTGGATACAGGAGTTTTTATTATTGACAGCAGTGGCAGCAATTAGAGCATCAGTATTTGTGCCAGTTACTTGGTGATGCAGAGAAGGTCAGGTGACTACTGAACTCACAGTGGGTTGCTTTATAGAAGAAGAACCTTGTGCCTAGGGACCCCACAGCTTTTCTGATAGACAGTAAGCATGCCTGAGCTTAGATACTTTCTGTTTGCTGTAGTAAAGAGTAATCAAGCCGGTCCTTTGCTCCAGAGGAAATACTCTTAGCCTTCAAGCCTATCTGCTATGCAGGCTTGAGAAGATAGGCTGGACCCAAGGCAGCCAGTGCTTCTGTTTGCAAGACAGACAGAAGAGCAAGAGGCCCATAGGGAATTGTCTCCCAATAGGAATTGGCTTTTTTCTGACCACATGAGTGACCAGTTGTCTCAGCATCAGTTAATCCATGGTTTCTCCTCTTGCCGGAGGCCTGCAAAGCCAGCTTAACATCATCAGGTTTCCATGTATTTATATGCTGGTTCCTGGACTCTCTATTATATTAATCGGGAGTCTATCTTTGCATAAACCTCACGTATCTTTACTTATTACATGTTTAATAGATCATGAATTTTGTTAGAGAAATTTCATCCCCCTCCCACCTTGCTCTGCTTCAGGAAGATCTTACATATTCTTTTTTTTTTTTCTTTTATTTAATGAATATAAATTTCCAAAGTACGACTCATGGGTTACAATGGCTTCCCCCCCCATACCGTCCCTCCCACCCACAACCCTCCCCTTTCCCACTCCCTCTCCCCTTCCATTCACATCAAGATTCATTTTCGATTATCTTAATATACAGAGATCTTACATATTCTTGTCCTTTCTTTTTTTCAATTAAAAAAATCTGTACAGGAAGTTCTAATGTAATATCTTTCTATTCTTGGAACTTAGAGTTTCATTCTGGGATTATTTTTGCTTCTTCCTAAAGTTTGTTTAAAACTCCCTCTGGAAAGTTTTGCTCCTAACTTCCCATCACAGAGAGATCTCAGCTTTGATTCTTGTGTTCTGAATGCTGTCCTTTAAAAATGAACATTCTCGCCTCCGGATATCAGCAGATGGCCCTGGGACAAACAGCAGCTTCAGCTCATTTACTTCTCCCCATGTTTCCTTCCACATTGTTGTCAGCTTCTCAGAATTTTTTTTTTTTTTTTTTTTGGCAGTTCACCTATGCTTTGTATATTTCATCTACATTTTTAGGAGTTCTGCATTGCGAGTGGTTTTCAGGATATTTAACCAATCATATTACCAGAAAGAGAGACTTGTGTTGATACTGGTTTCATTTATTTATTTATTTTTGACAGGCAGAGTGGACAGTGAGAGAGGGAGACAGAGAGAAAGGTCTTCCTTTTGCCGTTGGTTCACCCTCCAATGGCCGCCACGGCCAGCGCACTGCGGCCTGCGCACTGCGCTGATCCGATGGCAGGAGCCAGGTACTTCTCCTGGTCTCCCATGGGGTGCAGGGCCCAAGCACTTGGGCCATCCTCCACTGCACTCCCTGGCCACAGCAGAGAGCTGGCCTAGAAGAGGGGCAACCGGGACAGAATCTGGCACCCCGACCAGGACTAGAACCTGGTGTGCCGGCGCCACAAGGCAGAGGATTAGCCTAGTGAGCCACGGCGCCGGCCCAGATACTGGTTTTAAAATAGCTTAACCTCACAGAAATTGTGGCTTGGACTCCACATTCAACAAAGTGCATTTAATTGAACAGAATAAGGTTTCAGCTGGATGTCTCTGATGCTACCACATTCTTATCAAATAACCCAGCATCTAATTTGGCATTGCCACCGGTATTTCTTCTTTGTCTTAAAACTTAACACAATTTGAAATATTTTGAGCATACAGAAAATAATATAATTAAGATCTTTGGACCTTGAACTAATATGAAACAGAAATTAATATAGTGCCCAATTTTCTTGACTTGTTTTTTTGTACATAAAGCAATGAATGTTATAGTTTTGTATTTCTTAAAATTTGCACTAATATAGCTTGCTCTTTATGTACTTGTTTTATTCCCGCCACTCACCATATATTTGAAAAATTTATCAATACTGATACTCTGAACTATAATCCAATGATTCCCAGTTCCATATAGAATCCTTTTACAAATTATTTTACTTAATAGTACCTTTATCTACATGAACATCCTTGTGTATATCCTTAAGTTTATGGATGAGCTTTTTTTTTTTATCTGAAAGTGCTCTATAATAGGGTGCATTTCACTTTAACTAATTAGGTATATCCAGTTCAGTTTCTTATACCTAATCTTCGTGATTATGATGAAATCCTAAAAGGTAGAACATTATTTAGATATTTGACATTGTTATTGATTGTTGACCACTACAGAAGATATGGCATTTTAACCTTTCTTATTTAACGTTTGTTACTTGTGAAAAGTACATAGTACTGGTCTGGATAAGGATTGTGCTGAATATATGTCATATGTGACATCTTGTATAATTCAAATGAGGTTAAAATCTCTACTATTAAATAATGAAAAATCAGTGATTTGGAATTCATGCTTCATTTTTTTCTGCAGGTATTTATGAGCCTCCATTTCTTATACTACTGCAGTGAACCAACCTTGGATGTGAAACTTGCCTTTTGTCAGGTGTGTGTTCCTTACAGGTAAAACAAGGTACAGTATATTCCCTTGTATTTCCATTTTGCTGTTCTCTTTTGCATATGTTCCACAACAAAGTATTTATGTGATATTAAAAGTGGCTTAGGCAGTAGCAATTCTTTTTTCTTTACTAATTCATGTAAGTTAGAAAGAAATGAACACAGTTATCTTTGAATGATTTTATAGTATTCCCTGTGTAAAGGGATTACGGAGTAGATTTCACTTATAATTTAGGTTTTTAGTATGATGTTTTCAAAGCCTTGAAATGGAACTTTAGGCCGGCACCGCGGCTCAATAGGCTAATCCTCTGCCTTGCGGCGCCGGCACATCGGGTTCTAGTCCCGGTCGGGGCGCCGGATTCTGTCCCGGTTGTCTCTCTTCCAGGCCGACTCTCTGCTGTGGCCAGGGAGTGCAGTGGAGGATGGCCCAAGTGCTTGGGGCCTGCACCCCATGGGAGACCAGGATAAGTACCTGGCTCCTGCCATCAAATCAGCCTGGTGCGCTGGCCGCGGTGGCCATTGGAGGGTGAACCAACGGCAAAAGGAAGACCTTTCTCACCTGTCTCTCTCTCTCACTGACCACTCTGCCTGTCAGAAAAAAAAAAAAAAAAAAAAAGAAAGAAAGAAAGAAAGGGAACTTTAATCGTCAAAATAGCTGAAGTCTGTATTATCATTTCTCATCCCAAGGAATGAGGAACGCAAATGGAGTATCTCCAATACCCACCTATAATAACATACAAGTGGTGTTCAAGTGTTCTTCTGATGTGTCGGGCTAACCAGTAGTTAGTAAAAAGGCTGGACACAATAATGACAAATAGAACCTATTTACTTTAAGGCTGCAATGGATGGTTGCCAGATAAAAGCCTGTCCCCTACAAACACTATTCTTAAGGAAGGGACTGCGTAGGGCCCAAACTGCAGGTGGTCTAGAGAAGCCCTCACTTAAACTTGTCGTGGTATAATCGATAGTGCTCCTTTTTACTCTTGAAAATTATTTCAGTTGGGACAATAAATTATATGATAGCCATGTTTCTATTCCAAGTAGAGAGTTTCACTTCAGTTTTTCTGTGGTGATTATCATTGTAGCTTCTCACTGAGCTATGTTGTAAAAAGAATGGCACACATTCATTTAAACCTGTTTTTAAAAATTATTCTGCTGCTTCCATTATTTTAATGCATTCTTTCCAGATTCAAGAATTAATAGATATTTGTTAGAGAAAATATAGAAAAGGGGTGGGGGGTCACTGTTGTGGCATAATGGATAAAGCTGCTGCCTGCAGTGCCGGCATCCCATATGAACATAGGTTTGAGTCCTGGCTGCTCCACTTCTGATCCAGCTCCCTGATAATAACCCTGGGAAAGCAGTGAAAGATGGCCTAGGTCCTTGGGCCCTTGCACCCATGTGTGAGACCTGGAAGAGGCTCCTAGCTTCTGTCTTCTGTCTGACCCTGACCTGGCAGTTGCAGCCATTTGGGGAGTGAACCAGTGAATGGAAGATTTCTCTCTCTGTCTCTCCCTCTGTCCCTGTATCTCTACCTTTGGATAAATAAATAAATCTTAAGGGGGGTGGGGTGAGGTGGAGCTCATCTCTATGGAGCAGGGATATGGATTTTTCTACTTTTCTCTTCTCTTTGGGAAATGCACTTGTATCCCTAAGATCCCCCACCTCCCTGCACCTGGAGAAAAGCTGCACGCATCCTCTGTCCTGTGTGGGAGCCAGGCCATCAGTGGTCTGTGCATGTTCCGCCTGAGACACAGTCAGGAGGGCTGGGGTTTATGCCTGTGCCAGTGATACCAAGACACATGTCATGCAAAAAATAAAATCTAGAAAAGTATATAGGAAAACAAAACATTGTCTTTGCATCTACACTGTGTTTTCATATCATCTACTGTCCCTAAGAGTCATTAGGGCTCCTCTGTAAAAATAAAATGTGGTACCTGCTAATGAGTAGCTTTTAGTGATTTGCCTCACACCCTCGACCTCTGAATGTGGCAGTGCCTGAAGTCTAGGGCCTTTAGACAACTTCTCTTTGACAAGAATGCCAGATCTGGGCAGCTTTGCTTTGAAATTCCAGGTCTTCCTCTTGTCCTCTTTTTTAAAAAAGATCTATTTATCTATATTATCTATCTATCTATCTATCTATCTATCTATCTATCTAAATGGCAGATAGAAATACAACAGTGAGAGGGAGAAGGGAGGGGGAAGGATGGGGCAATCTATCTTTCATCTACTTTTCCTTCCCCAAATGGACATCTGGGTCTCACAGCTGGGCAGCAGGGAAGCAGGCACTTGGGCCACCATTTCTTGCTCTCCCAGGGAGCTGGATAGGAAGTAGAGCAGCTGGGACTTGAGCCAGCATGCTGATATGGGATGCCATAGTCAAAAGTGGTAGCTTAGCCAGCGTTGTCATAACATGGGCCCCTGGGGTCTACCTCTTAATAGCCATTAGCTTGTGACGTTGGCCAACTTAATCTATTTTGTGTAACCTTTCCTTATTTATAAAAGGAAAAATAATAGTACCTACCTCATAGAAATGTTATGATAATTTAATGATTTTATATTTGAACATTGCTGGAACATGTATTTGCTAAATAGGTAACTAAATATTAAATAAATTTAAATTTACTCTACTGGGGTTCCCATTGAGTTCTCTACTTTAAATCTTATCAGCATCTTAATACTCACATGGTTTTCTCTCCATCCCAAATTTCTCTGTGAAATGGGAATCATATAACTAAACACCCATTATATATCTCCACATAGATGTCAAATATATATCAAACTGTATACATCCTAAACCCACCCGATCTTTCCTACAGAATTGTTCTTCTCATTTTCTGTTCAAATTCAGTAAATGCTAATTACATCCTTTCAGTTAAAACAAAATTCTTGGAAACGTCTCGTGGACCATACCTCCTATTTAACATGTCAGCACATTCTATTCACTGTTCATTCAAAACAAACCTGGAGTCTCATAACTTCTCATCATTCTCTCTACTACCAATTGATCCAAGATACCTTGATCACTTGACTGGATTATAATAAGAGTGTCTGCCTTTGCCTGCTGACAGGTGGTTTGATCTCAACACATCTGCAGGAGTGACCTTGGAAAAATAGAAGTGAGATCTCGTCACTCCTTGATGAGAACAAGCAAACACAAAACTCCAGAAACACCTTTTAATGCTTTCCTGTTTCAGTTGGTATAAACCATAATAAGTGTCGAATCCTTCGTCATTTAACCTCATAGAAGCCCCTCCTCTGAAATACTCCTCCTCTGCTATCCACATGGCCCACTCCTTCACCATCTTCAGGGCCTTGCTTAGATGTTGCTTCCCTAGGAAATCTTTCCCGACTATTCTACTTAAAATAGCTCCTTCCTGCCCTCCTTCCTATTCAACTTCTGAGCCTTTTTTTTTCTCTCACAGCGCTTGTCAGTTCCCAACGTAAAATATTTATTGTAGTTTGCTGCGTTACTTTCTCTCTGCTAGAATGCATCTTGAGCAGGAGTTTCTTCCACTGTCTGGCTGTAGCTAGCCCACACAGGCTCCTGAGAGTTGAATGCATACGTCTATTTCCAGCTTGAAGTTCAGTGTCAGGTTGATAATTGGAAATCTGTCATGAAAGGAGTATTTACATTATGGAAATGAGAAAATTCTACAAATCATTCCCTTCCCAGCACAATGTTGTAATGAATTTCATGTCTAGCTCAGTGCTGTGCTACAGAACTCATGATGATAGGTGATATAAGGTTATGCTATCATCAAATATTTGTTTAATGATTGAATGACATATCTTTTGTTTATATAATCAGTCCAACTTTGATCTTGAGCTGGTGGGAAATGAGCAGGCCCGATTTTTTGGTTTGGGTATATGAACCATACCGTTTGCAAGCTGTAGTCTCATATGACTGAGCTATTTCCTTAGCCTCCCCTGTCCTGGCCATTTACTGTGGCGATTTGCACTTAACTCAAAATAAGTTTTGGTGGAAGATAAAATTTCCCGTGTTCTACAGTAAAGTGATGGAACTGCAGTTCACAAAAGCCTATTATATATTATATGACTAACTAGAAAAGAGGTGTTTGAAGGTTTCAGAGCCATCTTATGGAGATGGAAATGTTAAATGCCCTGATTTGATCAGTGTACCTTGTATACTTATGCATGTATTTTAGTACGTTGTGTCCCAGAAATAGGTACTTTTCTGTGTTAATCAAAAGTGTAAAAGAAATATTGAAGGCAATGTAAATATTAATGACCCTGTTTTATCATTATACATTGTATATGTTTATATAATGAAATATGCTGTAGCCCACAAAAACATGCAATAATAAAAATCACATAAAATTTACATATTTCAAATTAAATCTGAATTTCAACAATTATCAATAAAATAATCTGAAAATTTTAGGGTTTTTTTTCCAATCAAAAAAGGATTTGTGTCAGTTGAAGTTATTTCTAAAACAAGATTTCAGAAATTGGGTGTCGATGTAGAACATTTACTTCTAGTGAGAGGTCCTTTAAAAAGGAAGCAAGACAGAGAAGTGAAGCGTGAGCTTCCATAGTGGCTCTGAATTTTTTTGCTCACTGTGAGTTTTTGACACAGAAAAATACATGCATATTCTATAACATTAAAAATAATCTAAAAATATCATTGCAAGCAGAATATTTCCAGCTGTGATTCAACGCGTTTTTATTTTACTTCCAATGACGAATTTTTGTGTGGGAATAACATTTTCTTTTTTCTGTAGATCTATGCCTCATTTACTTCTCCATCAATTTAAAGGAAACAGGGTATTTATTTTTACATGCAAAATTGTCAGTTGGGGTTTGCTTGCAGACTGTGCTCCCCAGAAGTTTATCATTTCATGGGGCATCTCCGAGATCTTTCCGATGCCACGATGTTAATCTGATCAACAGCAAGGCCAGTGGACCCCAATTTCTGCCCCACAGACAATAGTCAGTGACCTTAAGTAAGCTGCCAGCAGTTAGCAATTATGTATGTCCAGAATCCATGTCTCTTGAGTCCTAGTCTGTATCTTTTTTCATTAGTTTGTATTTCCAATTTTTTTTTCACTGTTGTCCATAGGAGATCAAAGAGAAGATAGGAAACAAAACTGCCTTTCTAGCAACAGAAAACATGTGTATATATGTGATAGTTTTAATGATAATTTTTAGTTGAATTATTTTTAAAACTTGAGTTTTAATGACCTTTTTAAAATAGCTGTTCTTATTAATTTTGTTGTTGTTGTTGTTGCTCTAAAAATCCAGTAGAGCAGTTTTTGAAGGCAAGCTATTTCTTCTTGTGTTCTGGGGAGAGGTTTTTTCTTTGTAGTGTTAGTCACTGAACGACTACTCTTTCATGTTCTCTGCTATGAGTTCTTGATAAAAATATAGACCTACAGGGAACTGAAAGTACTAGAGTCTTAGTTTTCCTGAGAAACAGATGAGCTGTCATAGCCTTCTTGACTCAGTTCAAGAAAGAGGCCCAGAGCTGTTATATTTTACTCTATGAATAATAATAACAAAAAAATCTGTGAACAGTGTTGTTTTGGAACTCTGTTGTACTGACCAGATGAATCAGGGTTTTAACCAGGGAATATATTTCCAGTAGGATACCTTGGGTAGGAAACCCCAAACACACCCATGGCATCTGCTGTGTGGACAACATTCTGTCCATGTTACCATTGGGCTTAGAGTGGCCCTGCCTTGGAGGCACGACCTTGACTCCTAAGCCCAGAAGTTGATCCACATCTAGTCAATGTGCAATAAATGTTTTTTGAATGAGAGAGGAAATGAAAGCTTAGCCTGAAAATATCAAGTAGAAATTATTTGCTTACATTTCAAAATAAATTGATTTCTCAACATCTTTATGCTTTTAAAGTGTATATTCTGTAATATAAAAATAATTGAAAATGAATCTTGATGAAGAATGGGATGGGAGAAGGAGTGGGAGATGGGATGATTGCAGGTGGGAGGGTGGTTATGGGGGAAAGCCACTATAATCCAAAAGTTGTACTTTGGAAATTTATATTTATTAAATAAAAGTTGAAAAAAGTATATATTGATAGCCTTAATTATGTTTTGATTAGTTTGCTAATCACAATTGGTACTAACCAACATTTTGTTGCTAGCAGTTACTTATTGTTCTCTTTGAACATTCACTGATGCTTGACTTAGTTATGAGTAATTTAAATTTTTTTTCTGATTTTGATAAAGCCTAGCACATAGAGGTTGCAAATCAATTAATCAACAAATTGTAAATTTAAGTGGTGCTAGAATAAAATGAAGTGGGCTAAAACTTGTCTTTTTGCTGTAAGTCTTTATAGGTCCTTATATATGTTTTTTATGTCATAGAGGCATCTACCCATTGATTGATTGATTGTTGGTTTCACCATTCATTTATTCAATATAGACTTACTGAGTCCCTAGGGATAACATGTTCTTGTAGCTTGTAGAAATGAGAGAAGCAAGAGGAATGGTTTCTGTAGTCCTGCTTAGTCTAAAGGATAACAGAGAGGGTTAGGAGTATGAACAAGTACTTCTCTTTAAGTTAATACCTCAGAGATAAGCAATAAATGAGTTAAAAAAAACTAACAATCAAAACTTTCTAATACCTATTGAATGCTGATTATAGGTGAAAAATTTTTGGTCAAAGGGTACTATGTTTCAGTTAGATAGAAAGAAGTAAATGGTAAGAATTTGAGATGATGGATATAATCATCAATTTGATTTAATCATTCTATATAGTTTTTAGATGTCATAGCATCACTTTGTGCCCTGTAAAGAGACACAATTATAATTTGTGATACATAATCATATCAAATGATAATATCAGAAAACACAAGAAAAATTTATATTTTACCTCATTTAATCTTTATAACTTTCCTTCACAATCTATGGTAGTCAGAATTCATTTGTTTTATTCTGAAGTTAAAAGTATATATTTATTTGAGAGAAAGAGAGAATGTAAGAGACAGAATTCTCATTGACTGGTTTAATCCCCAGATGCTCACAGCAGTCTAGGCTGGGCCAGGCTAAAGCTAAGAACTGGGAACTCAAACCAAGTCTGCGTATTAGCAGGAAGCTAGAATGAAGAGCAGAGCTGGGACTTGAACCCAGCTACTCTGCCCAATATGAGATGAGGGTGTTGAACCCGATGTCCTAGTAGCTGTGTCAAATACCTGACTCCCATTATGAAGTTCTTAATAATTTCTATTGGAATGCAGTGTTTCGACTTAAGTGAGTAGCAACTAAATTTAGCTAAGAACCAAGAAATAAAATGGATTGAAAACAACGAAGCCTAAGATGCTTTTTGGTTACCAGTAAAGGGGGAAACATTTTTACTTAAATTCTAAAATATGCTGTGATATTTAAAATCGAAAATACTACTGAGGATATGACAAAAATAGCAATCGAATTGTAGAGTTCTTATTATTGAAATTGTTCTTCAATTAGAAAAAGTCCATACAGTTTTTTGACATAGTACTTAGTAAGATAGAATATCCAAGGTTAAGCATGTTGCATTTTCCTAGTTAAAGAAACATTTTTCTTAATATTTACAAAATATTGATGGGTTAATTAAATTTTAATTTATTTCTCCAATGTCTGAATAATAAAAATGCTATGTGTATATATGTAATAATTTTCCTACTTGCAGATGATGGCTGTTCTAAATAAATGAAAACTTTTCAGCAAAATTATTGATCATTTCTGATTGACTGCTAGTTTTTGGGCACAGTGTATCCTCCTTCAATCTTTGGGAATTCCAGGATATTTTGCAATTATTTTATGGACTGCATAAAACAATTTTTAAGAGTCTTACATAGACCTGGAAACTAGAAAACCAGGGATTTCATGAAAAGAATATCCATGGGATGGTTTCATTTTAAGTCATATGTTTAGATTCGTAATATCTAGGGCATTTCAAAAAATGTCATTAAATCCAATTCTAGCATTATATGTTTTTTTAAAAAAAACTGGTTTTCTTTCTTTTAAGGAATTTTGAATTTAAAGTAGCTTGACTGCCGAACTTATTTCACTGATAGGTCTATGATGCTTCTATTTCAAAGCTGTTTGAAAATATCAGTTAATTTTTGTACACTTCATTGGATAGCCACCCTAGAAAAAAAAGGACTTTTATATCAACATATAGCAGCATCAGAGGAGAAGGGGCTTGACAGAGTAGTGTAAAGGAAAAACCTCTACAATCTAGCAGGTAAAATAGAAATCATTTTGGGTAGTCTATGAAATAAAATGCATAGATTGTATAGATAAGATTTTTGAAGAGATTGGCTTCTACCCTCAAAAACCTCAACTTGGAATATTGATATAAATATAGAGTTAAAGGGATCTATATAAAGACAATGAATACAGCTGAAACCACCAGCATTTTAGAAATGAATGGCTGTGGTTTTCAGATAGAAATCTGTAGTCCCTTCCTTTATTGTTTCAATTTTTCATGTACCAGAGAAAGAGAAACTTTAGCTTTCCCTTTTAATTGATTTCCTCATCTGTGTATTATTTAAGGAAAATCAGCTCTTGCCTTTCTTCTACAACTGCTTTGATACATAGCATTTAATTTTGTGACTTTTTAAAAGTCACTATATGTGAGTGTGTGTGTGTGTGTATTTTTTTTTTTGGTATGACTTTATAGGGATAAATTATTAAGCAAACATGGGGTTCAGAATAGGGTGGGCGTTTAGCCTAGCAGTTAAAATAGCCGCATCCCATATTGGAGTACATGGTTCTATACCTGGCTCCAGTTCCTAACTCCTGCTTCCTGCCTAAGCACACCATGAGACTGCAGTGATGGCTCAAGTAAACTGTGTTCCTGCTACCCACATGGAAGACTTCTATTGTTTTCCTGGTTACTGCCTTTAACCCCTTCCCAGTTCCAACCAATGTGAGCATTTGGAGAGTGAACCAGGGGTGAGAGCTCTCTTCCTCTCTTTCTGCCTCTCTACACACATATATACTTAAATATATATAAAGTAAGCATTATTATAAAAATTGCACATTTTGTATAATGAACTAAATCATTGAGATTTCTATGATACCATCATAATTGTCTACCTATTTTTATTGATGAATGTTTCAT
This sequence comes from Oryctolagus cuniculus, assembly GCF_964237555.1. NCBI lineage: Eukaryota > Metazoa > Chordata > Mammalia > Lagomorpha > Leporidae > Oryctolagus > Oryctolagus cuniculus. The sequence goes on along the minus strand of NC_091439.1, from coordinate 81,425,020 downwards.
GTTGGTTTTCTTGCCATGGGATGCCAAATCCCCTGAGTAGAATGGTAAAAAATAGCATTTTAAGTGTTAAAGTGATTGTAGGGATAGGAGTAAGCATTAAAGAGATCATATAGGTAGGATTAAATATTAAAATTATCATATAAATAGGATTAAGTGTTTGGTAGTAATAATAATAATAATAATAATAATAAAAAATAGAATTAAAGAAGCATGAATGTTTCAACAAGGGAAGCAGGACATCCAGCAGACTCATGGAATAATTACTTAAAGTAGCACTCTGACCTCAGAATTAGCTCCTAAGGCATTTTGGTTGGGCTGAAAAGCCCACGAGAGAATTTCAGGCATGGAAACCCAAACACTGTGGCAAAAAATTTTCTACGTGAAGGACCCTGCTCCAGGGATTGGCTTTAGCTTCTTTGTCAAAGATAAGTTGGTTGTAGACGCTTGGATTGATTTCTGGCATTTATATTCTATTACATTGGTCAAACAACCAGGCTGTTTTGATTATAACTTCCCTGTACTATGTCTTGAAATCTGGTACTGTGATGCCTCCAGCTTTCTTTTTATTATATAAGATTGTCTTGGCTATGCAGGGTCTCCTGTGCTTTCATATGAATTTCAGCATCATTTTTTCTAGATCTGAGAAGAATGTCCTTGGTACTTGTGGGGAGCAACTGGGAGCAACTCAGACTAGACTAAGTTACTGGAATTAAGACTTATTCTATGCATCTGCATAGATGCAATATGGTGCTGGGAGAGGAGGAAACAGCTTCTACACAGCTGCCTCCAGTTCAACCAATAAACAGCAGGACCTGCTCCTGGTTGGAGGAGAGCAGCGTACTCGGCGTGTGGGCAGCAGAGTTGGGATTGGTGGAAAAGGACTATAAAGGAGGAGAGAGACAACATGCACCAGGAACATCTGAGGGAACACCTGTGCAGCCCCCGAGAGAGCTGGCCGGCGGTGTGCCGCTCCCCTGCGGAAGTGGGGAAAGTGGCAGGGGGAACCGCCCTTCCACGGAGGTGGAAGGGACAGTAGCCAACCCGGGAAGAACCAGCAGCAAACCCGGGGAGGGCCGAGCAGACGAAAGAATAGCGCAGGGTCCTGTGTCGTTCCTCCACGAAGACGGGGAGCGACAGTACTTTGATTGGTATTGCATTGAATCTGTAAATTGCTTTTAGAAGTATGGAAATTTTGATATTGACTCTTCCAATCCATGAACATGGAAGATTTTCACATTTTTATCTTCTTCTATTTCTTTCTTATTGTTTTATAATTCTCATTGTAGAGATCTTTGACATCCTTGGTTTAATTTATTCCAAAATATTTGATTTTTCGTAACTATTGTGAATGGGATTGATCTTAGAAGCTCTTTCTCATCCATGGCATTGTCTGTGTATGCAAAGGCTATTGTTTTTTGTGTATTGATTTTATTGTAAATTTTTTTTTTCTAATTAGAGGGTAGGTTTGTACTGTTGGTGTAGACTCAGCTCATTTCCTTTCCTCATTGGAGATCAGTTCCTGGGCACTAGCCCCAGTGGATATAATATCCATCTGCACTTCCACAAGGACCACACAAAGGATCTCTGCAGTCCCTGGTGTATGTAGATTCCCCAGCAATGTTCCTCACCAGGGGTCCAGGAAGCCCTGAGTGTGTGAAGCCTCCCACAGTGACTGCCCAAAGTCCCAGCCACACCTTGGACCCTCCCATGCAGCCTCAGTGTTTTCACAGTGTTTCCCGCAGACTCAGTGTTTTCACAGTTCTGGTACACAAGCCTCCCACAGTCATGAGCATCCAGCCCCCTATCAGTTCTTGCTAGATTCAGGAGTCTCCGCTTGGCTGGTTGCTGGGTACAGACATGAGCTGGTGCAGCTGTTACATATGTCCAAAATGGTGCCTGCTGTCTATCGCCTTGTTACAGACTGCCATTGCAGGGTGATCAGGTAGAGACAAACTCCCCCCCTTTTTTTCTCCTCTAGTTTGGCAGGTACACTATCCCCCATAGGGCTCCAAGCCTGATTCCCTCCAGGCTTTTCCTACAGCTTTATCACCAGTGGCTTAGGTTGCTGCAGTCTGGTCTCATTTCATTCTCCAAAGCTGGTACAGAGGCTCTTGGCTGCTGGGGTCCTAATTTGTGGATGTCCACACCCTCCATGTAGGTCTGCTGCATCCCTCCAACCTGCATGGAGTTTTTCTCTGCTGCTTTCTCCCTAACTCTTTCCCTGAAACTACACTATCTCCCCCTTTTTAAAAACTATCTTCTCCCAGACCAGAGCAGTAAGCTCATCCCTACTCTGTCATCTTACTCCAGTCCCAACACTAGGTTTTTATCTGAGTGGCGACATGCAAAGATGGCTAGAGCAAATTTCAAAAAGAGTAAATTTAATGCTACATTCTGTTTTATATCCTGGGAATTTATTTTGTCTAATGATTTATTAGTTATTTTAGTTAATTAATAGATTTAGTAATGCCACTCAAGAGTAAGTAACAGAAAACTTGAAGGTGTAAAGATTCAGTTCTGTAATAAAACCTTTTTCTCTACTGGTTCATTCTGAGAGAGAACCAATTGCACTTGGTTTGCTTAAGGCACAAAACCATCAGATTTTTGCTTCTTGTCGAATAGGCTTAACCTAAATGTAAATTTAGCTTGATTTTTTTGGTTTAATTACAGTTGGGATATTATTCAGATTAAATGAAGTTATTGCTCATATTTTTCAGAATATTTCTGTTTTAGAATGTACCAGAATTGTCTGATTTTCAATGTTCTGTGGTCAGCAATTGTCTTCAAGGGAAACATCAACTTGTGGATTCCACTGTAGTGAGCATTGTGTTGTTAGGCAATCAACAAATTCTTTACACACAGTTTTAATTCTACTGTTTTTCCAATAGAGGCTTTGGAAATACATAATAAGTGACATTTCTTGTTGTTCTACACAAGTATTATTTCTTGGGAGGGTATGATAAGCACAGGTTGTGTTTTTCAATAGGCTAAGAAGAAAGCCCACTTTGGTTCTGAGTTCTAAAACCATTTTCATTCTGGAGTATTTCATTCAACTTTTCTCTAAAATTGAATGTATTTGATCATAAACATCTCTAACACATTATCCCCAGAATACTCAAAGCACCTACAAAAGTGTATATTCAAAGAGGTAAAACCAATATCTTGGAGAATGTGCAAAATTAAACTTAAATATAAATTTTTTTAACTTTTATTTCATGAATATAAATTTCCAAAGTACGGCTTATGGATTATAATGGCTTCCTCACCCCCCATAACTTCCCTCCCACCTGCAACCCTCCCCCTCCCACTTCCTCTCCTCTTCCATTCACATCAAGATTCATTTTTGTTTCTCTTTATATACAGAAGATCAATTTAGTATATATTAAGTAAAAATTTCAACAGTTTGCACCCACATAGAAACACAAAGTGAAAAATAATGTTTGAGTACTAGTTATAGCATTAAATCACAATGTACAGCACATTAAGGACAGAGATCCTACATGAGGAGTAAGTGCACAGTGACTCCTGTTGTTGACTTAACAAATTGAGACTCTTGTTTATGGCATCAGTAATCACCCTAGGCTCTTGTCATGAGTTGCCAAGGCTATGGAAACCTTTTGAGTTCGCCGACTGATCATATTTAGACAAGGTCATAGTCAAAGTGGAAGTTCTCTCCTTCCTTCAGAGAAAGGTACCTCCTTCTTTGATGACCCGTTCTTTCCACTGGGATCTCACTCACAGAGATCTTTCATTTAGGTTTTTTTTGTTTGTTTGTTTGTTTGTTTTGCCAGAGTGTCTTGGCTTTCCATGCCTGAAATACTCTCATGGGCTTTTCAGCCGGATCTGAATGCCTTAAGGGCTGATTCTGAGGCCAGAGTGCTGTTTAGGACATCCGCCATTCTATGAATCTGCTGTGTATCCTGCTTCCCATGTTGGATGGTTCTCTGCTTTTTTTTATTGTATCGGTTAGTATTTTCAGACACTAGTCTTGTTTATGTGATCCCTTTGACTCTTAGTCCTATCATTATGACCAATTGTGAACAGAAATTGATCACTGGGACTAGTGAGATGGCATTGGTACATGCCACCTTGATGGGATTGAATTGGAATCCCCTGGCATGTTTCTAACTCTACCATTTGGGGCAAGTCTGATTGAGCATGTCCCAAATTGTACATCTCTTCCCTCTCTTATTAAATATAAATTTGGTCTTTGTAATTGTGTACATGGCAGAATGACAACACATGGATCGTATAAGCTTTAGGAATTATAGTTTTACCTGTGTATATAAAAACAGATCTTAAATTTCCAGATTCCAAGCATTTGATAAACTAATTTATAATTAATATACAAATTTTGAAGATAATTCTGTAAAATCTTGATAACTCATTTTATTCTCTTTATGAAGAAACATAATTTTTTTAATCCTATGCTGAAAAGTTATTTCTTTTTATATTATTTATTAGCCTGGATTTTTTTCCTATCTACGCATAATATCACTTATTTCCTATTTTATAGTACCTTTTTCTTATTCTAGACAAATTGGGAATGTTTATATCAAAAGGTATAGAATTTTGTGAGAGTATTTAGCAGATTAGGTCATTATAATAAAAAAGTCTACACTCCCAATTTGATCCTCTAAGGGACAACTTAATATTAATCTTAATGAGGTCAGTAACTCTGTATTCTCATTGCCTAGAACAGTACTTGGTGTATTGTGAGAATAAAATACATATTTCTTGAATGAAACACCAGGCTGCAGTAATAATTGACTGCAAATATCAAGGATTTAGCAGAACAAATGTTGATTCCCTGTCATACAAATTCTACTTTATTTTCACAAGTGCTTTCCTCTATCTGGTTACTTAGGAATTTAGGCTCATGCCATCTTATGATGGGCTAGAGGAGACCTCAGAGTGTAGAAAAAAATGAATTATTGAGGCACATTATCTCTTAATTGCCTTTTCATTTAGATGACACCTGGCATTTCTGCTTGTAGCTCATGGGCCAGGGCTAGTCACATGGCCCTAACACATCCACAGGGAGGCTGGGAAATGTACTGGACCATATCAATATTTGTGGAGCACTGTTTCTACTACAAGTAAAAACATAGAAAAAAATTGTTGACTGACTCCTTGAATTCTGTTGGTTACATGTGACTCATAGCAGTATCAGAGTGGCTTGTAGTGGCACTACTGCTTAGAAGTTATGTCAACTTTTGTTAAAAACATTCTAAAACTGCTATGTAGGTTTGTGTCTTTAAATGTTATGTAACTTTTCAGTAACATGGTAATAATTATAGTCATAATAAACTGTGCGTTTCCTATAAGCTTGTACCATGCTAAGAGTTTTACATAGATTATCTCATTTAACCTTATCACTAGTTAGAAGAAGACTAAAATTTTGGTCTAAAATTTCTCATTTGGAAAATCAGGATCCTAATTCCTACAGTCAGTGATTTGCTGGATACACAGCAAAGTGTCTGATATTATTATTAGCTCAGCACCTCATAGGTATTCCAGCAGTGCTAGTTTTCTTCCTTCATACATAAAGAAGAGGCAGACGAAAGTCATGTGGGCTCTACTATTGGTTGCTGTTATATATTTTTCATATAATTGAAAATAATGATTAAACATAGCTTAATTCAAAGTTTTTGTTACATTACTGATTTATTAGAAGCCATTTGTTCCACAAAATAATGATGTCTGGGCCAATTAATATAAAAGTGAAATAAATCCCAGGAGATAATCCTCCTTAGAGAATAACTCTTTAAGAGACAGAGCGGGGAAATGTGATCTAGACAGAATAAAATCTAATCCTACCTGTCATTAACTATTATTGTTTCAGATCTCTCCCTTTAAAACTCTCCTGTAAATAATTTGATTCAGATTTAAAACAGGCTGAGCACAAATCTTTGTAGCACAACAAACAGAGCAACTGGCCTTCGCTTCTGCTGACTTTACCCAACAGAACTGGAGTGATATCATGGAGCAGCTCTATCAGCTAACCACAACCTTGAGAATAAATAGTTCAGTACTGTTTCTGTCAAAAACAGAATCGTGACTTTTGGCAGATGGTTTTTGGTATCCAAATGACAATATTAAAAGAATATCAAACAGACTGAATAATTTTCTGGAGGTGACTTTTGTACCTAATTTTTCTTATTGAAACAGACCAATTTTATAGTCACAGTAGCTTCAATAGTGTATGACACACAGTAGGTGCTCAAGAGCTATTTAACAAATGAATGGAATCTGGCATTTTAAGCTTCATGGAAAGCCTAAAACTCAATCTTGCATCACCAACACAAGTTTGTCTATGGCAAGCTTGACTGGGTTAGTGGTTAGGTATATTCCAGCTCTATGCTGAAACAACTGATAAATGAAGAATTTGTAGAGGCAGCCATGTTATTCATTCATTTCTCTGGGTTTTTTAGCTTTTTTCCTGTAGTTCACATTATTGTAAGAAAATCATCAATATTATAACTTATTGTTAACTGAACTAGTACATGGTTTCATAAAAAATGCATGTTTAAAAGGTGGCCAAACTTTAGTTCATGTTAATTGGTACCACTAATTAATGTGTTCATACTTTGAGCCAATTATAGCTCAGTGTGCCACTTTCCTCCTCTAGAATACAGAATGCATTAATGGGAAGTAAGCAACAATACTGGCTCATCGTTCTTTCTCCCCTGGTAGTTGATATCATGTAAGTCAAATGAAACATACCTCTGTGTCTTTCATAAAAGATATTATTTCTACTACCTATTGTTTTATTCCAGGTCTATTATATAAAGAACTATTGAATATATTCTCCCTGAAATTGAGTACTAGTGAAAATTTCTTTTCTGTGAAATTATGACATATATAGGATTAATCAATCAAAACTCCCATTCATTATAGTTTTCTTGTGATTGTCATTATCTTTTTTTCCCTTTGGCTTTTTGTAAGCATGAACTAAGTTTTTTTTTAAAGATTTATTTTATTTATTTGAAAGGTAGAGTTACAGAGAGGCAGGGGCAGATTGAGAGGGAGAGCATGAGAGAGTGAGAGAGGGAAAGAGTGAGAGAGGGAGAGAGGGAGAGAGACAGAGGTCTTCCATCCGCTGGTTCACTCCCCAAATGGCCACAGTGGCCGGAGCTGGGCCGATCTGAAGCCAGGAGCCTGGAGCTTCTTCCAGTTTTCCCATGCACTTTCAGGGACCCAAGGACTTGGGCCATCTTCCACTGCTTTCCCAGGCCATAGCAGAGAGCTGGATCAGAAGTAGAGCAGCCAGGACTTGAACCAGCATCCACACAGGATGCTGGCACTGCATACAGTGGCTTTACCCGCTACACCATAGTGCTGGCCTCAAGTATGAACTAAGTTTTGTACTTGAGTTATCAGATATTCACAACTTAATTCTTATGGTAAAACTATCAAATTGTACCCTACTTTATTTGACATTTGTTCTGAAAACTGAAATTTGGTGATTTTATAGTTCCTGTATCTTTTATAGTGGACTGAACAAATCCTTTTTGGAACCAAGCAGGATCTAAATAATGAGTGAATGAAAGAATAAAGTGACCTGTTCAAACTTTCACAGCAGAACTGAGCCTGACTAGGTACTGTTTTCAGTTATATCATTCAAAAGAAACTAAGAAAGCTTAACCTCTAAAAAGTCTTAAACATCAATGTTTCTTGCATAGGAACCGGCTTGCCTTAACGTAGGCCTATCATCTCAAAATGAAAAGGAGGATGGAATGCTCCTGGAATATAGGTTATTAACATTTGAGTAAGGTGCAATCAAGGCTTTGGATACATGCAAGTTAGGATCAGTAATGTAGGGCATTTTTCTACATGAAATCCATGGCCATGGGCTAGCAGATAAATTGAAAGTAGGAACTCATTACATAAAGTCCTTTCTTACAGTTACGCAACATGCTGTCTTTCCATAGAACAGGTTATATTCTGGATTCCTCTCTGCCTACCAAAATGCCTACATTCCACAGTGATTATATTTTCTTTTAATTTAGCTTGAAATGGTTTTTGGTGGATGGATCATGGGTAGGAAACTAGTTTGCCCTGATTTTCTGCAAGTAAAATTTGATTATATACAGAGAAATAATTGTTGAATTATCTAAATATAAGCTTAATGTTAAATGGAGGAATGAAATTTCAGATAGTTTAAATCAACAGAATATTTTTAATACTGTAGTTATTTTAATTATATTGACCTTAAAAAGTTACCACTGTGATGACTTATGATTTTTAAAAACGTAGCATCTTTTCCTTATTATCAGCATATTAATTTAAATTCTTTCCTGAAAAGATAATTTCCATTTTGATGAACATTTATAAATATTTATGAGTTGCATTTATTCTTCCCAAATGTTTTAAAGTAAAGTTTACTATCAATAGGTGATAGAAGCTCATCTTCAAAAGTGAATTCAGAAACCACTGGTCAGGTACCATACTGAACCAATGAGATGAAGGAAATCCATCCCTAGAACTGCGGGGCATCTGGGCCTTTAAGGGGGTGACTCTCTTAGGAGTGTCATCATGACTTCGTTTTTAACTTCAGCATTCTTTGTTTACTTGTTGGTCTGCACTGCTTCTAGGTTTTGCCTCTTCAATTAGCATCTTAGAATGGTGACATCTCTTATAGTATACTGTTATATAATGTTGTGGCTCTCAAGATATGGAACTATTTTCAAAAAGTTTCTTGGCCCTTACTCTAGTCCCACTGAATCAGAAGCCCTGCAGTGGGGCTCAGAAATCCATGTTTCAGGGAGATGCCCCAAAATTAAATTAATACGCTGTGGTGTAGTGTGTAGAGCTGCTGCCTGCAGTACCGGCATCCATATGGGTGCCGGTTCGATTCCCGGCTGCTCCACTTCTGATCCTGCTTTCTGCTATGGCCTGGGAAACCAGTAGAAAATGGCCCAAGTCCTTGGGCCCCTATACCTACATGGGAGACCGGGAAGACGTTCCTGACTCCTGGCTTTGGATCGGCTCAGTTCCGGCCATTGCAGTCAATTGGAGAGTGAACCAGCAGATGGAAAACCTCTCTCTCTCTCTCTGCCTCTCCTTCTCTCTCTGTATAACTCTTTCAAGTAAATAAATCATTTTTAAAAAAAGAAATACATGTTTCATAAGCTTCCCCAGCTGTTTCTAATTCATATTAAAATTGTGTTAGAATTCCAGAATTCCTGCCTTAAACCTATTGGATAATCATGACCACTCAACACCAATTTTTGGTTCTTTCCTACTTGAATGCCATTCATCAGCTATCTTATCCTCTAACCTGAACCCAGAAAATACTAGAGAAAAGTCATTTTTAGTGTTGATGTTTTTATACAGCATACTTAATGCTATATTTTCAAATGCATCTTCCATACAGAAAAGTTTATATTTGAACTTTATAGGCATGGCAAGGAAGATTCCATAGAAACTGAAGACTAAAATTTTTTTACCTTTCTGAGCCAGGAAAAAAGCAGGACATTAACAAGGCTGATTTATTCACATACCAAAATGTCTAGAATAGAAATAGGCTGTGGCATGGAGAGCAGTCTCTGGTAGTGTGATTAAAATCAAGGACTCCTGGGTCCTGTGTGGAGGCATAGCTGGTAAAGCTGCCATCTGAGATGCTGGCATCTCATATGGGCACCGATTTGTGTGTCCCTGCTGTCCCACTGGCTCCCTACTAATGGCCTGGGAAAAGCATCAAAGATGGCCTAAGTCCTTGGGCCTCTGCCACCCATGTGGGAGAGCTGAATGAAACTCCTGTTTCCAGGTTTCAGTCTGGCCCAGCCCTGGTTGTTGAGCCATCTGGGGAGTGAACCAGCTGATGGAGGATCTCTCTCTCTCTCTCTCTCTCTCTAACTCTGACTTTCAAATAAATAAGTAAATCTTTAAAAAAAAAATCAAAGATTTGCTGCTCCTCCGCACGCAGAGGAGCTGCACCAGACCAGACTCTTGTTGTTCCCTTTTTTACAAGTCTATTCTATAGTAAAGCAAGAATGAGCAAACAGCGAACTCCCAAAGCAAGAATGAGTAGAGAGAAACGGGAAAGAACGAAGCAATGAACTTCCCCGCGAACTCTCCAACGCACTCTCCAACCAACCCACACCACCGTGCTGTCTCTCTTCTCCTTTATAGTCCTCTCCACCAATCCGTGCTCCGCCTGTCCACGTGTCAAGCATGCCATTCTCTTCCAATCAGAGGATGAATCGGCTCCTGCAATTCTAGTAGTCAAGAATCAGCTATGTAAAAGCTGGTTACTCCTTAGCGCCATATTATGGGAGGCGGGCTTCGCCTCCCGCAGGAGACGGATCCTGCCTCCCACAAGATTGTTTAAAACTAATGTTTCTCTGAACTTGTCCACACCCATTGTCTAAATTGTAATTCCTTTTCTTGTGTTCTTGAATATGCTTGCAATACCTTGGCTTTTAACCATCTTCTTTAATTTTCTGTTCCATACTCCGCAGATAGCCTCTTGGATTTCAGACCTTTTGTTATTACATTCGCAAATTTTGTGAAGTCTTCAGTTTTCCACCCAAACTACTAAGACTCCTAATCTAGGGTCCATGTTATTCTTTGAGGTCAAAGATTGTGCCTTGGCATCAAATGCTGCCACAGTACTGACTCAATCACAGGCCAGTCCTGTATCTCTTACTCCCAGATCTTTCTCAGCTGTTAAGGGGTTTGTGATCCTTGCACTGGATTCATAGGTTTTGCCACCCATGTTCATACCATCTACACTGTTTTCTCCTCATTTCCATTACTTATGTTGCCTGTGTCAGACAGGAGAGAAGTAGGTTGTGTTTTTATTTCAATCTTTATTTAAATCTTTCATTTAGAGAAGAAATGCAAAGTGTTACCAAGGAAAATGATTTCATGGCCAATCCAGAGGTTCAAAGCCCAGAGAAGTTTATATCTACTTTCTTTTTTTTCTTTGTTTTTTAAATATTTATTTACTTATTTGAAAGAGTTACAGAGAGAGTGAGGTATGTGGGAAATTGCTCATTATGGAGCAATACGCCACCTCACTGCAGGACACCCAGTGTTGTCTGAGGAACAAATCAACATGAGCCATGACTCCCATCATTGTGGCACTTCAAAACATGCCTGCAGATCTCCCAAATGGCCCCAGTCGGTTAATGCTAGCTTTAATGAGACTCACTGTCTTAGATGATTCCATTTTCAATTGCTGGGACTTAGAAGAAATCTACAGGAAGTGTGGGTATTCATAATCTGAACAAAAGCAGCAAAAGAGGGGATACCTATTAGGTGGGCATTCACCAGGGTGTACTGTAAGGAATGGGCTCTATGATATCCTGTAAGGTCACTTCTTTTTATGGACTATATGCCATTTATATCATAATGTACAATATAGAATAATTAATGAATTAAAAAATAATCATGGTTACCAAATACATAAACCAGAGTATCAATTCAAAATTTCCAAGATAGTTTTCAGTTACTAAATATGATTGATAGATGCATCTTTATTAATAATAAACAAAATGCAAAAGTAAGCTATTGAAAATATAAACTTTCCAAAAATAATGTGTCATGGATATTTTACAATAGTACTAATTTGGACTGAATTTTTGCCTATTACAGGATAATGGCATTTTGTCTTATATTAACGAGAACATGGAAATCAGCACTGTTTCACTCAAATTTACCTAATTAGAATAATTAAAACTACACGTTGGGATCAGGCATCTGACGTGGTGGTTAAGAAGCGAGGTGGCCATCCTGAGTGCCTGTTTGATGCCAGCTCGGGCTCCTAGGTTTTCCATGCAGCTTCCTGACAATGTGCATCCTGGCAGACAGTGAATGATAACTGAAGAACTCGGGTCCCTGCAACCGCATGGGAAACTCAGATTCAGTTCTTGGCTCCTTGCTTCAGTCCAGCTCAACCTTAGCTGTTGTGGGCATTTGGGGAGTGAACTAGAGGATGGAAGATCTCTGTCTCTCTGTTTCAAATAAATTGAAAATAGACAAACATTTAAATAAAAAACAACTACATGTTAGTTTGAATCTCAGTTCTTTCTGGGAGAGAATTGCAGGTACAATCTTCTATCCCTCGTCATGTGGCCAGTGGTCTGTTAGCAAGGACGACTGGTGGTCACCGCTTTCTTATTCACTTTGATTCAAGGGGAACTTGGATAGTCTCTGAGACCAGGAAATTTTCAGCAGATGCTTGCTCCATAAATTAGATACTTTATAAATGATTATGTGACTGAAATCTAAGATTGTTCTATTTTAATATTAAGAAAAAAATCCTTTGTATTTTTCCCCTAAATTCTTTCACTCCAGGTTATCATGTATGAATAAATATACCTATATGCATTTTTATATGCAATCTATATGAAACTAGGTGAAAATGGCTAAATAAAAATAATCACTAAAAGAACAGGCCTCTGCCTTTGAATATGAAAATAAAGAAAAATTTAATAACCAGGAGTGGACTTTTTGGCACCTGATTATCATTCTGCTTGTTTCTGTGTGTCATGTTTGTTGTTCTGCTTTTTGACAGGGATTTGATAAACAAGTGGATGTGTCAAATATTGCCAAATATTACAACATGAGCAAAAGCAAAGTGGACAACCAGTTCTACAGTGTGGAAGTGGGAGACTCAACCTTCACAGTTCTCAAGCGCTACCAGAACCTAAAGCCTATTGGCTCTGGGGCTCAGGGAATAGTTTGGTAAGTGGAATGGGTTTAAGGAACATGTGCATGTACCAGATATAAATATCCAAACAAAACCCAGATGATAAAGAGCATATGATGAGGGAAAAATAATTTTTGTTGGAGAAAAAAATGAAATTATGAGTATTACTGTTATTTATAAGACAATAACTAGCAATAAGTACATCTTGGCCTGTGGGTTTTTTTTTTTTTATGATCCACAGAAAAATAAGATTCATAACACAAGAACCATAAAGAAATCAAGAAACCTAGATATTTCTAGCTATTGGTAATATTTTAAGAAAATTTTATTTGTATGTTTCACAGTAAGAAATTAGGGAATATATTGTAAGTAAACAACAAATAACCCCTACCTTGATATGATAAAGACAGGCAAATGGTATATCAAATGTTGCTTTTAAAGTCCAATGTTTGAAATTAAGATTCTATTTAGAGGCTGGCGCTGTAGCTCAATAGGCTAATCCTCCGCCTTGCGGTGCCGGCATACCGGGTTCTAGTCCCGGTTGGGGTGCCGGATTCTGTCCCGGTTGCCCCTCTTCCAGGCCAGCTCTCTGCTGTGGCCCGGGAAGGCAGTGGAGGATGGCCCAAGTGCTTGGGCCCTGCACCCCATGGGAGACCAGGAGAAGCACCTGGCTCCTGCCTTTGGATCAGCGCGGTGCGCTGGCCGCAGCATGCCAGCCGTGGCGGCCATTGGAGGGTGAACCAACGGCAAAAAACGGAAGACCTTTCTGTCTGTCTCTCTCTCTCTCACTATCCACTCTGCCTGTCCAAAAAAAGATTCTATTTAGAAAAGAATGATATTTGTAAAAGTTTTGCCTAATGTTGGTAAAATGGTAAGATCCTTGACTCTGTAACAGCCATTCTTTTATGACATTTTTGAGTGATAAATTGAAATTGTGATAAATTTAGATCTGACTTAGCTGTTACAAAATACTTGCAAATGTAATGATATCAGGTTAATTGATAAGCATATCTTATCAACCAGCATATTTAATATGAATTTATTAGTTTAATAATTTTGAATCTCTTTGATTACCAACAGATAAGTAAAAATTTATGACATGAACACTATATATATCTATAAAGGATATTAATACAATATATTTAGTATATAAATTATTGCTGTTAATGAGGTCCACTTAAAAACAAACACACTTTAAAGGTATATTATGACAAACAAATAAGCATTTAATTAATTTTAAATTTCCTTTTTGATTCATCTGAAGTGTAATGTTGTTTTAGTGATAACAATAATGTTATTATTTCACATCTTTATTTTATATTAAATAAAACCAGTTAAAAATATTGCTCATTTCATTCTGACAGCTGGTTTAAGTTCATTTTCAGTGTTTAGTCTTTGCAAATGCAGAAGGGCACTCCTAGTGTACTTGGTAAATTATAACATTAGGGTTTAAATTAACTCACCAAGCTTTAGTTAAAATTCACTTGACCAATTTCCATCACAGTCAGTGAGTTATTTTTGCAATTTGTAAGATGGAACATTCCAATACCTTTAGCCATGAGCCAACTCTTTCAAGATTTTAAAGACATTTAAGTGGGTAAATATTTATTTTCAATATTTATGTATTTATTTGTGGTGCAGGTATCAGCTGATCTGTTGTTGCACAAAATGGTTTCATGGTGTGATAGGCAGAATATGCTCCCCAGTCTGCTCAGGTCCCAATCCTTACAATCTTTGAATATGTTACCTTTGAATCTTTGACTATGGTAAAATGGACTTTGCAGGTGCAATTAAGCTTAACCATTTAAAATAGGGAGATTACTTGGAGTGTCTAGGTGGAACCAGTCCAATACAATGAATGCTTGATAATGGAAAGGGAAGGCAGAAGTGTAAATCAGAAAAATGAAGTAGGAAGAGATAGGAAAGAGATTTGATATATGAGGGAGACTTACCTTGTTGCTAGCGTTGAAGATGGAGGAAGTGGGGCCATCAGTCAAGGAATGCAGATGGATTCTAGAACCTGGGAATGTCTGTCAGCTGCCAATCAGCAGTAAAATGGAGATCACAGTCCTGTGACCAGAAGGACTTGAAATCTGTCCGTGATCCCAAGACCTAGGAAACAAATCTTCCTCTGGCGACTCCAGAAAGGAGCTCAGCCTGCCAGCCTCTTAGGCAATGCCTATAGGACTTCTGACCTACAGAACTCTAAGATAATAAATTTGTGTGATTTAAGCTGAGTTTGTGGTGATTTGTTGTGGTACCAATACTAGTATACACGGTATACTGAAGCTTCTAATATTAAGATAACTCCATAAGTTACTTAAGTGTACCAGCAGAGAAAGTGAAAGAGTGATTCTTGTCTGCCTCTGTTTGATAGAAAACTATATAATATTAATGTGAGAAAGTTTTTCTAAGATTCTCTGTTCAGATGCTCAGATACTTGTGAGAATAATTTCATTTCTCTTTTAGTAACAGTGAGTCATCAAAAATGAGGTCTGTCCAAACTGAAAGGACTTTAAAGAATCTAAAATAGACACAAAGCAGCATTTGATTCAATAACTTAGTAGATTGTCATAGAAAGGTTTGAAAATCTTCAAGTAAGAGTTTTGTAGTATGTTTCATAAAACATTTTGGGTCTCTACTTCTTCTATGGGATAGAAATCTTCCTTCATCTTAGATTTAGTTGTAAGGCCACCACAAAACATACCAAACACCGGAGTAAGGGAAAGGGTTTATTGATAAGGATATCCAACAGGCTAGAGGGAGAGGGTGTAGGAAAAAGAAAGAGAGGGGAATTGAGAGAGAGAGAGAGATCAGGAGAGAGGGAGCATGTGTGCGGGAAGCAGGTCCTGTTATACTCTTGCACCAGGTAGGGAAGTGGGAGCAGCAAATTCTGTTAGGGTGGGGCTGGAGCTGACACATGCGGTTGGGCCGTTTGATCATCTGACTTCTAGCAATGGCGATGGGAGCCAGAGCCTAGGATGGTGTCCAGGGCGTAGATCAGGCCACAGATAAGACCTCACTATTTTATTGACAATAGTAATTGAAAATAGAGTTAGATAATAAAATACCTCTGAGTAGAAAAGAAATTAGGAGAGAAAGATAAATAGATACACTTTCCATTCACTGGCTCACTCCCCAAATGCCCTCAGCTGTCAATGTTGGGCCAGTTTGCAGCCCGGGACTCAGTTGGGTCTCCCAGGTGTGTGGCAGTAACTCAGTTACTTGGAGCATCCTCTGCTGCCTCCCAGGGTGTGCAATAGGAGGAAGCCAGAATCAGGAATAGAGGCAGGATTCAACCCTAGGCTCTCTAATGAAGGCAAGTAGCGTTGTAACAGCTGTGCCAAATCCTCACCACCAAATCTGTCAGTAAATTTGTCAATAAGGGAACACCTGAAGTCTATAATAATAGTCTCCTAAGATTATTTGACTTTTGTTTATAGCTGAGAGAATAAAATCATATTCAGGCTGGCAAAGAATGCAAAGGGAAATCGGATGGCATAGGATGGCATACAAGGCGTCTCCAAAATGTTTGTGGAAAATGTGTATGCCAGAAAAACAATGCATGGATTAAAAGAATGCATCAAAATAAACCTAACTTTTAATTACATCTTCCACAAACTTTTGAAATCCTCCATACCCCTGTCCCTCATCTTCCAGCCATCTCTAACTTGAGCGCAGACTCTGCAGTTATGGCATACTCCTCCCAGACACGAGTATTGTCTCTTCCTTGTCCATCTGCCCCAGGCAAGGCTTTGAGATACCTTGGTTTCCTTATCACATGGTGTATCTGTAACACACGGCTTCCTTACAGATCTGTTCTTGTATTGATTTGTCCTCTCCACCCACCTGACCTTAATTTAATTTCCTTTCTATTGCTTCTGTCCAGGGTGAGTTCATTTGTCTCTCACAACAAACACAAATTCATTTTCAGACCTGCTCCTGAAATCCATAAATCTTCTCTCTGTTCATGAAAGCAGTCAGCTTTGCATAACATCTTGAATGTTCCGTATAATCCTGAGTGTAGTGACTGGATGAAATTGGAAACTGAATTCCTAAATTTACTACAAGAAAAAGAAAACAAATCTCTGAGGGATAGACTAAAGAGTTCATTGATTTCCTTTTTTTATTTTCAACTTTTCTTTGAAGCAGGAATAAGACATGGAGGAACAAATTCCAAAACAGACACTATCAGATTCTTTTTACAGGTGTCACCATCAAACTGTGTGTGTATGTGCAAGAAGGATTCTTTATTTTTTTAAAATAATTTGTGTATTTTTATTTGATAGAGAAAAAAATGAATGCATGTTTCCATCTACTGGTTTACTCCCCAAATGGTTGCCATAGTGCCTGGTTTGGGTCTGAAGCTGGGAGCTGAGAATACCATCCAGATCTCCCACATGAGTGGTAGGGAAGCAGCTATATGAGCCATCATGTGCTGCCTTCTGAGGTGCGCATTATCCAGAAGGTAAAAGTGGAAATAGAGCAGGGGGTGGAACTAGGAGTCGAACCCAGGTACTCAATATGGGATGTGGGAATTCCAACCTGCATCTTTTTTTTTTTTTTTTTTTTGGACAGGCAGAGTGGACAGTGAGAGAGAGAGAGACAGAGAGAAAGGTCTTCCTTTTGCCGTTGGTTCACCCTCCAATGGCCGCAGCGGCCGGCGTGCTGCGGCCAGCGCACCACGCTGATCCGATGGCAGGAGCCAGGTGCTTTTCCTGGTCTCCCATGGGGTGCAGGGCCCAAGCACTTGGGCCATCCTCCACTGCATTCCCTGGCCACAGCAGAGAGCTGGCCTGGAAGAGGGGCAACCGGGACAGAATCCGGCGCCCCGACCGGGACTAGAACCCGGTGTGCCGGCGCCGCAAAGCGGAGGATTAGCTTAGTGAGCCATGGCGCCAGCCCAACCTGCATCTTAATGACTACACCAAATGCCTACTCTGGGATTCTGGTTTTCTACTATAAATGTTTGGCTTTATTGACACGCCACAGAATCCCCATCCTTCTAACTTGTTTGAAATGGAGTCTCATTTCTGCTGTCCCAGTTACCTTAAACTTGTTATTGGGTTCTGACAATTTGTTTTCCTTCTTTGGACTGCTTTATTGCTTACTTATTATCAAGAGAAAAAGTCAATACTAAAATATATTCAAAAGAAATCTGTTACTATGCTATTTTCTCATGCACCAGGAATGTTAGACTAAAAATGTCATTATTGAGAATCATTAAAACTAAGGTGAAATCTTCTGGAATAAAAGCAAATTTTCTTTCTGCCCCCATGGAAAAGAAAGATTACCTGTTGAAGCAGAAAGAATGAAAATTATTCTGCTACTCTGTGTGAGCTGGGAATCCTCTGTTGCTTTGTAGGTAAGGAATTGTAACATATTTTGTAGAAGAGTTTTGACAACAGTGGTCAGGTGTCAGTAGAACAAATCATTCCACAACATTTCCCAATCATCAGAAAAGGGTCTCAATGGTATTTCTTCTACTACCAGCCCCTGCACTAAAATGAGCATAGGAAGAAATAAACAGCAGGGGTTTTACTGTCTTCTCTTCCTGCCTTCCTGTTGTTCCGTGCCAAGCCAAGCGACACTTTGTATTATCTAACTTCTTCCTCTAAAGATGATTCAAACTGACAGCAAAAGTGGTGAAAAAAGTCACAACTAAATTTGGCAGCGAAAAATTGCCAATGCTGATCTTCCGTTTAACTGAAAAGGGGGTTATTGTGGTGATTTAAATGATGGGAGGTAAAACCCTGTTGTTTACTTTTTGGTGGTGTAACATAATCAGTTTATAAGTCGTCCCAATCCAATATCCTAAGACAATATTTAGCAGGATATTTCCCGTAAAGATATAAGCATAACACATATAAAAACATAGATTTATGGAGACTATTGTAAAATAGTCTACATTTAAAATTTAAGTACTTAGAAACAAAGTGATATATTTTATGTTAGCTGAACTTTTCTAAAATTCCAGTAAGAACTAAGAGATGGGGCCAGTGTTGTAACATAATGGATAAAGCCACTGCCTGTAACTCTGGCATCCCATTTGGGCACTGGTTCCAGTTCCAGCTGTTCCACTTCTGGTCCTGCTCTAGGCTAATGACCTAGGAAAAGCAGCAGAGGATGGCCCAAGTCCATGAGCCCCTGCCACCCTTGTGGGAGACCTGGGTGGAGCTCCTGGCTCCTGGCTTTGGACTGGCCAAGTCCTGGTTGTTGTGGTCATATGGGACGTGAACAAGCAGATGGAAGATTGATCTCTCTCTCTCTCTCTCTCTGTCTCTCACTCTCTGTGTAACTTGACTTTCAAATATATAAATAAATATTAAAAAAAAGAGAAAAGCATCTATTTAAAGTTGAAATACTTATAAAATGCACTAAAGCAGTCCAGCAGAATAGTTTATTTTAAATGCAGTATATTTCCATATATATCAATATAATGAATATATAATCCATGTACGATTATTGATGATAATTGTATATTACATGTATATATACATACTCCTATTCTGGTGGATTAGTTTAACTTAATTGGATTGATATCCTATGTTATTTTATTTATTTTAAATATTTATATATTTCTTTGAAAGGCAGAGTTAGAGAAAGAGAGCGAGAGCGAGAGCGAGAGAGAGAGAGAGAGAAAGAGCACTTCCATCTGCTGGTTCATTCCCCAAATGGCTGCATTGACTGGAACTGGCGGATCTGAAGCCAGGAACCAGGAACTTCCTCCAAGTCTCTTGTGTGGGTTGCAGGGACCCAAGTACTTGTGCCATCTTCTGCTTTCCCAGGTGCATTAGCAGGGAGCTGGAATTGAAGTGGAGGAGCTGGGACTCACACTGGTGCTCATATGGGGTGCCGAGTTGTAGGCAGTAGCTTAACACACTGCACCACAATGTTGGCCCCTATATTTTAGATATATATATAGATATATATATATGCTATACATTTCTTTCTTTTTAACAAAAAATTTGAGAAATAATTTCTGGTTAATGTGTTTTAATTAGTAGTCTAATGTAAATGTAACCATTTCCTATGTAGATAACATATTTGAGTTAAATTCTCAGTTATTCTGAGTTCAGCAGAACCTCATTTGTTTACATATTCTCATTTGCAAAGCGTCATGTGGCTTACCTCATCAGCTTCCTTTGATAGGTGGATACTGGTGGCTATATGAGTTGGTTAACGATGGTCAAGCTGAGGGCTTGATAGACTAAAGAGAAGTCTAGAATTCTTATACTTATGGTTTTTCTTGGTTGTTAAATATTCTGAAGGAGGGCAGAGATAGAAATCATTTAAAAAGTTAGCACTGAGGTGCATGAAACTATGATTATTACAGCATTTTATCTAGTGAATCCTTTATCATCCCAGCATCTGATTCTTTGTCTATTCCATCTGATACAATAGATACACATACATCTGTTTTAAATCCCCATATAGGATTTAAAGTGATAAGAAAATAAATGTGATTTGGTGTACACCTAGCATGTAAGGCTGGGAACTTTAGGGAGGGATACAAAGTCTCTTTAAAGCTATTGATAAAGTGATAAAGCAGGGTAGTTAGCACTACTTCCCAAGGAGTCTACATTGCTGACTGAAAAACTCCCCTGTGCCTTAGTTATCAAGGATAAAGGAGGAAAAGGTTTTCCATGTGTGTGAGTGTGGGTGTTTATGTGTTAGTTTTTGAATTGTGGAGAGTAGTATGCACCTTTATTTTCCAACTTTATGTAGTACTAGTGGGTAGAATTATTATGGGGAAAGCAGAGTCAAAACCAAAGAAACCAACAAAACTAGGACCAAACCAAAATATCACAGATTTTTCCAAGTGCTCCAAAATATGACTATAATAATGCCAAGTCAAATCATATGCATACAGAATCACTGTCTGTGAAACCATCATAAAAATAGTAATAGCCTCTAGGTACTTGGAAAACATGGCTTATTAAAAGACTCCCCCTTTAATTACTCATTTTTGTTAAAAATACACTATTGACTCACTGATGATTTTAGAAACTTTTTCTATCTTGATGAACTTGAGTTACTCCATCAGTGCAGATTTAATTACCTTTGAACTAATTAGATACATTAAAAAATGCCTCAAAAAGGCTAGCAACCAATTTTAAGTATATTTAAGAACAAAAGGGATTGAAATTTGGTCATGCTAATGTGCATGATACAAAGGTAGTCAATATATAATTATTGCTGATGAAGATTAAATGGAAAATTGATTAAATTCCCAGAACTCTGTAAAAATGACTGCACATTTAAATATTGTAGATTAAACTCCAGATACTGAAAGATACATTAGTATCTTCACTCATTACAATCGCAAATCCACCTATAATCAACAAGTCATTGAATTTCCCATTGTGTTTTATCAATAACAGTATTTAAGTTTCGGTTTTCTAGAACCTAGATTTACTTGTCTATAAAATAAAGATAGTATTATCTCGTAAGAACCAAGAGAGTACAAGCTTAGATACATGAGACTGTCTTATAAATCTAAAATTGTTATGAGCTTCAGTAGAATTGAGGGGAAGAATCTTGTGTTAAACTTTTCTCACAGTGGAAAATGCAAAAGGTCAGCCTATGTAACCCAGGAAGATGCCTGGCTGTAATAGTTGCTTGAACATCAGATTAAGTATATTACATGTTGGTATAATACAACTGAGAACATAGGATTTAATAAAATGACTTTACTAAAACTCTACCAGTGAGTCTGGCAAAGAAGCATCTGAGCCATTTCTCCCCTCTTTACCTCCCTCCCTCCATCTTTCCACCTGGATTTCAGTTAATCAATGTTATTTACAATAAATAACATTTAAAATTGATTTTTAATCAAATCTTTGAAAAGTGACTACATAGACCCAGCTAACTATTTTTAAGCATACAATTTGGATAGAAGCATTATATGATTATGAGGTTGAGGATAATGATGAGATATGGGTAAATTCATCCAGAGGGTTTTCTAAGACATCAGACTTCCTGAATAACACTAAAGAGACTTGATCAATGGTCCCCAAATGATTTTGTTTCTGGAAAGATCACTCAAGCTTCCTTGGCACATTTCTCTTCTCGGAGTCATTAATGAGCCATTACATGAAATGACACAGCTTTAATCACACATTTCCATTTAGCCCTTGACCAGTGGAAATGATTACCCTGGGCTTTGCATCTGGGACATCAGCACATTCGGTGTCTCTACTATTTTTCGTTAATTTTACAATTTAGACCCTTATTGCAACTTTATTGAGATAAGGAGTATTGAGCTTCAAATACCTTGTTTTCACTGTGGTCTGCGGTACTGATGGCCGGGGGAACTGGATTCTTCTTCTGCGTTTTGCTGTTCTTCGTGGCCTTTTTGTGCAGCATAGATTCCAAATATTTATTTAACTTATTTCTTGATTAATGAGTATGACGTGCAAATCCAATTGTTCCAACACAGAGAGAATCTGATGCTTTGAAAAACAATGGGTAGAAGTTTGATGTTAATATATTTAAAAGAAAAAATATGCATGTAAAATATCCACATCTCTGTGTGTTAGCCACAAATTATATATGTTCTCATGTGTACAAATATATACAATTGTCAGTGTGCTAACTGATGTGGAAACTGTTGTTGGTACATATTTTTAAAAATTGCATTTGGCTTTGGAATGTCTTGTGGACATTTATTCTGATCTCCGTGATTCTTCAGTTAATCTGTGATTATTTACATTGTATAGTGAAAATTGACAGCAAGAATTTGTAGCCTAGCAGCATTTTTCTTGACAAAGGTGAAAAGTAATCATTTAAATTTCCATAGATAATTATTCACTTACAGATAATTGAATCTTTTCTGTAAGTCATTTAGAGATACAAGTGATAATGTCACTGCCACAAGATTTTATTTTTCAGTTTCTACTTCAATCCTAAAGATGAGATAGTTAAGTGATACTGATTGATTTTTATTTTATTTAATATTTGTCTTTTAAGGCATCAATAGATTTTTTTTGTTGCCAAAAGGAAGTCAGTTTGTGGTGCATGTACTATTTTTTCAGATGCATAGATCCTGACTAGTTGTTAGGACCAAAGTGTACCATGGTTATATTAAAAATAACCCATAACCCACATAGAACTATCTGAAGGCTTAATACTGCGCTATTCCGTGCATCTTAGAAAAGCCAAATTCTTCACAGAAAGAAGTTAGATCATCAGTTAAAGCAAATTAAGCTAAATAACAGATGGCAACTGCTGTTCCTCAGATTCGGGGAATCGTTCTCATTTGAAGCTCCGAGAGACCTGTCCATTCCATCTGTAGATCAGGTGGCCTTTTATTGTTTTAAAGAAGAGAGCAGGTATGTGTTATAAATATTGTAACTAAAAATACTAAGGATTAGCAGAGCTTCTAATGCAGCTCAGAGGGAGGGAGGGTACTTGGCCGTGCCTCCGGCCTGTTACAGCATCACGTTCTGTTTATAGAGGCTGAGCTGTCTTGCTAATCATGGGTTTGAATGTGAGAGCTGAGGACAAAGAAAGACATCCTTTAGCGCGGAAGGTGGAGTGACAGCCCTGTCATCCCCTTTGTCTGCTGTCCGCTCTTGAATTCCTGATGTCTCCTGCTATGGGATTTAAATTTATTTAAAACATTTGACCCTGTCAAATGATTTTTCACTTTACGTGTTCAAAGTTATGAATCCAGCATTGAGCGATTGCATTTTAAGCTCCTGCATGGTTGGAGAGTTTAAAACACCACCAGAAAGGGAACATAGCCACCTCATTTGACATAAAATTTCTTATATGAGCTTTGGATTCTCCTAGCTATGTTCTTCCTTATTTATATTATTCTCTATTGTTTTCACTAAAATGTTTCTACAGATTTTAATATGCCATTGATCAAATCAATATATTACAGCCATTCTGGGTAGATACGATGCCCAGTATATTTAAGGTTTTTTTTATCTTTGAGTTCATCAAGGACAGCAGAATATGGTTGAGGGATGTGTGCTCTGCCCAAGAGCATGGGGATGCAGCACTTGTAGGGGCTTGACTCAGCCTCGTCTTTACCTGACCCTGGTGGGTGGTCACCTTCACCCAAAGGTACTGTCTTTTCTAATTCATGCACTCCCATCTGATGGGCTGGTGGCTGGTATTAAGTGAATGAACTTCAGGCCGGCGCCACAGCTCACTGGGCTAATCCTCCGCCTGAGACGCTGGCACCCCGGGTTCTAGTCCTGGTTGGGGCGCCGGTTCTGTCCCGGTTGCTCCTCTTCCAGTCCAGCTCTCTGCTGTGGCCCGGGAAGGCAGTGGAGGATGGCCCAAGTGCTTGGCACCTGCACCCGCATGGGAGACCATGAGGAGGCGCCTGGCTCCTGGCTTCGGATCGGCGCAGCGCGCTGGCCGCAGTGGTCATTTTGGGGGTGAACCAACGGAAAGAAGACCTTTCTCTCTGTCTCTCTCTCTTATTGTCCACTCTGCCTGTCAAAAAAAAAAAAAGTTAAAAAAAGAATGAACTTTAGATTTCAAATGACCAGTAAGAAACTCAGTCTAAAGAGCAGAGATAGGACTTGGAGAATAAGAACTCAGAGAAGATCTAATAAATATCAGATGGCAACTAATCCACTGGCCTAATGGTTCAGACCACACAAGAAAATGGAAAGAATCAGTGAATAGAAGAATTATCAGCCACATTGTTGGTACATAAACATCAGTCTCCTCTTTGTGCAAGCCTCTCTCCTCCCTCCTTCTCTCCCCATGCCTCCTTTCTGGCATCTGTCTTCCAAGGACTCCCTTTTCTTGAGCCCAGGGCTCTCCTGCTGAATTGTTTTCTTATCCGACCTGAGGCCTGCAGATCGGTTTCAGATGCTATCAGACGCTTTCTATTTTATCACCTCCTTGTCCTCTGTAGCTTTCTTTTCTAAACTGTTATGTAGATCAGCTCAATGGACAAGGGCTAGTTCCTTTGCTGCTGCTGGAAGGCTGGACCCAGCTGGAAAAATATCATTGTGTTGATTTTTTCCAGTGTGCATTTATGAGCATCACCTCAGCTGGGCCCTCATTCCTGCTTAGCAACCATTCTACTAGGTGCCTCTTCACCTCTCAATCCATATCCCATGGTGGCTGTTACAATCCTTCTAGAACTTTCATGCAAGCTCCCAATTCCATTGCATAGACTCTATACAGAATGCTTTACCTCCTACATGCCGGAGAAAACAAAAGGCCTCGGGTCTGTGAGCTGTCCATTTCACCTTCCCCCTCCTGTCATCTCCAGTCTTTCCAGTCATTCCAGTTCCTCTGTGAGGAGGACTGCAGCTGGACACCCAACTGTGTTTCTGAGTCTTTCTCCTCCCCTTGGGGTCTAGCAGTTGTTCTCTGTCTTGAATTCATGCAATGTTCCTCCCCTCCCCCAACTTCCCAACTGAGAGACTGAGTGAAGTTTCCTACAGAATGAGATTCAGGTATTTCAGAATGGTGTACTAGCCACTGTTTCCAACGTGCTGACAGCTTTTGTGCACCTGATATTTATAAGAAGCCATTGCCCCCTACTGAATGCACTTGATGTGCCTACCATTTCCGCTGGGAAATTATTACTGGCTGTGGGGAGCAACTCAGACTAGACTGTTACTCGAATTAAGACTTATTCTATGCATCTGCTCTCCCACAATATGGCGCTGAGAAGGGAGTAACAACTTCTACGCAGCTGCCTCTCACCAACTTGATTGAGCTGCAGGAGCTGATCCTGCTCCTGATTGGAGGAGAGCAGCGTAATCGGCGTGTGGGTAGCAGAGTTGGGATTGGTGGAAGAGGACTATAAAGGAGGAGAGAGACAACATGCACCAGGAACATCTATGAGGAACACCTGAGCAGCCCCTGAGAGAGCCGGCCGGCGGTGTGCCGCTCCCCCGCGGAAGTGGGGAAAGTGGAGGGGGAACCGCCCTTCCACGGAGGTGGAAGGGACGGTAGTCAACCCGGGAAGAACCAGCAGTAAACCCGGGGAGGGCCGAGCAGACGAAAGAACAGCACAGGGTCCTGTGTTGTTCCTCCACGAAGAGGGGGAACGACACTGGCTTTCCCATTTCAGCTCTCGGGTCACCCCGTCTGTGAAGCCCTAAACTCACCTTCCCGACTGCTGAGCAAGAGTGACTTCTCTCCCATCTGTGTCAACACGATGGCTCTTTTGTCACTCTTCACCATGTTATTACTATTTAAGTCTGTGTCTGCTGCTGCATGATGTTCGCTCTAGGACAAAGATCGTGACCTATTCATCCTTACAGTCTCCAGATTCCAAAAGTGCTTGATGCTTAATGGAAACCCTTTACATGTTGAATTGTTTCCTGTTAAATGCATTGATATCACAATGTGCGTATTTGTATTTGTAAATACTACATATTGGAGGAATAGTATGACACCCCTCCCCCAATTTCAGAGGAAATGCAGCAAATCATAGAAAATGTACTTGAAAGCCATTATCACCCTATGAAATAGGTACTGTTTTATATGAATGCCAATAATTAGGATAATTTGAACATTCTGTAATAATTATGCTTTAGGCTCATCTAAATTAATGAACTAGTCATGTCACAATTGATTTTTTCAATCATTCTTAAGTACTATAGCAATTTAAATTTTATCTGATAATATTAAATGGCACTGGGCCGGCGCAGTGGCTCAATAGGCTAATCCTCCACCTTGCAGCGCGGGCACGCTGGGTTCTAGTCTCGGTTGGGGCGTCGGATTCTGTCCCGGTTGCCCCTCTTCCAGGACAGCTCTCTGCTATGGCCCGGGAGTGCAGTGGAGGATGGCCCAAGTGCTTGGGCCCTGCACCCCATGGGAGACCAGGAGAAGCACCTGGCTCCTGGCTTCGGATCAGTCCGATGCGCCAGCCGCGGCGGCCATTGGAGGGTGAACCAACGGCAAAAGGAAGACCTTTCTCTCTCTCACTGTCCATTTTGCCTGTCAAAAAAAAATTTTAAAAAAAGGTTACTACATCTGAATTTTTATGGCTGGCGCCGCGGCTCACTAGGCTAATCCTCCGCCTTGCGGCGCTGGCACACCAGGTTGTAGTCCCCATCGGGGCGCCGGATTCTGTCCCGGTTGCCCCTCTTCCAGGCCAGCTCTCTGCTGTGGCCAGGGAGTGCAGTGGAGGATGGCCCAAGTGCTTGGGCCCTGCACCTCATGGGAGACCAGGAGAAGCACCTGGCTCCTGCCATTGGATCAGCGTGGTGCACCGGCCGCAACGCGTTGGCCGCGCCGGCCATTGGAGGGTGAACCAACGGCAAAGGAAGACCTTTCTCTCTGTCTCTCTCTCTTACTGTCCACTCTGCCTGTAAAAAAAAACCAAAAAACAAAAAACAAAAAACTTGCAATCTCAAAGAGAAAGGAAGGTTTACATTTGTTATGACAGAAAGCAGAAAGTCTGTTTACCCTACTAGAGAGGAAACATTGGATATTGGAGTCAGTGTGGAGTTGAGGGGGAAGGGGATGAGAGAGAGAGAGAGAGAGAGAGAGAGAGAGAGAGACAGATAGGCAGACACAGAAAGCTAAGCAGGAATAGTGAGAAGAAAACAGATAGCAATAACAGAAAGAGGGAATGGAGGAAGAGAGGAAGGAGAGACACATGGGAACCCAACGCAGACAGCTGAGCTGCACCCATGGAGAATCAGAGACTGAGAGACCAGAAAGAGAAAACATAATCAAGGAAGTAGGAAGGTATAATGGGATTAGCTATGAAAAGAAGCAATAATACTTCATAAAAGAGGAAAATAGAATTAAAAAAAACACTTATTTTTGCTTACCAAGAACCACATTTGACATGCTACACAAAATGTCTTCACTAAGGTGGTCATGTAGAGGCAGAAATCTGAATTGAGAAGTCTTCTGATGATGCCGCTGCATGAGATGAAGCGTGTGAATAGAAAAGTGGGAAAAGATGCTAGAGAAGTTCATTAGTCACAGAGTGAATCCTGCAAAATTGCTACCTCTGTGCTTCTTTGCACTTTGAGGAGGATGAAGTTCATTGGTAGAAGTGCCTCATTACTGAAATCTTTTCTTTTGATATACATGGTAAGAGATAGGGAATAGAATCAGAGTCAGCTACCGCGTCCATAGCACACAAACTTATCCTGTATTGCTCAGAGACCTTCGCTTCTTTATTAGAAGACTAACTATATTCATTGATTTTTGTTCTGAAACAGGTGTGAAAGTTTGGGATTGGAGGCAACATATTATTCCTTAAGGCAGTAACTGCATCAGTGACCCATGGCCCCTTTTGTTTTTTGGGCAGTGCTACAAAGGCCAGATGTTAGCCAGAAATATAAAGGGGATTTTGCACCAGCAGGAAGAAGTTATGAATCTCAGGGTCTATACAGGGACTACTAAACAGTTGCCAAGGAGATGGAGAGAGAGAGTGTGTGTTTTAATCACCCTAAAACAAAGATGTTCTCAGGGGAAGAGAAAATATAGGTCCCTATTTCACAATCCTTTGTAAATAGATGGCTTGGGCTTCACTTACTTTGAAATATGAAAACATTTCTCTGTGGAGGTTTCCCTTCACTCTACCTTCCAAGACTTGTCCTTAAATTAAGTTCAGTGTTCTTTGCTGAGAGCTCTAACAGTGCAGAAACATTAAAATGTCTATGAGATATATACTATTAATAGCATTACTAATTTAAATTTCAGCCTTACGGAGAACTACTGACATTTCCAGATTCAAATAACATTGTTGAGGCCAGCGCTATGGCACAATGGGTGAAGTTGCCACTTGTGATGCTGACATCGCACATGAGCACCAGTTCAAGTCCCAGATGCTCCACTTCTAGTCCATCTCCCTGCCAATGTGCCTAGGAAAGTAGCAGAACATGTTCCAAATAGTTGGGTCCCTGCCACCAACGTGGGAGGCCAGGATGGAGTTCCAGGCTCCTGGCTTCACCCTGGCCTTTGCCCTGGCTGTTGCAGCCATTTGGTTAGTGAACTAGGAGATCAAAGATCTCTCTCTGTCTATCTCATTCTCTCCCTCCCTCTCGATAACTTTGCCTTTCAAATAAATTAAATAAATATTAAAGTGATGTTATAAAATTGCTATTTAAAAAGAATTTGAAAGTAATTGTGTTATAAAAGCATGCTTGCTCTAACAATACCAAGAGCTTTTTTTTTTTTTTTTTTTTTTTTTTTTGACAGGCAGAGTGGACAGTGAGAGAGAGAGACAGAGAGAAAGGTCTTCCTTTTGCCGTTGGGTCACCCTCCAATGGCCGCCGCGGCCAGCGCGCTTCGGCCGGCGCACCGTGCTGATCCGAAGGCAGGAGCCAGGTACTTATCCTGGTCTCCCATGGGGTGCAGGGCCCAAGTACTTGGGCCATCCTCCACTGCACTCCCTGGCCACAGCAGAGAGCTGGCCTGGAAGATGGGTAACCAGGACAGAATCCGGTGCCCTGACCGGGACTAGAACCCAGTGTGCCGGCGCCGCAAAGTGGAGGATTAGCCTAGTTAGCCGCGGCGCTGGCCCACCAAGAGCTTTTAATGTCTTAATTCAGCCAATGCATAAGTGCACATGCTATAGCCAGATAAACGCTTGTTATGTGTGTAGAAATAAAAATTATCCTCTTTAAGCACACTGAAAAATGGATTGATAGTTTGGCGCCTCTTCACAGAAATATCACTAACACCTGTTATATGTGGTCAAGAAGTATTTATTAGTGTTTAGTTTGGTGAACAATATGTTTGAAATTCTATGTTATTGTCACTCTGATTTTCTAACAGGCTTAGTATCTGGTAAATGCTTTCCTTGCCAGAGGAACTTTGCCAACACAGAAAGTTTTTTTTTTTTTTTCTTGAAGCATAATACATCTTTGGAGAATTGCAAAAATGGACATTAATAAAATATTAAAAAGCACAGTCATTCTTTACTTTTATCTCATGTGTACTTCCTTTTACTGCAGCGATTTTCCATCAAGTCAGGAAGCACATCTATTTCACCCTAACTCATTCAATTTAATAAATCTTCATTTAGTACCTAGTATGTCCCAGGTGCTATGCTGGACGTGAGAGTTACTGTTGTGAGCAAACATGGACATAATTCTCATTTTCTGAATTTTGGCCTAGTATATGAGTTATGTGTACTTAGGATATGCCCTATCATGTTCTAACAAAGAGACAAAAAGTACAGTGGCTTGAACACTTCTCTCTTCCATTAAATTCTGAGCTGCTGCATGATTCCAGGCTTAGGGGAATTCCGCTTCATAGAGACACAGAAGTCTAGACAGTGTTGTACTTGCCTACATGGCCACTGTCACTAGGGTTACATTCCAGTCTGTGGGAAGAGGAGGAAGGCAAGTGGTGAGCAAGCATTCTCTCTATAAACACATGACTTAGAACATGAATATTTCTCTTCTTTCCTTTCTACAGTACTGAGTCTACCTGCATGCAAAGCTGGGAAACATGTCTGCTGGGTGCCATGTGCTTATGTAAAATAGAGAAGTTTCTTAGAACTGGGAGGAGGAGAGGGATGAATCTTGGGAGACCCTCTTAGTCTCTGATATATTTAATCTTTGATTTGTGAATCTGATAACTGATGCCAATCCGTCTTCTTGTCCATGAGATGTTGACTTGTGGCCTGGCTTCAAGTTAGAGTGGGTTTATTTATTTTTGTTCACATACTGATTTATTTATTTTTTTTTGGTACTCAATATATTGGCTACCACAAATTAGAGAAAGCATGTTGCAAAATACAGGATGCATTATTTTTTGTGGCTGAATAGTATTCCATTGTGTGTAGTTACCACATTCCTTTATTTAGTCATTTGTTGATGGACACTTGGGTTGATTCCATACCTTAGCTATTGTGAATTAAGCTGCTATAAACATGGAGGAACAGACTCTTTCCTGTGCTGATTTCACATTGCTGATTCATTTGTGTAAATTCCCAGGAGTGGGATGCCTAGGGCATATGGTAGATCTATTTTCAGATTTCTGAGGAATCTGCACGTTGTCTCCCACAATGGTCGTGCAAGTTCACATTCCCACCAACAGTGTATTAGGGTGCCCTTTTCTCCACATGCTGACCAGTATTTGTTATTTTTTTATTTTTGAATGATAGCCATACTCACTGGGATGAGGTAAAACCACATTGTGGTTTTTATTTTCATTTCCCTGTTGGATAGTCCTCTTAAGCATTTTTTTCATATGTCTGTTGACAATTTGGATTTCATCCTTTGAAAAATGCCACTTCAAATCCTTTGCCCATTTCCTAGCTGGCTTGTTTGTTTTGTTGTTGAATTTCTTGAGCTCCTTACATGTCCTGGATATTAATCCTTTATGGGATGATTAATTGCCAAATACTCTCTCCCATTCTGTCAGTTGCTTCTTCACTTTGTTTAGTGTTTCATTTGCTGGATATGAGAAGAATGTCCTTGGTATTTTGACTGGGATCACACTGAACCTGTAAATCACTTTGGGTAGTATGGAAATTTAGATTATATTAATTCTTTTCATCCATGACTGTATAAGGTTTTTAAATTTTTTTTGTCTTCTTCTATTTCTTAATGTTTTGTAATTTTCATTTTAAAGGACTTTCATATTCTATGTTTAATTTATTTCATGGTATTTCACCTTTTTTTAAAGTTATTGTGAATGGTACTGGTCTTACCAGTTTTCTCAGGTATGGCATTATTTCTGTACTAATTTTTATTATTTCTTTCCTCATACTAATTTTGGGTTTGGTTTGTTTTTGTTTTTTCTAAGAATTGAAATATATTGTTAGGTCATTTTATTGATACCTTTCCAGTTTTTTTGATGTAGTCACTAATTGCTATAAACTTTCCTAATAACACTGCTTTTGGTATATCCTATTAGTTTTGATATGTTGTGTTGTCATCTTCACTCATTGCAAGAAATTTTTTGGTTTTTCCTTTTGATTTCTTCTATGACTCACTGTTCATTCAGGAACATGTTTTTCAGACACCATATGTTTGAATGTTTTCTAGAGTTTTTATGTTGTTAATTTCCAGCTTCCTTCCATTGTGTTCAAAAAAGATAATGGTATGATTCAAATTCTTTTAATCCATTAAAACTTGTTTTTAAGGCCTACTATATGGTCTATCCTAGAGAATGTTCCATTCACTGATGAAAAGAATGTGTATTCTGCAGCTGTGGGATGGAATGTTCTGCAGATATCAATTAGATCCATTTGGTCAATAGTGTAGATTAACTATGTTGTTTCCTTGTTGATTTTTGTCTAGTTGACCTGTCCATTGATGAAAGTGGCATATTGAAGTCTCCCATTATTATTGTGTTGGAGCATATGTCTTCCTTTAGATACATTAACATTGTTTTGAATAGCTGGGTGCCCCATCATTGGGTGCGTA